>NC_053025.1:63133782-63455251 GCF_003073215.2 Triticum urartu | reverse complement strand
GTTCCCCGCAAACCCCCCGCCTCCCCTGTCCAGCGTCGCATCCTGGAAATGCGAGCGCTCTCATCGTCGCCACCCGCAGCTCTAAACTATTTCGAAATCCATCCGTTCCGTGGTAGTTCTTCCGTGTTTGCTGCGGCCTGGCACCGTTGGGACTTGGGAGCCTCACCAGTTGCTCCGCGGCTCTAAATTACTTGATTAATTACATGCTCGTTGCTGTCTGTGATTATGTTTCTGGAACGAGGCCTCATGCTCGATTATGTTTGTGGAATTACGCCTCATGTTTGATTATGGTTTGTGGAATTTTAATTGTGGGGTTGGGATCCTGGACTATGTTTGGCGCAATTATGCTTTCTGCTCAACACATTGCTACACCATGGTGTGTATGTTTTCATTTTCTTGGTTTTTATTTACTGTCACAATGTCAGAAGAAATGATTATATCAGATACTTTTAAGTGATGAGCTAAATATATGGTAATTACTCTATTCAAATGGTGCTCTGTGCCGGGGCAAAGGTTTCACTGCACATCCCACCATGAGTCCATGATTATCAATGTTTCTCCATTCTAGTGTTAGTACAGTTCCAGATGCAAGCTTGACATACGGATGTTATTCACTAAATCTGAAGCCACAACTTGATTGCAAGTCTTGTTCAGGAAGGACATTGGTTTTGCTGCACCCATCATATGCAGGACAACTGTTCAAGGACGGCATTTGATATCAGATGATAACGGTAATACACCTGTGCCTCTCTCCTGCTTAGATATACCGTGTTGTAAACTTATGCTCCCTTGTGAACACATTCTTTTAGGTTATGTATGTTCTGCCCTTTCGATTGATCCATGGTCTCGCTGCTGCCCACAAACAGGAGAACGCTTCTCCTGTCAGTGAGTTTCTTACCTTTTGTTGCACAAATGTCGTAGAAAGATGGCAACACTATAAATCTAACACAGTTCATCGCACCATGCAGGGGCTGCAACCTTGATTCGCAGTGCTGCAACTCTTACGAGTATTGTGTTTCTTGCTGCTTGAATCCTTCTATGGTAAATCTTACATTCTTACTAGCAGTACTGGATTTGGCATAGGAAGATTGAAAGAAATGAGTTATTTCCTGTGTTATTTACTCATCCTTTTGACAGACCAAGGAAGCAGATGTTCTGAAGTTGAAGGTAGCTAAGCCAGTCACTGCTGGTAAGATTTTTGTAGTTATTGTTTGGTGTATCTTGAGAACTTTAATGTGTCAGAAGAAGTTTACACTTTATTATCCTCTAGGAACTTACGCCAATATCTTCGATTTCTGCATGGGAAGATGCCGCCATAGTTCTGCAAGCGTGGTATGCGTTCTTTCTTAGCGTGCAAATATAAGGCCAAAATCACTGTTTTGTCCTTTCTAATGAAGTTTAGCACTAATTGACCCCAATTGGAAAAACAATTCGCGATCTGACCCTTTTAGGAAACACCACCCACCGTGGCGTATTGTTTACACAGAAAATGCCATGGTCAACGGCGTTTGCGCTCTGAACCATGCCTGGCTGATCTGCTGTCGCGGCATGGTCAATACGATTAGTCATGTCTTGGCGTTTGACATTGCCGCGTTAGCAGGTCAGCGGGCATGGGCCAGGGCGCAAACACCGTTGACCATGGTGTTTCCTGCGTAAACAATAAGCCCTGATACAGTGGGTGGCATTTCCTAAAAGGTTCAGACCGTGAAATCTTTTTCAGGTAGAGTCAATTAGTGCTAAACTTCATTAAAAGAGTCAAAACAGTGATTTTGGCTCTAATATGAATGTTTCAGGACACCTTTTACATGAATATCTATAATAGGAACAGAGCTCCAGTATATTTTCATCCTTGCAGTGTCTTATTTTGTTGGCAATCTGGCATGTTATAAATTCAACAACTACAAGTTAAAATTATCTGGTAAACAATTTTTCCTTTCAGTCTAAGTTGTTCTTTGAATCTACCAGGTCCATGAAAATGCATATTTGAGTGATTTCCATCATTGCTTTCTGGTGCAGCAAAATTCATCGGGTACAAATTATATTCTTACATCTTGGCTAAGTTACCACATTCTCTAGTAATAGCATCTGTTCACCATCATTTCTAGTACCTAAATTATTTAGCTAATGCACTATTTCCTCATGAGATTCAAATTGAACCGCCCATTAGGAGTGGATACGAGCCAAGCTCCACTTGGCTCAGCTCACTTGATGTTACATGCTACGAGCCAGAAGTGGTGGCCTAGCCCCGTTCATAAAGGCCAAGCCAGTTCACTTTGGCTCATGGCATGACTGTGGAACAGCAGCCAGCACTAGTCACACCAAAATAAAGTACAGGAAGCAGTTTGTTAGCATTTTTCATTTTATCATTTCATTGCCTGTCTATCTGTCAGTTAGATTCAATCAGTTAGTTATCCTCTGTTAGAGATTTATAACAAGCTTGATAGGTCCGATAATAGTGCATGGGTAGGGGGATTTTCTTGAGTTTTGTAAGGAAGATAGGAACCTGAGATTTGTTGGCATTGGTTGGGGACTACTTTTGCTGTTGAATTCTTGGATGTGTTGTAGAAAACAAGAATTAGACCTCTGATCACTTCCTTTCTAGTTTCAAGCTTAGTCTGAGCTGGGCCCAGTAAGTGCACAAGCTGCTAACTTCTTGTCCACTACTAATGCCAACATTGTCACGTTCTTGAAGTTATGCATTAGGAAATGACTATGTATAACTATTTAGCAGGATCAACTGAATCTAATTTTGGATCAAGGTTGGATGGCATTAACGTCATTTTGGGAAGGTAAGGTCTTTCCAATTTAAGCTCTAAATGTAGTTCAGTGAATGATGCCCATGGGAATTTCCTTATGTAATCAAACCTGAAATTTAGGCAGGGGGAATCATGTAGTTCTGCATGCAGAGCAAAAGGACAATCATGTGTTCCAAGCAGGCTTTCTGAGTTGAACAAATGTCAGATGTAAGTTTATTTAAAGTATCTAATATTTCTATGATTTCCGTTCAAATAATACATCATTGTAAATATTATTGTTTGATGATTATCCTCAGATGTTTTTCCTGATAGAATAATTTTAGTCTGAATGACTACTCGAGTAGCAAGTTCCACTGTGATTATGTTGAGTGCTTTTATGGAAATAACATTTTTTTGTATGATTGCACGCGACCCAGTTAATTGTTTTGTTGTATAGTCTGAACGACACAGTTCTTTAGATGAAAATTGACGATGAACTGATATTCTAAAGTTGATATGAACCAGTATTTTAAAGGAAGTCACTATTTACATCTGTTTTGGGCCTTCAGGGCTTTAAAGCATGCCGTCGTTCTAATCAGCTGTTTTGCTCCATCCCATATCCAGTTACGCAATCTGAATATGAAAGCAATCTCTTTGCTGGAGAAGTTTCAGATATCTACACGCTTCCAAGTTCTGAATTATCAACTACTGCTTACTTGATTAAATGAAACAATTCTAGCAGAAGTTTGTAAATGATAAAGCAAAACACTTAATTGGAGAAGAGACAGGATCGTGTATAGTGGAGTGATGGATGTTAAGGAAAACACCATATATCTTATACAGTGGAGTGATGGAAGCTAAGAAAAGCATCATATATCTTGATAAAAGTCTGCAGCCTATTTTGTGCATAATCTAAAATTTTACGTTGTAGTTGTCCATATGAGGTGGATTTCATATCACGTGTGATTGCCAAAATTAAAGTGGTGAACCAAGTTTCAATATAAAACATATTCTTAGAGTGCCTATAATTACTGACAGCAGTATTGTTAACATGTAGATTCTTCAGAAAATAATCATTCTGAACCTCATATGAGGCTTTTCTATTACCAGTGTGATTTTGGTCTTTTTGTCACTAACATAATTTATGAAACACTGTTATTTGGTCTTATTTATCATTACTCATCTAGGATATCCAAATACTAGTAACTAGTAAGTTACATATGCTTATGGTTCTTGCTATAAAACCATCTCTGCTGCACTTCTATTTTAAACAAATTCCGTTTCAAAAATTTTTTTAAACAAATTCTTTCATGTCGCAAATCAGCACGAGGAAAATTTAGTCGGGGAGTCTGATTTGTAATGAGTTGTGTCGATCTTTTTATCTGATTATTTATCAATTCAAGAAAAAAAAATCAGCATTTGCTTGCTCATGTTTTATTATTGAAACCAGTTTGCAGAAATATATGAGATGCAAAAATGGTTGCTTTCCCAGTCTTGGGCCCGATCAACCTGCCGAAGTTGTAGACGAAGCTCCAAAAAATTTGGTATGACTAATGCATTATTTTGTATTTGCTGATTTCCCATATAATGGTTATCTCCTGTATATTTATGTTGTTTGACCACATGCAGACTGTTAAGAGTCTCTCTCTAGAAAAAGGATGTTTTGATATGCATAAAATAAATTTTGTTTATGTGTATACTTCTGGCCATTTTCCAACTCGAAAGTGTCCGCAAATGTGCTGACCACCCCTCAAAATAGTCAACTACCATGATTTTTCTTCAATTTCTTTATCTCCAGAATGTTATCTCTCGGCAATCTCCATGGAAGATATGCTGCACTTGACTTTTATACATACTTGCAATTTAAGAAGGCTGATATTAGCTACTCACTAATATTACTAACAACTTCGTTGTGAGAATCAACCCTGAGAATACCATTTTCCTTGTCCTTTTGACCTCAACTAAGCGGCCATCTCAACTAGGCAAGGAATCAAGCATTAGCAGTTTAGCACAATACATATGACTTCATGACTTACAACCCCATAGTTGTTGTGACTGCTATTTCTTGGATGTAAAAAATCAGGATTATCTAGAAAGCTTAGTATTTTTGTGCGTGTGGGAAGCACACATGCGCCACACTCACAAAGGCATTTGCCTTTAGACCTTTTGGTGTTCAAACTGCAGAGGGAACCAACACATCTAGTGCCATGACCTGCAAAATAAACTTACAGAAAATAGCATCGCTCGCCCAGATATTTCGATATATTCATATAGCTGATGCTTGCATTATTCTGTCTGAGTGCGCGCGCACGGACTGCGTGTGCTGGACATGTCTAAGAGTGTTGGCGAAGAGACTTAAAACATGGAACTAATTTTCGTTTGGCTGCTGTTTCAGAATCCTGGAGCGTGCTTGTACATGCAGATGGATGACCGCCTCACCTGTGATGGCTCACATCAACATACCCGGAGGCTCTGCCCTTGTGCATGAAACGGGAAAAAATAGCGTCAATAGTAAGAAAGGTATAATTTTTTTCCTCAAATGTCTCATCAGGTTTTAGAGATTCATCAGCAAAATTGTTCTCACTCACACCAGTCACAGTCACTTGCCAGGAAACAAGCGGAGGTAATCCGCCGAAAGCTGACGGCTCAAAATGGCATGGCCATTTCTGCACCGAGTTTCCAAATGGCGTATCGCATAAGAACATATTTTCGCTTTGTCCTGCGCATGCAGTTCATCTTTTGCATGTCCAGATGCAATCATCCTTGTCCAGAACAAGCAGCTTCTCAAACACTTATCTTTATAATATATATGGTCACAAATTTGCATGCATGTTCAGTACAGAAACAACCAAAACGAACTACAGAAACATGACTTTTTTTAAAATCAGCTGCCCCATTGACAGCATCATCACAAACTTGCACGCTCCTTAAAAGGAGTAGTCAGGCTTGAAATCTGTCAAACTCTTTGACCTCCCCCTGCTTTTCTTGTCATCCTTGTTATTCTGACCAGTGGCACTGCCCGTGCCAGCCTCCTCATCTGCTGCAGCTGCCTCCTCTTCCTCGCAGTCGAAGGCGGGGTGGGTGAAGATGTTCTCCAGGAGTCGCGTGCCCCTGAGGGCGTTGGTGAGGGGCAGGTGGCCCTCCGGCGTGTCGTCGGTGAGCTCCCAGATGAACTCGTCCGGGAAGGCCCTGTAGTTGAACTGCTCCACCTCGGTGTCCAGCTTCTTCATCCACCCGATCCTGATGAAGAAGCGGGTGAACTCGCGCAGCGATTTCTCCCAAACCCGGCGCTGCACGCTGTACCCGAACCTGCCGCCGCTGTGCTCCAGCCAGAGCGCGTCCACGGCGCGCAGGTCCTCCACGGAGATGAACTGGACCTCCGAGAAGAAGACGTACCCTCGGCGGCGCGCGGCCTCGCCGGCGAGGACGATGAGGAGGGCCCGGGTGGTCTCGTCGGCCTGCCGGTAGTCCCCCGCCGCCAGCTGCTGGCCCAGGAGCTCCAGCGAGGGGGTGGGCGGCGAGGTTGTCGCCGCCGGAGTCGGGGCCGGCGAGTTGGCGGTTGTGGTCACCGAGGAGGAGCCGCTGGCGAAGAGCTTGAATGAAATGCTGTTGCTGGCGGTGGTGGTGGTGAGCTTGAGGAGCGCGGGAGGGGAGCCGTCGTGGGTGGCGCTGCTGAGGAAAGAATGGTGGTGCTGGGGGAGGAAGGACTGGAGGGAAGCATTTGCCATGGCTGGCTGGCCGGCCGGCGAAGAGGCGGCTGAGGATGGATGGAGGGGAGCGGAGGAAAGGGAGGGAAACGCTGATAAAGGAGTGGATGGGGTTTTGTCGGGGGATTGGTTGCACTTGGTGGTGGCTGCGGTGCGCGAAGGGAGACCTGAGGCTGAGGCTGTGGGCGCGTGGTCTACTGCTTGTCTGTGTGCTCTTCCTCTGTGTTGTGAAAAATTATGGATTTCCGTGGTTTTGTAGGGGTGCATCTGGAGGGGAATACAGAGGAGCGCTGCGATTGGTGGGTTCTGGGTGAGACGAGGATACTGGCTATCGCAGCTCAACGCATGTGTTTGTTTGCAGGGGAGGGGAGGGGAGGTGAGGTGGGCAGGCTGCGTCCGTGGAACATTCTTGTTATATTCTGCTGCTTCATTTTGTTGGTTCACAAGAAACTAAAACATTTTCTTATCCGCGTATCTGATTTTCGGTACTTTTGGGCGAGATAGCCCCGGCCGCTTCGGTCCAGTTTGTATTTTTGGAAAATGGAGGATAGAACACCCCACCCTCTACATCATTGGATGGTTGGATACATATATGCAAGGCTTAGTAAATCAAAACTAACTCAAAAGAGTTACTAGTCCAGTTGGATTTTGGTTTCATTATTATTACGTAATTATGTTGGTTGTGATTGAACATGGTATGGTAAGCCTCTTTTCTTTTGACTAGATAATTACCCATCCATTGCAACGCGATATAGATGTTCTAGTACTTCCTTCGTTCCGAATTACTTGTCTTAGATTTCTTCAGATACGGAGGTATCTAGCATTAAAATGAGTCTAGATACATCCGTATCTAGACAAATCCAAGACAAGTAATTCGGAACGGAGGGAGTACATTACTAGGTGATTAGCTGCTCATATTAACGCGATTGTGCAAATAAATGTTACCATACCCGTGATATATTACTTCAGGATTTTATTTGTAATCACTTACTGGCTTACCAAAGCAAATACAAGTTTATTCTATAAATCAATAAAAGGTGAGACAATTAAGACCATTGAAATTATGCTCAGAAACAGGATGAAAGGTTGAACGAAGCACTCCGCCGGGTAGGAAAAGAAATGCTATTCTTTTTTTTAAGTAGTATACTAGATGAAGGCCAAGTTCAACCAAGTGGTGATATGCCAAACATTGAGGACCAAGATCAAGACCCTCATAGTTTGACTTGAATAACTAAGAAACATCCTAAAAGATCCATCCATTACGTAGCAAGGTACATGAAAACTTTTATCAAATATCGTGAGACATTTTCACCTATTTCGTAAACCTGTAATATGAGCCAAAGCAAAAGTTTACGCTTTTTGATCACATTTAGGTTGGTCTCTATTTTTTGGATGAAAATGCCGAAAAATGCATTTAGAACCTTAAAGCAACAATGAGATCTGTAAAATCTTAAAATTTGAAATTATCTCTAATATGTGAGTTATTTCGATATTGGATAATAATGCGTTTATTTTTGTATGGTGCTTCACAAGGTATGAGCTTTTCGATATTTGCAAAGTATTAAAAATAAATTAGGACACAACGAGTTGCAATATGATGTTAAATTCGTCAATAATAATGATAAAGTAAATGGTCTATTCCATTTTCAAGTTACATGTACAAAGAAAATAGTTGGTCATTAAAAACTTCATTGTTTGACTTGAAATATCTAAGAAACAACATGTGCACTAATTACAAAGCAAAGTAATACTACCAAACTTGTCAAATCTCCTAAGACTTTTTCACTGTCTCCTAAACCCGTAATATGAGCTGATGAAAAATGGCATTTTTTTAACTATTTAGGTTTATTCATATTTCTGCAAGAAAAATGCCAAAACGTGCATTTAAAAACTAAATAGTAGCAAATGAGAACTAAAAAAATCTTGTAATTTGAAATTATATCGAATATGTGGTTTAATTCTTGTAGAAAAAGTTTGGAGTATGTTGGATGGATATTATTGCAAGGTGCTTCACAAGGTACATGTTTTTAGGTATTGCTCGCACACGAACACGTCATGTGTCGCCCCAGCATCGAGCACGATACGCATGACACATCGACGAGTGAGCCTGGTCGGGAGTGCAATATGCAAGACACGTCGGTGAATCGGTGATGTCTATTGAGGATATGAAACCCACATGCCCAAAAGGGACCCTGTCAGGGCGCGCAAGGTTTTGGGTTGCCCATGGTCCGCCTGACCACCCCTAAGGCCTCGAGGTTCGCTGTCGTCGAACAAGAAGAAGAACAAAACCGAAGCGGAGATAAAATGATAGAAGGTAAAAGTGGTAGATTGATTTGATCGATTATGTGTTGTTCAATCAATCACCCCCTTCTCGTCTATATATAAGGTGGCTGGACTTCCCCTACAATAAAAAAGGACTCGATTTTTTTCATATCTGCAAACCTTACCTTAAGTTGGACAAGTGAGTGTGGAATTTTGTGCAAGTCAAATGTTGTCACATGGCATCGTTTGTGGAGATTGCATATGACCTTGTGGAGATTGCATATGACCTTGGGTTGAGATGATCCATAAAACCAAACTTATTTCAACGAGGTGAGCAACTTTCATGTTGAACACTTTTTGATTTTAAGCCAGCTTGAAGCCTAAATCCTTCATGTCTTCATAAGATATACACTCAACTAAGCCAACTTTTTGGTTTGAGATCAGGGGTTTGAATATCACTGACTCAAATTTTGGTTTGGACCCTAATCAATCACCCTTAAGAAGGACAATGCCCGTGCGTCACAATGAAATATAAATATTCTGGTATGTTAGTTTGTGATTACCTGTCCATGTTAATGTGATTGTGTACATATCAAATGCTACCTGTGATTTACCTTATAGTTTGATGAGAAATTTGATAAGTAAATTAAAGTGAAATTGATTCAGAAAAGGTTGAACGAAGGGTGATGCGAACAAAAGTGAAACATGAAACGTTACACTTATATTTAGGAATGGAGAAACTGCCCAAACGTATTATATTTATGAATGGACGTAGTAGATGAAGGAAATATGCTCTAGAGGCAATAATAAAGTTATTATTTATTTCCTTATAATCATGATAAATGTTTATTATTCATGCTAGAATTGTATTAACCGGAAACATAATACATGTGTGAATACATAGACAAACAAAGTGTCACTAGTATGCCTCTACTTGACTAGCTCGTTAATCAAAGATGGTTATGTTTCCTAACCATGAACAATGAGTTGTTTTTTGATTAACGGGATCACATCATTGAGAGAATGATCTGATTGACATGACCCATTTCATTAGCTTAGCACCCGATCGTTTAGTATGTTGCTATTGATTTCTTCATGACTTATACATGTTCCTATAACTATGAGATTATGCAACTCCCGTTTACCGGAGAAACACTTTGGGTACTACCAAACGTCACAACGTAACTGGGTGATTATAAAGGAGTACTACAGGTGTCTCCAAAGGTACATGTTGGGTTGGCGTATTTCGAGATTAGGTTTTGTCACTCCGATTGTCGGAGAGGTATCTCTGGGCCCTCTCGGTAATGCACATCTACATAAGCCTTGCAAGCATTACAACTAATATGAGTTAGTTGGGATGATGTATTACGGAACGAGTAAAGAGACTTGCCGGTAACGAGATTGAACTAGGTATTGAGATACCGACGATCGAATCTCGGGCAAGTAACATACCGATGACAAAGGGAACAACGTATGTTGTTATGCGGTCTGACCGATAAAGATCTTCGTAGAATATGTAGGAGCCAATATGGGCATCCAGGTCACGCTATTGGTTATTGACCGGAGACGTATCTCGGTCATGTCTACATTGTTCTCGAACCCGTAGGTCCGCACGCTTAAGGTTACGATGACAGTTATATTATGAGTTTATGCATTTTGATGTACCGAAGGTTGTTCGGAGTCCCGGATGTGATCACGACATGACGAGGAGTCTCGAAATGGTCGAGACATAAAGATTGATATATTGGAAGCCTATGTTTGGATATCGGAAGTGTTCCGGGTGAAATCGGGATTTTACCGGAGTACCGGGAGGTTACCGGAACCCCCCGGGAGCTATATGGGCCTTAATGGGCCATAGTGGAAGAAGAGGAGAGGCAGCCAGGGCTTGGGCCGCGCGCCCCTCCCCCCTAGTCTGAATAGGACAAGGAGAGAGGGGGCTGGCGCCCTCCTCCTTCTCTCTCTCTCTCTTTTCCACCTCATGAATCCTATTCCAACTAGGATTGGGGGAGAAGTCCTACTCCCGGAGGGAGTAGGACTCCTCCTGGCGCGCCATATGTGGCCGGCCGGCCTCCCCCTCTTGGTCCTTTATATACGGAGGCAGGGGCACCCCAGAGAGACACAAGTTGATCCACGTGATCTATTCCTTAGCCGTGTGCGGCGCCCCCAGCCACCATAGTCCTCGATAATATTGTAGCGGTGCTTAGGCGAAGCCCTGCAGCAGTAGTGCATCAAGATCGTCACCACGCCGTCGTGCTGACGGAACTCTTCCCCGACACTTTGCTAGATCGGAGTCCGGGGATCGTCATCGAGCTGAACGTGTGCTAGAACTCGGAGGTGCCGTAGTTTCGGTGCTTGATCGGTCGGATCATGAAGACGTACGACTACATCAACCAAACGCTTCCGTTGTCGATCTACTAGGTATGTAGATCATACTCCCCCTCTCGTTGCTATGCATCACCATGATCTTGCGTGTGCGTAGGAATTTTTTTGAAATTACTACGAAACCCAACAGTGGCATCCGAGCCTAGGTTTTATATGTTGATGTTATATGTACGAGTAGAACACAAGTGAGTTGTGGGCGATATAAGTCATACTGCCTACCAGCATGTCATACTTTGGTTCGGCGGTATTGTTGGATGAAGCGGCCCAGACCGACATTACGCATACGCTTACGCGAGACCGGTTCTCCCGACGTGCTTTGCACAGAGGTGGCTTGTGGGTGACAGTTTCTCCAACTTTAGTTGAACCAAGTGTGGCTACGCCCGGTCCTTGCGAAGGTTAAAACGGAGTCAAATTGACAAACTATCGTTGTGGTTTTGATGCGTAGGTGAGATTGGTTCTTACTTAAGCCCGTAGCAGCCACATAAAACTTGCAACAACAAAGTAGAGGACGTCTAACTTGTTTTTGCAGGGCATGTTGTGATGTGATATGGTCAAGACATGATGCTGAATTTTATTGTGTGAGATGATCATGTTTTGTAACCGAGTTATCGGCAACCGGCAGGAGCCATATGGTTGTCGCTTTATTGTATGCAATGCAATCGCGATGTAATGCTTTACTTTATCACTAAACGGTAGCGATAGTCGTAGAAGCACAAGCTTGGGGAGACGACAACGATGCTACGATGGAGATCAAGGTGTCACGCCGGTGACGATGGTGATCATGACGGTGCTTCGAAGATGGAGATCACAAGCACAAGATGATGATGGCCATATCATATCACTTATATTGATTGCATGTGATGTTTATCTTTTATGCATCTTACCTTGCTTTGATTGACGGTAGCATTATAAGATGATCTCTCACTAAATTATCAAGAAGTGTTCTCCCTGAGTATGCACCGTTGTGAAAGTTCTTCGTGCTGAGACACCACGTGATGATCGGGTGTGAAGGTTCTACGTTCAAATACAACGGGTGCAAAACAGTTGCACACGCGGAATACTCAGGTTATACTTGACGAGCCAAGCATATACAGATATGGCCTCGGAACACGGAGACCGAAAGGTCGAGCGTGAATCATATAGTAGATATGATCAACATAATGATGTTCACCAATGAAACTACTCCATCTCATGTGATGATCGGACATGGTTTAGTTGATTTGGATCACGTCATCACTTAGAGGATTAGAGGGATGTCTATCTAAGTGGGAGTTCTTTAACTAAATTAACTGAACTTAAATTTATCATGAGACTTAGTACCTGATTAGTAGCATTCTTGTTTATGTATGATTGTAGATAGATGGCTCGTGCTGTTGTTCCATTGAATTTTAATGCGTTCCTTGAGAAAGCAAAGTTGAAAGATGATGGTAGCAATTACACGGACTGGGTCCGCAACTTGAGGATTATCCTCATTGCTGCACAGAAGAATTACGTCCTGGAAGCACCGCTGGGTGCCAGGCCTGCTGCAGGAGCAACGCCGGATGTTATGAACGTCTGGCAGAGCAAAGCTGATGACTACTCGATAGTTCAGTGTGCCATGCTTTACGGCTTAGAATCGGGACTTCAACGACGTTTTGAACGTCATGGAGCATATGAGATGTTCCAGGAGTTGAAGTTAATATTTCAAGCAAATGCCCGGATTGAGAGATATGAAGTCTCCAATAAGTTCTATAGCTGCAAGATGGAAGAGAACAGTTCTGTTAGTGAGCATATACTCAAAATGTCTGGGTATAATAATCACTTGATTCAATTGGGAGTTAATCTTTCAGATGATTGCGTCATTGACAGAATTCTTCAATCACTGCCACCAAGCTACAAGAGCTTCGTGATGAACTATAATATGCAAGGGATGAATAAGACTATTCCCGAGCTCTTCGCGATGCTGAAAGCTGCGGAGGTAGAAATCAAGAAGGAGCATCAAGTGTTGATGGTCAACAAGACCACTAGTTTCAAGAAAAAGGGCAAAGGAAAGAAGAAGGGGAACTTCAAAAAGAAAGGCAAGCAAGTTGCTACTCAAGAGAAGAAACCCAAACCTGGACCTAAGCCTGAAACTGAGTGCTTCTATTGCAAGCAGACTGGTCACTGGAAGCGGAACTGCCCCAAGTATTTGGCGGATAAGAAGGATGGCAAGGTGAACAAAGGTATATGTGATATACATGTTATTGATGTGTACCTTACTAATGCTCGCAGTAGCACCTGGGTATTTGATACTGGTTCTGTTGCTAATATTTGCAACTCGAACAGGGACTACGGATCAAGCGAAGATTGGTTAAGGACGAGGTGACGATGCGCGTGGGAAACAGTTCCAAAGTCGATGTGATCGCAGTCGGCACGCTACCTCTACATCTACCTTCGGGATTAGTATTAGACCTAAATAATTGTTATTTGGTGCCAGCGTTAAGCATGAACATTATATCTGGATCTTGTTTGATGCAAGACGGTTATTCATTTAAATCAAAGAATAATGGTTGTTCTATTTATATGAGTAATATCTTTTATGGTCATGCACCCTTAAAGAGTGGTCTATTCTTGTTGAATCTCGATAGTAGTAACACACATATTCATAATGTTGAACCCAAAAGATGCAGAGTTGATAATGAGAGTGCAACTTATTTGTGGCACTGTCGTTTAGGTCATATCGGTGTAAAGCACATGAAGAAACTCCATACTGATGGACTTTTGGAACCACTTAATTATGAATCACTTGGTACTTGCGAAACGTGCCTCATGGGAAAGATGACTAAAACGCCGTTCTCCGGTACTATGCAGAGAGCAACAGATTTGTTGGAAATCATACATACAGATGTATGTGGTCCGATGAATATTGAGGCTCGTGGCGGATATCGTTATTTTCTCACCTTCACAGATGATTTAAACAGATATGGGTATATCTACTTAATGAAACATAAGTCTGAAACATTTGAAAAGTTCAAAGAATTTCAGAGTGAAGTTGAAAATCATCGTAACAAGAAAATAAAGTTTCTACGATCTGATCGTGGAGGAGAATATTTGAGTTACGAGTTTGGTGTACATTTGAAAAAATTGTGGAATAGTTTCGCAACTCACGCCACCCGGAACACCTCAGCGTAATGGTGTGTCCGAACATCGTAATCGTACTTTACTGGATATGGTGCGATCTATGATGTCTCTTACTGATTTACCGCTATCGTTTTGGGGATACGCTCTAGAGACTACCGCATTCACGTTAAATAGGGCACCATCAAAATCCATTGAGACGACGCCTTATGAACTGTGGTTTGGCAAGAAACCAAAATTGTCGTTTCTGAAAGTTTGGGGCTGTGATGCTTATGTGAAAAAGCTTCAACCTGATAAGCTCGAACCCAAATCGGAGAAATGTGTCTTCATAGGATATCCAAAGGAAACTATTGGATACACCTTCTATCACAGATCCGAAGGCAAGACTTTTGTTGCTAAATTCGGAAACTTTCTGGAGAAGGAGTTTCTCTCGAAAGAAGTGAGTGGGAGGAAAGTAGAACTTGACAAGGTAACTGTACCTACTCCCTTATTGAAAAGTAGTACATCACAGAAAACTGTTTCTGCGACACCTACACCAGTTAGCGAGGAAGCTAATGATGATGATCATGAAACTTCAGAACAAGATACTACTGAAACTCGTAGATCAACCAGAGTAAGATCCGCACCAGTGGTACGGTAATCCCATTCTGGAAGTCATGCTACTAGATCATGATGAACCTACGAACTATGAAGAAGCAATGGTGAGCCCAGATTCCGCAAAGTGGCTTGAAGCCATGAAATCTGAGATGGGATCTATGTATGAGAACAAAGTATGGACTTTGGTTGACTTGCCCGATGATCGGCAAGCAATTGAGAATAAATGGATCTTCAAGAAGAAGACTAACGCTGACGGTAATATTACTGTCTACAAAGCTCGACTTGTCGCAAAAGGTTTTCGGCAAGTTCAAGGGATTGACTACGATGAGACCTTCTCACCCGTAGCGATGCTTAAGTCTGTCCGAATCATGTTAGCAATTGCCGCATTTTATGATTATGAAATTTGGCAGATGGATGTCAAAACTGCATTCCTGAATGGATTTCTGGAAGAAGAGTTGTATATGATGCAACCAGAAGGTTTTGTCGATCCAAAGGGAGCTAACAAAGTGTGCAAGCTCCAGCGATCCATTTATGGACTGGTGCAAGCCTCTCGGAGTTGGAATAAACGCTTTGATAGTGTGATCAAAGCATTTGGTTTTATACAGACTTTTGGAGAAGTCTGTATTTACAAGAAAGTGAGTGGGAGCTCTGTTGCATTTCTGATATTATATGTAGATGACATATTACTAATTGGAAATGATATAGAATTTCTGGATAGCATAAAGGGATACTTGAATAAGAGTTTTTCAATGAAAGACCTCGGTGAAGCTGCTTACATATTAGGCATTAAGATCTATAGAGATAGATCAAACGCTTAATTGGACTTTCACAAACCACATACCTTGACAAAATTTTGAAGAAGTTCAAAATGGATCAAGCAAAGAAAGGGTTCTTGCCTGTGTTACAAGGTGTGAACGGTGGAGCTGTCAGTTGGTGCAGTTCTAAACAAAGCGTCGTGGTGGGATCTACATGTGAAGCAGAGTACATAGCTGCTTCGGAAGCAGCAAATGAAGGAGTCTGGATGAAGGAGTTCATATCCGATCTAGGTGTCATACCTAGTGCATCGGGTCCAATGAAAATCTTTTGTGACAATACTGGTGCAATTGCCTTGGCAAAGGAATCCAGATTTCACAAGAGAACCAAGCACATCAAGAGACGCTTCAATTCCATCCGGGATCTAGTCCAGGTGGGAGGCATAGAGATTTGTAAGATACATACGGATCTAAATGTTGCAGACCAGTTGACTAAGCCTCTTCCACGAGCAAAACATGATCAGCACCAAGGCTCCATGGGTGTTAGAATCATTACTGTGTAATCTAGATTATTGACTCTAGTGCAAGTGGGAGACTGAAGGAAATATGCCCTAGAGGCAATAATAAAGTTATTATTTATTTCCTTATAATCATGATAAATGTTTATTATTCATGCTAGAATTGTATTAATCGGAAACATAATACATGTGTGAATACATAGACAAACAAAGTGTCACTAGTATGCCTCTACTTGACTAGCTCGTTAATCAAATATGGTTATGTTTCCTAACCATGAACAATGAGTTGTTATTTGATTAACGGGATCACATCATTGAGAGAATGATATGATTGACATGACCCATTCCATTAGCTTAGCACCCGATCGTTTAGTATGTTGCTATTGCTTTCTTCATGACTTATACATGTTCCTATAACTATGAGATTATGCAACTCCCGTTTACCGGAGAAACACTTTGGGTACTACCAAACGTCACAACGTAACTGGGTGATTATAAAGGAGTACTACAGGTGTCTCCAAAGGTACATGTTGGGTTGGCGTATTTCGAGATTAGGTTTTGTCACTCCGATTGTCGGAGAGGTATCTCTGGGCCCTCTCGGTAATGCACATCACTTAAGCCTTGCAAGCATTGCAACTAAATGAGTTAGTTGCGGGATGATGTATTACAGAACGAGTAAAGAGACTTGCCGGTAACGAGATTGAACTAGGTATTGGAATACCGACGATCGAATCTCGGGCAAGTAACATACCGATGATAAAGGGAACAACGTATGTTGTTATGCGGTCTGACCGATAAAGATCTTCGTAGAATATGTAGGAGCCAATATGGGCATCCAGGTCCCGCTATTGGTTATTGACCGGAGACGTGTCTCGGTCATGTCTACATTGTTCTCGAACCCGTAGGGTCCGCACGCTTAAGGTTACGATGACTGTTATATTATGAGTTTATGCATTTTGATGTACCGAAGGTTGTTCGGAGTCCCGGATGTGATCACGGACATGACGAGGAGTCTCGAAATGGTCGAGACATAAAGATTGATATATTGGAAGCCTATGTTTGGATACCGGAAGTGTTCCGGGTGAAATCGGGATTTTACCGGAGTACCGGGAGGTTACTGGAACCCCCCGGGAGCTAAATGGGCCATGATGGGCCTTAGTGGAAAAGAGAAGAGGCAGCCCTACATGGGCCGCGCGCCCCTCCCTCCCTTGGTCCGAATAGGACAAGGAGAGGGGGCCGGCCCCTCTCTCTCTTTTCCCCCCTCCGCGAATCCTATTCCAACTAGGATTGGGGGAGGGGGGGAAATCCTACTCCCAGAGGGAGTAGGACTCTCCTGGCGCGCCCTCCTTGGCCGGCCAGCCTCCCCCCTCTAGTCCTTTATATACGGAGGCAGGAGCACCCCAGAGACACACAAGTTGATCCACGTGATCTATTCCTTAGCCGTGTGCGGCGCCCCCAGCCACCATAGTCCTCGATAATATTGTAGCGGTGCTTAGGCGAAGCCCTGCAGCAGTAGTGCATCAAGATCGTCACCACGCCGTCGTGCTGACGGAACTCTTCCCCGACACTTTGCTGGATCGGAGTCCGGGGATCGTCATCGAGCTGAACGTGTGCTAGAACTCGGAGGTGCCGTAGTTTCGGTGCTTGATCGGTCGGATCGTGAAGACGTACGACTACATCAACCAAACGCTTCCGTTGTCGATCTACTAGATATGTAGATCATACTCCCCCTCTCGTTGCTGTGCATCACCATGATCTTGCGTGTGCGTAGGAATTTTTTTGAAATTACTACGAAACCCAACAGTAGAGATAGAGAAGAGATATGTAGAGAAAAGCTCAAAAGCATATTGCCATTTTTTGGTGAGATGACCAAGGCTAAGTTCCTTCTTTGGCTGCATGAACTAATAGACAGTACCCTCTTAAAGAGTTCTTGGATGGGTTAAGACTTTTTTTTAGGCAACCCAAATGCTTTTTTTGGGCAGGGATTTTTTTTTGCGAGAACCCATATGCATTCTTTGCACCTATTTTTTTAGATACATATATAAACAATTTAGGATAAAAGATCCGAACTCTAGGTTCTTGAAAATTGTTAGCAACTGATAAAACAAGGTCGGAGTGAAAAATGTATCCTCATAAAAGTAAAACAAATAAACATGCAGTGATTAAAACGAGGAAAAATGATGTCTGAGTAGAAATGTATTTCCTAGTAGGATATGAGATGCAGCTTGTCCATGGCTGCCTGTGTCTTGTATTTTTTTTTGATGGATCGCGTCCTTTTATTTCCTTTTTTGCGAGAAGTCCTTTTATTTCATTGAGGCGATATAAAAACTCAACTCACAAATATGCATATAAATACGATCCAAATTGAACGTAGAGATCTGCATTCAGCGGCATTCCACTGAACCAAACACATCCATAAGGGATATAATCGAGGACTCATTCGGTTTGGAGGATTTTATAAAGTAGGAATTAGTACTAGTATAGAAATTTTATAGGATGACACTTGCCATCCTAAGGAATTGACTCGCCTTATTCCTACACGTAAAATGAGCTTTGAATGGATGTGTAATTTCCTTCAAAAGCATAGGAAATGAATAGTATTCCTACAAAATTCCTGTACACATTTCCTACAAACCGAATGCATCTATAGGAAATTTTCCTCCGGGATCCTTATTCCTATGTGTTTCCTATGAAAATCCTCCAAACCGAATAGGCCCTCAAGGCCGCACCAGTTACGCACATATTACGACACTTGTATTTGTGTATGTGTGCATCATGTGCAGTCACACGCTGGTTATTTGCGTGAAAGATTGTGATAGACCGGTGCCAGGTGGATTGGTTGGTCTGCTGAATTCAAAAATTATTGTTGGATTTAAAAAAATGCTCGCTAATTTAAAAAATACTCATGAATTATAAAAAAAAACATGCACGGATTAAAAAAATCCGCGTATGTGAAAATGTTCACCAAATAAGGAAAATCATTCCCTGCAAGCACGGAAGAAAACCATGTCTTAAAAATAATAATTTTGCATAAGTCATTGCCATATAACCACTAGCAAATGTTTTATTTTTATTTTTGAGAAATAAAAATATACTTTATTATTACTTTGTCTTCATCATATATAGGCCCGTGCACCAAAATCCTCATGTTAAAATTGATAGATTGGTATTGGATATCATCGGAAAGGAAATTTCAAATCTGCTTAGAAGCTTTGAGAAATAACTTCTATCTTTTCCTTCTCTAGAAAGTGTGCATGTTGAAATATACCGTGGCTTAAGATAAACAGTGCAGAAACGTTCATTGTGGGCTTCCTTTGAGGTTTGCGATGGCAATGGATTGGATGATATGCTGGAGAAAAGAAGCAATGTAAGCCAGACACTCAAGTACTTCACAAACATCACTTGGGGAACAACGTAGGTTGAGTTCACTACTAATCTTTGGCAATTTCCTATCAAAAGATGACAGTGCCATATAAACGGGCCATAGCAACCTTGCAAGGAATTACACAAGACAAGAGGGCACCACTTCGACCTTGTAGCTCCACTACAGTCGGAGAATAACATTTTCTCGAAAAAAAAAGTTGGAGAATAACAGAAAGTAACATGGTTTGGATTGAAGCCACGAAGCAAGATTCTGAAATCAGACAGGAGTTGGTCGGGCGCGGAAGAGGGGTCATGTTGCTGACCACACTGAATCCACAAATGTAAGCACAGTGAATCATGTCAATGTAAAACTGCTGCGACATGTTGACCCTGCATGCAGAGGAGGTAAAACAAAGCCAGTTTAGTCCAATGTTTTAAATATCTGGCTATAACCCGGATGCTATAACCACTCTATAATTTTTTGAGCCGCTAAATGATATTCATGTATAATTGTCCGGTAAAGTTACAAATAACGGGCCATAGCCCCGCCATAGCTGCACTATAGTGTTTGAGTAGGGTACCACACAAAAAAATAGATTTTTTTTATTTTTTTAGTATTTATTTTGATTATTTTTTCTGAGCGGGAGTAGATGAGCCTGGGCATTCAGTTGGATTTCCGGCTATAGATGTACTATAGTGTTTGATTAGGATACCGCTATTTGATATAGCCCGCTATTTAAAACAATGATTCAGTCACATGAAAATATTAAGTCGATCCTTATATGTTCTAGACTAAAAAGTTCACAAAGAAAAGCTGAGGATATATGCACAAATTCAGAACTAATATTCCTTCAAAGAAAAATCAGGAAAAAATAGCATATGCTAACCATGCATCAGACCTACTTACCAGATCAACTTTGCACCTCACAAAAGGATACGCCTTGAAGATGTTGTCTACTTTTATGCACCAATCGACACTTGGGGTAACACCATCTGCTGACCTCAGAGTCACTCTTTTAAGCATTGGAGCACATGTAAAAATCACTTTCAGAAAATCAAATTCATGATCCTCCCCGTCGATACCTTCAATTTCCACGGTTTCAAGTTCAGCCAAGGAGGTAGTTTGTGTCCTCCAGTCTTTGGGCTCATCACAAAGACAATTTACTGGGCATGCGTCTTTCACCTAAACAAATGTGAATTACAGTAACATATTATGGATGTTCAACTGTTGAGACCTTAGCCCAGGAATAATGTACCTACAATTTTCGTTGTTGAACATGTACCGCATCTATATTATAGATGTGCCACTACCGAGACCTTAGCTAAAAAATGCACCTAGATTTTGTTGTTGTTGAACATGTATCGCATATATTCCATATGTATAAACACAATGATAAATTACCTCTGATCTTAGTATGACGATCGTAAGATTCCGAATAGCTCTACCAATCCGATGCATCCCAATGAGACGCAACACAAATGCTCCAAAAGCATGCCCCGTGGTTCTGAGCCGTAGGTCCAAACCAGAGAATTTGGTAACCATATGTTTACCAATCTCTGCAGCAAATGTGTGCTCTGCGTTTAGAAACCTAAATGAACCCTGCAAAACCAGTTCACCTAAGTTCAGTTTACCCGGCAGCAATTCCGATGAATTGAGCAAGCAAGACAGGAGACATATATATATATATATATATATATATATATATATATATATATATATATATATATATATATATATATACTTGGGCGGGGAGTGCTTCGGTACAACCCCCCTAAAACGTATAGTGGATAGTATGGTAATTTCATATTAGGTATAGGAATACCCACCCGACGCCGTACGTCCGCGCGCGACGTCATACGCCCGCCCGCGTATGCCGCGCCCGTCGTTGTACGTACGCCCGCCCGCGTACCCGCACCCGTCGCCGTACGTCGTTGTCGTACGCCCGCACGTCTCCACGTTGGCGTCGACAGTTGTTGGAGGAAAAAAAAGACACGCTAGCCGCCGACGCCCGCCGTCGAAACCCTGAACCCTAACGCATCCACGCCGTCTCCACGTCGGCCCCCGTCTGCACGAAGTCGCCGTCGCCCGGGTCGCCGCCCAAACAGGCCGCCACGCGTGCCCCGGCGCCGTTGGCGCTGCCGCCGCGTCCCAGATGGCCGCCCACCCGCGATCTATGTCGCCGCCTCCCTCCGCGCACTACGCCTGCTACGACCAGCCATCGTCCTCAAGCCATCGACACCTGCCTCCGCCGGCCAGCAACGTCACGCCGTCATCACGTTCGTCATCGGAGGAAATGGATCCGGCTGAAATCCTCGCCGCCGTGCAAGAGGTTGGTTTGAGATATCGTTGTGCTTGATGAGATAATTGTTTTAGGGATGATGTTACACGGCGTTTGATTGATCGTACAATTTTTTTAACTATCTATAGTTAGAGGAGGAGGGCGATTATGATGGCGATGATTACGGCGAGGACAACGAAACCTCGTCACTGAATATGGATGAACCTGGTGAGGAGAACTACATGAGTTTGGATGAATTTTATAGTGGCAATGTAAGTGTGATCAATGTTGATAAAAACAATAAATATGATAGACCGCACGGACAATTTCATATTTTTTTGCATCATGCAGCGACATGGCGATGATGATGATATGGATATAGATGATTCATTTGCTGAAAGTGCACTCCAGGTATGTTATTAATAAAATCAGAAAAGAAATGACATAATAACTGTCGGTGTCAAAACCGGCGGATCTCGGGTAGGGGGTCCCGAACTGTGCGTCTAGGCCGGATGGTAACATGAGGCAAGGGACACGAAGTTTTACCTAGGTTCGGGCCCTCTCGATGGAGGTAAAACCCTACGTCCTGCTTGATTAATATTGATGATATGGGTAGTACAAGAGTAGATCTACCACGAGATCAGAGAGGCTAAAACCCTATAAGCTAGCCTATGGTATGATTGTTGATGTGTATGTCGTCCTACGGACTAAAACCCTCCGGTTTATATAGACACCGGATAGGGTTAGGGTTACATAGAGTCGGTTACAATGGTAGGAGATCCGAATATCCGTATCGCCAAGCTTGCCTTCCACGCCAAGGAAAGTCCCTTCCGGACACGGGACGAAGTCTTCAATCTTGTATCTTCATAGTCCAGGAGTCCGGCTGAAAGTATAGTCCGGCCATCCGGACACCCCCTAATCCAGGACTCCCTCAGTAGCCCCTGAACCAGGCTTCAATGACGACGAGTCCACGTGCAAATTGTCTTCGGCATTGCAAGACGGGTTCCTCCTCCAATTACTTCATAGAAGATTTTGAACACAAAGGTAGTGTCCGGCTCTGCAAAATAAGTTTCCACATATTGCCATAGAGAGAATAATATTTACACAAATCTAATCTGCTGACGTATCCCATAGCGTGACATCACACCACAGCCAAGCTTTTATTCGAACCGTTTTACTGTCCCATCTCAGCGCGCTATGCGAGGCGGTTTCCTTGGCACGTCTTGTTAAAGCAGAGATCGTGTCCCGTTATTCCGGGATTCTCATCAATACGGGCGTGGGTAACCCAACCGCGCCTTTGATTACGGCGCTTGGGAGATAAGCTAGTTTTACCAGGCTGGTGGGGACATGTAGTTGCGTCCACCCATATAAGGGGATAAGGATCCACCTTTTCACCTACGCCTTCTTCCTCCTTCGCCTATCCATTCTTGCGCACTCGAGCTCCAGCGCCCAAGTCCGCACTCCTCACCTCAACCTTCTCCAGCCATGTCCGGAGCGGGAGGCAAGTGGATGGTCTCCTCCGTCACAGAGGGACATATCAAAAAGCTGAGGAAGGCCGGATACCTGTCTAACGACATCGCGTACCGGCTCCCCGAAAAAGGGCAGCTCATCCCCACTCCCAGGCCCCATGAGAGGGTGGTATTCCTCCCCCATTTCCTCCGCGGACTGGGCTTCCCTCTGCATCCATTTGTCCGGGGGCTCATGTTCTACTACGGCCTGGATTTCCACGATCTGGCCCCAAACTTTGTCCTCAACATCTCGGCGTTTATCGTCGTGTGCGAGGCTTTCCTCCGCATCCGCCCCCATTTCGGCCTATGGCTCAAGACCTTCAACGTCAAGCCGAAGGTGGTGAGCGGCAACCAAGCGGAATGCGGAGGAGCCATGGTGGGCAAGATGGCCAACGTCCTATGGCCCGAGGGCTCCTTTGTGGAGACCCTGAAGGGGTGGCAATCGGGGTGGTTTTACATCACCGAGCCACGCGACGCCGAATGGGTCGCACCCCCTGAGTTCCGGTCCGGACCCCCAACGCGGCTCACGTCTTGGAAAGAGACGGGCCTGTCGTGGGGTAAAAAAGGAGAGCTGACCGGACTCCAAACATGCATCAAAACCCTGGTGGACAGGAAGCTCAAACTTGTCAACGTAGTCCAGGTTATGCTCATTCGCTTGATCCTCCTGTGTTAACAACGGGCTTTCAACCTATGGGAGTTTGACCCGGCGCGACACCAAACTTTGAGCAGGCTCTTCGACACGACATACGAAGATGCCTGGAAGGTGCTTTTCAAAGGCGCCGTAGCTCCCGCATCCGCTACTGAGGATCGCGGATTCAGTGCATAGCGTCACGCTCTTGCGGTAAGCTGTATTTTTCCCTTTACAGGGTATCAGTGTTTCATAGTTTGACTCCATGCGGGATCTAAGCTCCCTTTCCTTTGACAGGATTGGCAGGTGACGTCCGGACAGATCAACTGTCCGGCTCCTTTGCCCGAAGGCCCAGCGGACGCCCAATTGGCGAAGCTGCTGGTTCCGGCACCCCATGTGGTGCCGGAGAAGAAGGCCAAGAAGAAGGCCACGGGGACTCGAAAGAGTGCCCGACGCCCGGAGGTGTCGGATTCATCATCCGACGAATCCAAGACGCACTCCTCCCATGAAGATGAGGAGGAGGAAGAAGAGATCCCTCCCCCTCGAGCGGGGGAAGGGAAGAAAAGGAAGGCCACCCCAACTGGGGAGGCCGAAGGGTCCAAGAAGGGAAAAACCCATCCTCCGGACTACTCCACCAACGCTGACGACGATGAAGAGGAGTGGCCGCCCAGGGCCAAGCCCCTGGCAAAATCGTAAGTATCTGAATACCGGAATGATTTCATAGTATTCGTTTACTGTACAGCTTTCCCTTATGTCGAATGTGCTTATGCAGCCCCCCCAAAGACCGGCTCAACGCGTCGTCGAGCGGCTCACTAGACTCGTCGGACGTGAACTCGCTGCCGACGACTTCCTCCCCCCGCCCTACGGACGACACCGAAGTGTTGTCCCAACAGGTTCCAATCCGGGAGGAGGTGGTCCTGGAGGTGCCGCAAGGCGACCTCCCGAACTCCAGGAGTAAAGGGGGCGAAACCCCCAGGGTTCCAAGTCTGGCCCTAGACCGGACACCGCTCCGGAACCTTCAAAGGTTCCAGAGTCCGGCGAGGGACCTCCTTCCAAGAGGAGCAAGCCCACCGTGCCGGCGACCTCCATCCAACCGGAGGCGCCGGACAATCTGCTGGAGGCGCTCCAAGGCGCCTCCATCGACGAGGGGCACCGTACCATTATGAGTGTGGTGGTCCAGAAGGTTCAGTCCGCCAAGAGCGGACTGACTGAAGCTTGTACAAGCCTTTTAACAGGCTTTGAGGTAAGTAAAGAATGTGTAAATAACATTACCGCATAGACAGTAGCCCCTGATGCTCTGTTTGGCGTTCAGAAAGAAAAGCCGAATAGAGGATCAAATAAAAATCGCAGGAGTCTAAAAAGAGTCAATATGCATGTGCAGGCTTCCCTGCTGGCGTCCGCCGCACTGACTGCGGAGGTGGACGTGCTAAAGCAGGACCTCGAGCGGTCCGAGCAAGAGCTTGGACGTGCCAAAAAGTAGCTCGAGGACAATGAAGGTAAGAAATACCTTGTTTAAATTAAACATATATGTATAAAAAGGTGCAATTGCAAAAATGACAGGATTATCATGGCTATTGTAGGGGCCACGTCTGAGGTGGCGACCCTGAAGCAAGCTCTGCTTGAGGCTGAGAAGAGGTCGGCCGCGGAGCGTGTTGAGCGAGAAAAGTATGAGGCCGAGGTTGGAAAGGTGCGGCAAGAGCTCCGGGCTCTCATGGAAAAACATGAGAGTTTGGAGCGTGACGCAAGGACGCAAGCGTCCGAGCTCGCGTCGGCTACTAAAAGTGCCAAGTCCGCCAAGGCCGAATCCAAGAAGACCCTCCAGGAGTTGGATGAGGTGAAGAAGATAGCGGCGGGTAAGGCATTCTTTATGCAAAGTAAACACATAAGCGTGAGTTACTTGTTACTTACCCGAATTCGGAGTTCTCCAGGCGCGTTCGCAGATCTTCCCCGGAGTATATCTGATGCCGCCGCATTCTATCGAGCCGAGGAGGGTAGCTCGACGGAGAAGGTGTTCTGGTCTCAGTACGCTGAGGCCGGACACCCCGTGCCCCTGAGCAACTAGTTGAAGCAACTGGTCGAGCTCCACAAGGCGGCCGAACAGGCCATGAAGGGCCTCATAGTTCGGCTGTGGCCTGGAGAGGCTCAGCCTGGGAGCTATTTCGGGCTGGTGCGGTGGCTGGTGGAGGCCTGTCCAAGGCTCGAAATCATCAAGCGCTCCGTGTGCATTGAAGGTGCCTGTAGGGCCCTTGCCCGTGCGAAGGTGCACTGGGGCAAGCTGGATGCTGAGAAGCTGGTGAAGGACGGGCCACCGCCGGGGAAAGAGCATCGCAAGCCCGCAAATTATTATAAGGATGTTCTAAAGGGTGCTCGCCTTGTGGCGGAGGAATGCTCTATGGATGTAATCTTTGAGTAAAACTCGCTCGTTTTGTCCCGTGCGCTGAAAACTTATTCATATGCGCTTAAGCAATGCTATAGAATTTAAAATATTACCTTCTGTGTGGCTATTTATCAATTCTAAGAGATGGCAAGTCGTCGGCTTCTGCCCCCGTGCCGCTAGTGCTGGGGTGTTCGGGGATAAACCTGAGGGCTCTTTTCCCCATGTTTGGGTCCTTCGAGGGAGGTGCTCAGCCCAACGAACAAGGCAATCGGACTATAATGCGTGAACACTCTCACTTAGCCATAGAATTCTATAATTTTAAATTTCGGCGAAGCCCCTGGTATTCGGAAGACCGAGTCCGGGGCACTATCCACGCCTTGGCCGGACAGAGCCGGCTCCTCGCCCTAAGCGGCATAAGTCTTTAAGGACTCGAAAAGACCTCTCGAACAGCGACCAGCTCTCGCCTCATCATGACGGTCAGTTTTAGCTTTCTCCACTGAGGTGCTCGACCCAGCTCAACCGGGGCACAATCGCAGTGGTTCTCCTAGTGCTACCTTAGCCAATATAGCGGAACGTAAGGCACCAAAACATAGGAGCCAGGCAAACCCAACTATTGACCCAAGACATGATTCGGAGCCGATGCATATAATGCTATAAGTTCGGGGTGCCGCACTTGTTAAAGTGTTCGGACTTCTCACACCATGTTGAGGGGTACTGAAGCCCCTGGCGTATTTTGGCCGTACCAATGTGTACGGATGCAACATGTCGCTAAGGAACATATATAAATATATATAAAAAGGTAATGCAAAAATAGACAAAAGCTATGCATTGTTTATTAAAAAGAGCTGCGATCAAAGCAGAACGATACAACTAATGCGATAAGCAAAAGGTTGGACTATGTAACATGTCCGCTCCAGGGGCAAGCTGCAGAATAATATGTGAAACAGGTATACTGCTCGTGATAGAGACCACCTGGGAATTCCGTAATGCGGCGTGGCTTGTCTGCTTCCCTGGTTCTTGCATCGTTTGTGCGGCAATTGAACTGCCGAACAGGCCGTCCGAAGAATGGAGTCCTGAAAGTAAGAGAAAATTAAAAAAATCGGCAGCCCCTGGTGCGGTTTAAGCCGTGTTTCGGGCGTGCCGTGATGGTGCCCCTCCCCCTGTGCCCATGGTATCTCTAGAGCGTAGTTATGTACGCGAAGTGCTGGCGTCGCCTTTTTGCGAGGGTTGGGGTTGGGGCCGCATTGCTACGCCTACTCGGATCATGCCAGGCGGTCTTGTTGTAGGTTACTCCGGGCGCGCTTGGCGGTGTTCGATCGTTTACTGGCCGGACTGGAGAACTGCCCGGAGAGGCTGCTTTGTACTTCCGCTGCAAGGGCCGCCGTGTGCTCCTCCGTTCGGAGGGAGCGTTCGGTGTTTCCGTTGACCGTAATTACCCCTCGAGGGCCAGACATCTTGAGCTTAAGGTATGCGTAATGCGGTATCACATTGAACTTGGCGAATGCGGTTCGCCCGAGCAGTGCGTGATAGCCACTGTGAAACGGGACTATGTCGAAGATTAACTCCTCGCTTCAGAAATTATCCGGAGATCCGAAGACCACTTCAAGTGTGACTGAGCCTGTACAGTTGGCCTCTACACCTGGTATTACGCCTTTAAAGGTTGTTTTGGTGGGCTTAATCCTCGAGGGATCTATGCCCATTTTCCGCATTGTATCCTGGTAAAGCAGGTTCAGGCTGCCGCCATCGTCCATAAGGACTCTAGTGAGATGAAATCCGTCAATAATTGGGTCTAGAACCAATGCGGCGAAGCCGCCGTGACGGATGCTAGTGGGGTGGTCCCTTCGATCAAAGGTGATCGGGCAGGAGGACCATGGGTTGAACTTTGGGGCGACTGGCTCTATCGCGTATACGTCCCTTAACGCGCGCTTTCGCTCCCTCTTGGGGATGTGGGTTGCATATATCATGTTCACCGTCCGCACTTGTGGGGGAAAACCCTTATGTCCACTGTTGTTCGGCGGCCGAGGTTCCTTGTCGTCATCGCTATGCGGCCCCTTGTCTTCATTTTTGGCATTTAACTTGCCTGCCTGCTTGAACACCCAACAATCCCTGTTGGTGTGATTGGCCGGCTTTTCGGGGGTGCCATGTATCTGGCATAAGCGGTCGAGTATTCGGCCCAAACTGGACGGGCCCCTAGGATTCCTTTTGAATGGCTTCTTCCGCTGACCGGATTTAGAGCCTCTGAATCCGGCATTAACTGCCGTATCTTCAGCATTGTCGCCATTAATGCGGCGCTTCTGCTTGTTGCGACGCGACCAGCCACTAATGTCCCTGGTGTCCGAACTACCAGGGTTCTTGGTTATATTGTTGCTACGAGCAAGTCAACTGTCTTCTCCCACGCAGAAGCGGGTCATGAGTGTCGTGTGTGCTGCCATAGATTTCGGCTTTTCCTTTCCAAGGTGCCGGGCTAGCCACTCGTCATGGATATTGTGCTTGAAGGCTGCTAGGGCCTCAGCGTCCGGACAGTCGACTATTTGATTTTTCTTTGTTAGGAACCGTGTCGAGAATTGCCTGGCCGATTCATCTGGCTGTTGAATTACGTGACTTAGGTCATCGGCGTCTGGGGGTCGCACATAAGTTCCCTGGAAATTGTCGAGGAATGCGGCTTCCAGGTCCTCCCGACAACTGATTGATCCTGTTGGCAAGCTGTTAAGCCAATGCCGAGCTGGTCCTTTAAGCTTGAGTGGGAGGTATTTGATGGCGTGGAAATCATCGCCGCGGGCCATGTGAATATGAAGGAGATAATCCTCAATCCATACCGCAGGATCTGTTGTGCCATCATATGATTCGATGTTTACAGGTTTGAAACCCTCGGGGATTTGATGATCCATTATTTCGTCTGTGAAGCAGAGTGGGTGTGCGGCGCCTCTGTACTGGGCTATATCATGACATAGCTCCAGTGAGCCTTGTCTACTGTATTCGGCCCTGCCGAATTTGTGGCCGGCGTGACGGATGCCGTCTCGGGCCGTGGGGCGCCCACGCGATCCGTAGATCGATATTGTTTGTTTAGCCTTGTCCTCCAGCATATCTCGTAAGTCCGGCACATATTCCCGTGACTTGGTATGGGGTGCGGCTTGAGTGGAGGGCCGAGAGGCCTCTCTGTCACGGCCACGAGGTGGCCGGTCGGCTGCATCAAGTGCTTCCTCCTCTAATTGGGGTAGCAACCTGCGCTTTGGGTAGCTCTTGGAGGGGCGTTCGAGTTTATGCTCTTCGACCGCAAGGACTTCAGTCCATCTGTCGACTAGCAAATCTTGATCAGCTCTATGCTGTTGCTGTTTTTTCTTGAGACTTCTTGCCGTGGCCATAACCCTGCGTTGGAAACGCTTTTGCTCGACGGGATCCTCTGGCACGACGAATTCGTCGTCGTCGAGGCTTGCCTCGTCTTCGGAGGGAGGCATATAATTATCGTCCTCGACCTCTCTGTCTGCCGCTCTCTCATGAGGGCTGGTTTCTCCATCCTCCGGTGCTAAATCTTGCTGGAGGGGGTTTTCTTCGGCGCTTTCCAGAGTATTATTATCTCCCGTGCTGGAATCACCGTGTTTGTTTTGGCGGGATTTTGAGCGGCGCCGCTGACGTCGGCGCTTAGGCTGTTTCTTGGAGGGGTCATCCTCCGCTGTTCCATCGCCATCTCCCTCTTTTGGGGTGTCCACCATGTATATGGCATACGACGAGGTGGCTTTCCAGGGCCTAATAGGCGTTGGTTCTTCATCATCTCCTTCATCGGCGTCCATATCGTCGATGTCTTCGGAGTCGAAGTCGAGCATGTCGGTTAAATCGTCGACAGTGGCTACAAAGTGGGTGGTGGGTGGGCTTTGAATTTCTTCATCGTCCGAATCCCAACCCTGCTGGCCGCAGTCCGGCCAGGGCTCTCCTGATAAAGAGAGAGACTTCAGTGACTTTAGAATATCGCCAAAAGGCGAGTGCCGAAAGATGTCCGCGACAGTGAACTCCATGATCGGCGCCCAATCGGATTCGATTGGTAGGGGTGCGGAGTGTTTGGAGTCCGGAGAGGAGTCCGGCTCCTTGGAGTCACGAGTCTCGCAGAGTACGGGGCTGATGTTCGGCTTAATCGCCGTTGGCGTCGCAGCCCCCGAGGTGGCGTCCAACCGCCCATCCTCGATCGGCGCAGTTGGCTCCGAATCAAGGATCGGAGCCGATGCGGGTGCGGCCTCCAGGGCACTGTTCGGCGGCATAGCTAGATCATGCTCGTTGGGACAGTGCGGCGCGCTCGGCAGTGGCTCGAATCCGTCGAAGATCAAGTCCCCGCGGATGTCAGCCGTGTAGTTTAAACTTCCGAATCTGACCTGACGGCCAGGGGCGTAGCTTTCGATCTGCTCCAGATGGCCAAGTGAATTGGCTCGCAGTGCGAAGCCGCCGAAGACGAAGATCTATCCGGGGAGGAAGATCTCACCCTGGACTGCATCGCTGTTGAAGATCGTTGGAGCCATCGAGCCTGTTGGCGACGACACAGAGGAACTCTCAATGAAAGCACCAATGTCGGTGTCAAAACCGGCGGATCTCGGGTAGGGGGTCCCGAACTGTGCGTCTAGGCCGGATGGTAACGGGAGGCAAGGGACACGAAGTTTTACCCAGGTTCGGGCCCTCTCGATGGAGGTAAAACCCTACGTCCTGCTTGATTAATATTGATGATATGGGTAGTACAAGAGTAGATCTACCACGAGATCAGAGAGGCTAAAACCCTAGAAGCTAGCCTATGGTATGATTGTTGATGTGTATGTCGTCCTACGGACTAAAACCCTCCGGTTTATATAGACACCGGATAGGGTTAGGGTTACATAGAGTCGGTTACAATGGTAGGAGATTCGAATGTCCGTATCACCAAGCTTGCCTTCCACGCCAAGGAAAGTCCCTTCCGGACACGGGACGAAGTCTTCAATCTTGTATCTTCATAGTCCAGGAGTCCGGCTGAAAGTATAGTCCGGCCATCCGGACACCCCCTAATCCAGGACTCCCTCAATAACCATATGAGTGCTTACATGTTTTTTTGCAATGCGTGCAGATGGACGAGGACGAGGACTTTGTGAGGAATATTGTGGACGATGAAAGTGACAAATCGAACGTTGATGCATCTCATGATGACAGCTCCAGCAAAGTAAGTTTTGAAACTTACATGACTACATTACATATTAAAATAATAACTGATTGACATAAATGGTTTAATGCATTAATTTACAGGGAGATGTAGATGGTACAAGCGGGAATGATGAGCATGTTGGTGATGATCTGTTTAATTTTGACATCGGGTTTGATGAATATCAGCAAGAATCATTGGACATGCATTGGAAGGTCATGAGGAAGACGTTCAAGTCACTAGGAGAGGCTTACATTTTCTATAACCAGTATGCTTACGAGCGTGGTTTCAGCGTAAGAAAGGACTCACTGAAATATTCGAAAGGTCCTGAGGAAACTAAGCGCTTGAGAAAGTATCTGTGTGCGAGAGCTGGGAAACGACAGGCAAAACTTTGTACAATGGAAGGCAGGACCCGCAGGCTGAGAGGGGAGGCTCGTTGCTTCTGCAATGCGCTTATAACTTTGAAACTTGATAAAGAGTGTGACATTTGGTATGTCAGCAGTTTCAATGATGATCACAGTCACGTTCTAGCTAGACCAGATGAAGTCACGTTTCTTCGGTCTCATAGTTAGATAAAAGAATATTAGAAAGCTGAGATCTTAACCATGGTAGGTGCTGGAATCAGGAGACATATGACTTATGATAAACTCGTCAGTAGGTACGGGTCATATGCAAAGGCTGGTTTTGGGAGGAAGAAGTTTTATAACATGTGTTATAGAGAAAAAATGAAGTTGCTTGCACAAGGTGATGCAGACACTGCCATTGGGATCATGATGACCAGAAAAGAGAGAGATCCAGATTTCTTCTTTGAGCACACCGTCGATGATGAAGGAAGGCTGAAAAACATATTCTGGTGTGATTCTCAATCACGTCGAGACTATGTTGACTACGGTGATGTGACAGTCTTCGACAGCACATACAGGATGAATAGGTATGGCATGCCATTTATACTTTTTGTCGGTCTGAACAACCACCGTTGCACCATGGTATTCGGTTGTGCTCTTGTGTCTGATGAGACGGAAGATACATATGTCTGGCTGCTTGAGACGTTTTTGAGGGCTCACTGTCAGAAGAGGCCCAGGTCATTAATTACTGATGGAGATGCAGCTATGATTAAGGCCATAAGAAAGGTACTTTCGAAGGTTTGGCATCATCTTTGCTTGTGGCATATTGAGAAGAACATGCAGAAACACCTTCATCATAAGTCTCTAAAGGAGTTCAGGTCTCTACTTTATTATGCCACTTCAAAAAAGGTATTTGAGGAGAGATGGGCAGCGTTTACCGCCAAATGGCAGTCGGAGAAAACAAAGACATGGTTACGTAGGATGTACAAGAAGAAAAGGCTTTGGGTTGCATCATATCTGTCAGGTGGGTTTTTCTTAGGTATGCAAAGTAACCAGCGAAGTGAGAGTCTGAATTCATGCCTTCACTTGCATCTAGACTCCGGTATGACTATTTTTGATATGATTGTGCACTATCAGAACTGCATAGTTCGTCTCCATGAGAACGAGGCACATGACGATTACACAAACTCACAGACAGTTCCAGTACCAGTATTGGACGAGTGTAAAGATATTGAGAAATCGGCTGCCCGTGAGTTCACTGCGGCAAACTTTTATATCTTGCTGGAAGATATGAAGAAGGCACGGGAGCTTGAGGTCCTTGAGAGACTGAGAGGAGCAGACACTCACAGATTCATACTGACATGGAAGGAAAATAGGGATATCAGATTCACTGTGGAGTACACCCCAGGTAACTCCGAAGAAACTGTGAAGTGCAGTTGCAGAAGCATGTATTGCAAAGGACTTCCTTGCAAACATATTCTTCACGTTCTGATTCAGCTACGCTTACGTGAGATACCTAAGTTTTTAGTACTGCGGAGGTTGAGCAAAGTTGCAAGGGGTGGACTTCCCGTGAAGCGCACTAGCGATCTGTTTGCGTGGGGATGGGCAGGTGCAGGGGACAGAGCTAGGTACAGCGAGTTGACTACCTTATCTGCTGAAGCAACTCATAAAGCATGCCATAAACCATTTTTATTCGACAAGATGAAGGCGGCTCTGAGGGACATAATAGATAATGATTACACTGAGGAGGATGAGCCTGGTGCGGAGGTACAGTTTGTGAACGACGATGCATTTGAGCATAATCAAGATCATGGTCTTGTTCGTGATCCCGCAAAAGTTAACACCAAAGGCGCACCAAAACAGAATGTTAAAGGCCGCGGTAAGGATGGTCCTGATGTCACTAAAAATGGGCGACCTAAAGCTTTTGATGAGAAAAGCAAACGTCAATGTGGACAGTGCGGTCTTACGGGTCATTATAAGTCCACGTGCCCTCAAAATCCTAAGTATGATTTTCTTATGTTATTGTAAATCTTATTGTTCAAACCAAATTTATTTGTTTATTGTGAATTAACACATATCTTACTGTTATGTAGGAACTTTGCTTGAATTGTGGAGTATGGAAGATTGGTTCACCCTTTGATTGAAGACAGTTTTATTATGGATTACTATGGAAGATTGCTCCACCCTTTCATTGGACACAGTTTTTTAATGTTCTATATATGTGATCTTTAATAATTGTTAAAATATGTTATATGAACTTATTTTACTTTGTTGATGTCAGACTATTTGCTACGATACCGACACAAGTATTTGTTTTGATGACAGACTATGTAATGCAAGAAGGAGTTTTACTTTGTTTATTTTGATGTGCTCATTCTACACAGTAGTGCCGCTGCTGTTTACTGTTAATTTTCTGCACTATACGGTCGCCGTCGTTTATTTTGACATGCTCATTTTTGCACAGTAGTGCCGTCGCTGTTTACTGTTAATTTTCTGCACGGTACGGTCGCTGTCGCTTAGAACCCCGTCGTTATTATCATTTTTTTTAAAAAACCCGACAAGTGCGCCGGCGGCACTGTCCCATAGGGCAGCGTCGGACGACGGCAGTAGTACGAGGTAATCAGAGGAGTTCGACAGCCTATGTGCCACCGGGTATATAAGTCGGTCGTCGCGCGCTTCGTCAGGCGAGGTGGGACTAAACATTTCTCGTCGCCTCGCGTGGAACTTGGGCCGTCGTCGCGCCGCGTGCTACTTGGGCCATCTTCGCGCCGCGGGCGAAACAGTGTTATTGGGCCGGCCCACGCGGTCACGCGCGTCGCTCCAGGCACGGCGGCTGCGATAGCAAAGTTTTAGTCCCACCTCGTCCGACGGAGCGCGCGACGACCGGTTTATATACCCGGCGGCGCACTTGCAGTCGAACGCCTTTGATTAAACCGCTATGCTACCCGTCGTTCAACGCTGCCCTGTTGGACAGTGCCGTCGGTCCTGTCTAACGTCAGACTGGCTGACGCACTTGTCGGCAATTTTTTTTACAAAGGAAAAGTAAGAACGTCGGTGTTATAAGCGATGGCGACAGTGCTTTAAAGTGCATAATAAATACATGTGCATTTTTTTAACATTCAGTAGTACAGGAAAACATGGACTGTTATATCCAAACAATTTGACGACGGCAGAACTATGAATATGAAGATTTCAAATTTAAAGACAACGGCATGAAGACAACATAATAATCCAAATGTCATTCTCGACTTAAATATTCAAAATAGTAGTGTCTTCTTCGTCACAAGATATCAAAGTCGAAATAAATGTAAACATTATTTGAGCCTACAAAATTTTCTAGTACAAAATTTTTGCCACATTTATTTCTTGTTTGCAAGCCGGGTAACTTTGTCCTTCGCATCGTTGAGCGTATTTCTCTCCGAAAAAATAAGCTGCGCAATCATTAAGTCCCTCGATTTATCAATTGACCCCCGTTATAACTTCATATTAGTACAATTCAAATAGTATTACATAATGAATTTAATTGAATATAAGCATTTGAAATAAAACCAGACCTGAGAAAAATGACTTGTCCATTTTTCACCGTTCCAATATTGAAAGCATCGAAGAACAAATATTCCACATGAATTGCTGGTCCGTACAAACAACGGTTCATAAGTTCGCATTTGAGGATAGATATTAAAACAATATGAAAGTATTTACTCACCCGTCTTCTTGGTGTGGCATATTATACGTTTTGATAGGCCAAGTAGACACATCCGGATAATTCACAGCACCGCTCGCATTCGCATCACGTATGTCATATCCAAATTGTTTTCTCTGTTCATATACATGATAGCACGAAAAGAATTTAACATAGTTCAGTTACTAAATAATAGTTTCAATATGCTCATGTAAATTTATGCCGTACCAGCTCCTCAATTTTTTCTGTAATTTCACTGTCATGTTCGGGTCCCATCAAAGAATCAAGAACCTGGAACTCTTCCTTCGGGCGATGCATGACAACCGAAACCCAGTGGGTATTTCCCTTATTAAGAGGAATATAAATCTGCATCACAACGAAAATATGATGCAATCAACACATACTCTCTTATTATTTATATCCCATATATGCATACATTAAGGCAGTTGAACTTACCTTATCTTTTTGAAAATACTCATCGGTGCATCTATTCACGGGTCCATTCTTCTTCGCCACAACTTCATTGTCATTTTTTCCTGGCTCGGTGTCCGGTCTAAATTCAAGTAACCAAGTGACCGGCCAGGTCGGCATTATATGACGATCGTCACCAACAACTCCTAATAGATACGACGAATAAGCATTGATAACCTGAAAATAATTTAAATGATGTATAACAATTCTAATTTTCATTGAATGCTAATAGAAAACACAACAATAACTTACATCACCGGTTATCCATTGATGGTCAAGAATCTTACAAGCCCTCTCTGCACTGAGACCTTTGCGCATGCCATCATTGAATATTTCCTTCTTTCTATGTTTTGCTGAGCGCTCATAAGCACGAACAAACTTAACACTAGTTTTAATCACATCGTATTCATCTTGAAAGACTTCTTTCTCGAATAGTTCTGCAATACATGACGATAATATGTTAATAAGTCAATGATAAGTAGTAGGTTCAGCTCGAAAACAATATGATAAAACTCACTTGCTTTTCCTGAACGTTTTGCACGCTTTGTAGGTATAACTCGAACATAAGGAGACTTTATAAGGTTTGATACCTTCCGCTTCCGTTTCCCTACACCCTCCTCCTGTACCTCATCTTCTCCAATACAATTTATGGATCCACGTGATGCGATTTCATCCGTTCCTAAAGATGTAACAGATTTCTCATCAGATACCTCAGGAACTTCGATAGGATCTTCTTTATCACCCTTGAAACTATCCCAATATTCAGGTGTGCAATAATAAGGTGTCTTCTCTTCAGAATCATTAATATCATCTTCATCATCCTCTTGCACATTCTTTTTTCCCGGTGTGGTGAAATTGTCCACGTCAGGATTATATACAAATTCTTTATGAGGTTTCCCACCATAGTTTCTACTTTCACTATTTTCAACATACTCATTCTCTTCTTCTTTTTCAATATCACCGGCTTTGTAGAATACAACGCTTCGGTACAATTTCTCTATGACCCTCTGTGATTAAAAATTAGTTGTAATTAGTTATGTGACACATCAAAAAACATAGTGAACGGCAAAATCAGAAAACTTGTACCTGTGCGCATAGCTCCGGCATACAAAGCATATCCTTACGAATGTGCTTCAGCTCAGTCAAAATCCGATCCATAATAGGGTTCTGGGTAGCTGAAGCCTCAGATGTACTCACGCCTGTTCTCCTTCCAGTAATGTTAGACTTTCTCGTATTGGATTTCTTGTTCTTTTCAGCCTGTTCCATTCTAATTTTGTTTAAGCGGTACTCTTCAGTAATGGTGTCATCGATCTACAACATAAAGAATCATACAATCATATTTAATTAATAATTAATTTCAAACTTTAAATGGAAAAAATATATATTTAATGTATTACCATTCCAACACCACGACCATATTGAAAGTCGTACTTGTCTCTTTTCTCCGCTGCCGCTTCTTTCCAATTCCTCATCAAGGGGCTCAACAGCGCTAAAGGATCATACTGTGGACCGGTGCTTGGCTGCACCTTCTCCCAATATAGATACCGCAAAACAAACAAACAACCATTTAGCATGTGTTACACTATTATTACATAATACAATGATACGTCTCCAACGTATCTATAATTTTTGATTGCTCCATGCTATATTATCTACTGTTTTGGACTATATTGGGCTTTATTTTTCCACTTTTATATTATTTTTGGGACTAACCTATTAACCGGAGGCCCAGCCCAGAATTGCTGTTTTTTTTGCCTATTTCAGTGTTTCGAAGAAACGGAATATCAAACGGAGTCCAAACGGAATAAAACCTTCGGGAACGTGATTTTCTCACCGAACGTGATCCAGGAGACTTGGACCCTACTCCAAGGAGTCAAAGAGGCGGTCACGAGGGTGGGGGCGCCCCCCTAGGGCGCGCCCCCTGCCTCGTGGGCCCCTCGATGCTCCACCGACGTACTCCTTCCTCCTATATATACCTACGTACCCCCAAACGAACAGATACGGAGCCAAAAACCTAATTCCACCGCCGCAACTTTCTGTATCCACGAGATCCCATCTTGGGGCCTGTTCCGGAGCTCCGGAGAGGGCCGTCATCACGGAGGGCTTCTACATCATCATAGCCTCTCCGATGAAGTGTGAGTAGTTTACCTCAGACCTTCGGGTCCATAGTTAGTAGCTAGATGGCTTCTTCTCTCTTTTTGGATCTCAATACAAAGTTCTCCCCCTCTCTTGTGGAGATCTATTCGATGTAATCTTCTTTTTGCGGTGTGTTTGTTGAGACCGATGAATTGTGGGTTTATGATCAAGTCTATCTATGAATAATATTTGAATCTTCTCTGAATTCTTTTATGTATGATTGGTTATCTTTGCAAGTCTCTTCGAATTATCCGTTTGGTTTGGCCAACTAGATTGGTAGTTCTTGCCATGGGAGAAGTGCTTAGCTTTGGGTTCGATCTTGCGGTGTCCTTTCCCAGTGACAGAAGGGGCAGCAAGGCACGTATTGTATCGTTGCCATCGAGGATAACAAGATGGGGTTTATTTCATATTGCATGAATTTATCTCTCTACATCATGTCATCTTGCTTAAGGCGTTACTCTGTTTTTAACTTAATACTCTAGATGCATGCTGGATAGCAGTCGATGAGTGGAGTAATAGTAGTAGATGCAGAATCGTTTCGGTCTACTTGTCACGGACGTGATGCCTATATACATGATCATGCCTAGATATTCTCATAACTATGCTCAATTCTGTCAATTGCTCAACAGTAATTTGTTCACCCACCATAGAATACTTATGCTCTTGAGAGAAGCCACTAGTGAAACCTATGGCCCCCGGGTCTATTCTCATCATATCAATCTCCATCACTTTAATCTTGTTTTGCTTTTTTACTTTGCCTTTACTTTTTACTTTGCATCTTTATACCAAAAATACCAAAAATATTATATCTACCAGATCTCACTGTCGTAAGTGACCGTGAAGGGATTGACAACCCCTAATCGCGTTGGTTGCGAGTAGCTATCGTTTTGTGCAGATACGAGGGACTTGAGCGTGGCCTCCTACTGGATTGATACCTTGGTTCTCAAAAACTGAGGGAAATACTTACGCTACTTTGCTGCATCATCCCTTCCTCTTCGGGGAAAACCAACGCAAGCTCAAGAGGTAGCAATAAGGATTTCTGGCGCTGTTGCCAGAGAGTCTACGCAAAAGTCAACATACCAAGTACCCATCACAATCCCTATCTCTCGCATTACATTATTTGCCATTTGCCTCTCGTTTTCCTCTCCCCCACTTCACCCTTGCCGTTTTATTCGCCCTCTCTCTCTCTATCCTCCCTCTCTATTTGCCTCTTTTTGCCCGTTTGCTCTTGTTTGCTTGTGTGCTAGTTTGTTTGCTTGTCGCCATGGCTAGTCTCATATCTTCTCCGTTGTCTCCCGAGAGTGAAGTTCTAAATTTTAAACAAAGGGAGGGAGAAAATCTAAAAGATGCTTGGTATAGAATTTGCAATGCTCAAAATAGATCTACCAGGAAGCAATCTACCTTAGTTCTTCTCCGCAATTTTTATGTAGGTGTTAATCCTTGGTATAGATATATCCTCGATACCATTACTGGAGGGAACTTCTTGGGTAGCCATACTTTTTATTCTTATAATGCTATGCTAAATTTATTTGGCTCACCACCTCTTTTGGTTAATGGAACCATGTTAACTTTGGAGCATGTTATGCAAAGACTTGAAAATATTGAAAATAAAGTTGCTACTATTGAATTAATTGAAAATCTAGATAAAAAGATCCACAATCAAATTACTCAATATGGATCTAAGGTAGGAATGACTCTGAAAAATATTAAGGAAAAGGAACCCATAGTTAATGAGAAGATAAACTTAGATTGTACTAGAATTGATAAACTTGAGGGTATCATTACAAACTTGGGAACCGCTTTTTCTTCCGTAAAGAATACTCCAAGTCCTCCTACTAAAATTTCCAAGCTTATGTATGTTCCCAAAAATAAGGGTGAATCATCTAGTAAGGAAACTGGGGATCTTAAATCTATAAGTATTCATCCCAATCTTTTTGCTATCATTAAGAAACCGATTGCTACAAATGAATTTTTCATGCCTAAAAGTTTGATAATCACTAGAAAGAAAGAAATTCCTAAGGGAAATAGATGCCTCATTGAAGAATTGCCTACTAAAGATGGCAATACCTAGATCTATCCTCGCTTTTATGCCTAGCTAGGGGCGTTAAACGATAGCGCTTGTTGGGAGGCAACCCAATTTTATTTTTATTCCTTGATTTTTGCTCCTTCTTAGTAATAAATAAATTATCTAGCCTCTGTTTTGGTTGTTTTTTTGTGTTTAATTAGTGTTTGTGCCAAGTAGAACCGTTGGGAAGACTTGGGGAAAGTCTTGTTAAACTTGCTGTAAAAACAGAAACTTTAGCGCTCGCGAGAACTTCTGTAATTTTTATTTGAAGAGTGCTATTTAGTTAATTCTTTTTGCAGATAATTAATAGATAAATTACTCACGTCCAGAAATTTATTTTAGAATTTTTGGGGTTCCAGATCTTGCGCTAGCTACAGATTACTACAGACTGTTCTGTTTTTGACAGATTCTGTTTTTCGTGTGTTGTTTGCTTATTTTGATGAATCTATGGTTAGTAAAATAGTTTATAATCCATGGAGAAGTTGGAATACAGTAGGTTTAACACAAATATAAATAAAGAATGAGTTCATTACAGTACCTTGAAGTGGTCTTTCGTTTTCTTTCGCTAACGGAGCTCACGGGTTTTCTACTTTAAGTTTTGTGTTGTGAAGTTTTCAAGTTTTGGGTGAATTCTTGTGATGGATTATGGAACAAGGAGTGGCAAGAGCCTAAGCTTGGGGATTCCCATGGCACACCCAAGATAATCCAAGGACACCAAAAAGTCAAAGCTTGGGGATGCCCCGGAAGGCATCCCCTCTTTCGTCCACTTCCATCGGTAATTTACTTGGAGCTATATTTTTATTCACCAACATGATATGTATTTTGCTTGGAGCGTCTTGTATTATTTGTGTCTTTGTGTCTTAGTATGCCACAATCATCCTTGATGTACACATCTTTTGAGAGAGCCATACATGAATTAGAATTTGATAGAATACTCTATGTGCTTCACTTATATCTTTTTGAGCTAAGTAGTTTGCTCTATGTGCTTCACTTATATTTTTTTTAGCTAAGTAGTTTTGCTCTATGTGCTTCACTTATATCTTTTGAGCGCTATAATTTTGCTCTATGTGCTTCACTTAGATCTTTTAGAGCATGGTGGTGGATTTGTTTTAAAGAAACTATTGATCTCTCATGCTTCACTTAAATTATTTTGAGAGTCTTAATAGCATGGTAATTTGCTTAATAATAATATGCTTGGTATTCAAGATTTGTGAAACTTTCTTTTGAGTGTGTTGAATACTAAGAAAAGATTGAAGCATGATAATTGTTTTGAGATATGGAGGTGATAATATTAAAGTCATGCTAGTTGAGTAGTTGTGAATTTAAAGAATACTTGTGTTAAAGTTTGTGATTCCCGTAGCATGCACGTATGGTGAACCGTTATGTGATGAATTCGGAGCATGATTTATTTATTGATTGTCTTCCTTATGAGTGGCGGTCGGGGACGAGCGATGGTCTTTTCCTACCAATCTATCCCCCTAGGAGCATGCGCGTAATACTTTGCTTTGATAACTTCTAGATTTTTGCAGTAAGTATATGAGTTCTTTATGACTAATGTTGAGTCCATGGATTATACGCACTCTCACCCTTCCACCTTTGCTAGCCTCTCTAATACCACGCACCTTTCGCCGGTATCATACGCCTACCATATACCTTCCTCAAAACAGCCACCATACCTACCTATTATGGCATTTCCATAGCCATTCCGAGATATATTACCATGCAACTTTCCACCATCTAGTTCATCATGACACATTCATCATTATCATATTGCTTAGCATGATCATGTAGTTGACATAGTATTTGTGGCAAAGCCACCGTTCATAATTTTTTCATACTTGTCACTCTTGATTCATTGCATATCCCGGTACACCGCCGGAGGCATCCATATAGAGTCATACTTTGTTTTAGAATCGAGTTGTAATCATTGAGTTGTAAATAAATAAAAGTGTGATGATAATCATTTAATAGAGCATTGTCCCAAAAAAAGAGAGAAAAGCCAAAGAAAAAAAGAAGGCCCAAAAAAAGAGAAAATAAATAAAAAGGGGCAATGCTACTATCCTTTTACCACACTTGTGCTTCAAAGTAGCACCATGATCTTCATAGTAGAGAGTCTCTCATGTTATCACTTTCATATACTAGTGGGAATTTTACATTATAGAACTTGGCTTGTATATTCCAATGATGGGCTTCCTCAAATTGCCCTAGGTCTTCATGAGCAAGCAAGTTGGATGCACACCCACTTAGTTTCTTTTTGAGCTTTCATATACTTATAGCTCTAGTGCATCCGTTGCATGGCAATCCCTACTCACTCACGTTGATATCTATTGATGGGCATCTCCATAGCCCGTTGATACGCCTAGTTGATGTGAGACTATCTTCCCCTCCTTTTTGTCTTCTCCACAACCACCATTCTATTCCACCTATAGTGCTATATCCATGGCTCACGCTCATGTATTGCGTGAAGATTGAAAAAGTTAGAGTATGAAACAATTGCTTGGCTTGTCATCGGGGTTGTGCATGATTTAAATACTTTGTGTGGTGAAGATAGAGCATAGCCAGACTATATGATTTTGTAGGGATAAATTTCTTCGGCCATGTTATTTGAGAAGACATAATTGCTTTGTTAGTATGCTTGAAGTATTATTATTTTTATGTCAATATAAACTTTTGTCTTGAATCTTTTGAATCTGAATATCCATATCACAATTAAGAAGATTTGCATTGAAATTATGCGAAGTAGCACTCCACATCAAAAATTCGCTTTTTATCATTTACCTACTCGAGGGCGAGCAGGAATTAAGCTTGGGGATGCCTGATACGTCTCCAACGTATCTATAATTTTTGATTGCTCCATGCTATATTATCTACTGTTTTGGACTATATTGGGCTTTATTTTCCACTTTTATATTATTTTTGGGACTAACCTATTAACCGGAGGCCCAGCCCAGAATTGCTGTTTTTTTGCCTATTTCAGTGTTTTGAAGAAACGGAATATCAAACGGAGTCCAAACGGAATAAAACCTTCGGGAACGTGATTTTCTCACCGAACATGATCCAGAAGACTTGGACCCTACTCCAAGGAGTCAAAGAGGCGGTCGCGAGGGTGGGGGGGCGCCCCCCTAGGGCGCCCCCCTGCCTCGTGGGCCCCTCGATGCTCCACCGATGTACTCCTTCCTCCTATATATACCTACGTACCCCCAAACGAACAGATACGGAGCCAAAAACCTATTTCCACCGCCGCAACTTTCTATATCCACGAGATCCCATCTTGGGGCCTGTTCCGGAGCTCCGCCGGAGAGGGCCGTCATCACGGAGGGCTTCTACATCATAATAGCCTCTCCGATGAAGTGTGAGTAGTTTACCTCAGACCTTCAGGTCCATAGTTAGTAGCTAGATGGCTTCTTCTCTCTTTTTGGATCTCAATACAAAGTTGTTGGAAATATGCCCTAGAGGAAATAATAAATTGATTATTATTATATTTCCTTGTTCATGATAATCGTTTATTATCCATGCTATAATTGTATTGATAGGAAACTCAGATACAATGTGTGGATACATAGACAACACCATGTCCCTAGTAAGCCTCTAGTTGACTAGCTCGTTGATCAATAGATGGTTACGGTTTCCTGACCATGGACATTGGATGTCATTGATAATGGGATCACATCATTAGGAGAATGATGTGATGGACAAGACCCAATCCTAAGCCTAGCACAAGATCATGTAGTTCGTATGCTAAAGCTTTTCTAATGTCAAGTATCATTTCCTTAGACCATGAGATTGTGCAACTCCCGGATACCGTAGGAGTGCTTTGGGTGTACTAAACATCACAACGTAACTGGGTGACTATAAAGGTGCACTACGGGTATCTCCGAAAGTGTCTGTTGGGTTGGCACGAATCGAGACTGGGATTTGTCACTCCGTGTAAACGGAGAGGTATCTCTGGGACCACTCGGTAGGACATCATCATAATGTGCACAATGTGATCAAGGAGTTGATCACGGGATGATGTGTTACGGAACGAGTAAATGAGACTTGCCGGTAACGAGATTGAACAAGGTATCGGGATACTGACGATCGAATCTCGGGCAAGTATCGTACCGATGGACAAAGGGAATTGTATACGGGATTGATTAAGTCCTTGACATCGTGGTTCATCCGATGAGATCATCGTGGAACATGTGGGAACCAACATGGGTATCCAGATCCCGCTGTTGGTTATTGGCCGGAGAGTCATCTCGGTCATGTCTACGTGTCTCCCGAACCCGTAGGGTCTACACACTTAAGGTTCGGTGACACTAGGGTTATAGAGATATTAGTATGCGGTAACCCGAAAGTTGTTCGGAGTCCCGGATGAGATCCCGGACGTCACGAGGATTTCCGGAATGGTCCGGAGGTAAAGATTTATATATGGGAAGTCCTATTTCGGCCATCAGGACAAGTTTCGGGGTCACCGGTATTGTACCGGGACCACCGGAAGGGTCCCGGGGGTCCACCGGGTGGGGCCACCTGCCCCGAGGGGCCACATGGGCTGTAGGGGGTGCGCCTTGGCCTATATGGGCCAAGGGCACCAGCCCCAAGAGGCCCATGCGCCAAGAATCAAGGGAGAGGAAGAGTCCTAAAGGGGAAGGCACCTCCGAGGTGCCTTGGGGAGGAGGGACTCCTCCCTGGCCGCACCCTTCCTTGGAGGAAGGGCCAAGGCTGCGCCTCCCCCCTCTCCCTTGGCCCTATATATAGTGGGGGGAAGGGAGGGCAGCCCAACCTAAGCCCTGGCGCCTCCCTCTCCCTCCCATGACACATCTCCCTCCTCCCGCAGCAGCTTGGCGAAGCCCTGTTGGAATCCCGCTACTTCCACCACCACGCCGTCGTGCTGTTGGATCTCCATCAACCTCTCCTTCCCCCTTGCTGGATCAAGAAGGAGGAGACGTCGCTGCTCCGTACGTGTGTTGAACGCGGAGGTGCCGTCCGTTCGGCGCTAGGATCATCGGTGATTTGGATCACGACGAGTACGACTCCATCAACCCCGTTCTCTTGAACGCTTCCGCGCGATCTACAAGGGTATGTAGATCCACTCCTCCCTCGTTGCTAGATGACTCCATAGATTAGATCTTGGTGACACGTAGGAAAATTTTGAATTTATGCTACGTTCCCCAACAAGTGGCATCATGAGCTAGGTCTATGCGTAGTTTCTATGCACGAGTAGAACACAAAGTAGTTGTGGGCGTTGATTTTGTTCAATATGCTTGCCGTTACTAGTCTTATCTTGATTCGGCGGCATCGTGGGATGAAGCGGCCCGGACCAACCTTACACGTACGCTTACGTGAGACCGGTTCCACCGACTGACATGCACTAGTTGCATTAGGTGGCTGGCGGGTGTCTGTCTCTCCCACTTTAGTCGGATCGGATTCGATGAAAAGGGTCCTTATGAAGGGTAAATAGCAATTGGCATATCACGTTGTGGTTTTTGCGTAGGTAAGAAACGTTCTTGCTAGAAACCCATAGAAGCCACGTAAAACATGCAAACAACAATTAGAGGACGTCTAACTTGTTTTTGCAGGGTATGCTATGTGATGTGATATGGCCAAAAGGATGTGATGAATGATATATGTGATGTATGAGATTGATCATGTTCTTGTAATAGGAATCACGACTTGCATGTCGATGAGTATGACAACCGGCAGGAGCCATAGGAGTTGTCTTAATTTATTTATGACCTGCGTGTCAATATAAACGTCATGTAATTACTTTACTTTATTGCTAACCGTTAGCTGTAGTAGTAGAAGTAATAGATGACGTGACAACTTCATGGAGACATGATGATGGAGATCATGATGATGGAGATCATGGTGTCATGCCGGTGACAAGATGATCATGGAGCCCCAAGATGGAGATCAAAGGAGCTATATGATATTGGCCATATCATGTCACTATTATTTGATTGCATGTGATGTTTATCATGTTTATACATCTTGTTTACTTAGAACAACGGTAGTAAATAAGATGATCCCTCATTAAAAATTTCAAGAAAGTGTTCCCCCTAACTGTGCACCGTTGCGACAGTTCGTTGTTTCGAAGCACCACGTGATGATCGGGTGTGATAGATTCTAACGTTCACATACAACGGGTGTAAGACAGATTTACACACGCGAAACACTTAGGTTGACTTGACGAGCCTAGCATGTGTACAGACATGGCCTCGGAACACAGAAGACCGAAAGGTCGAGCATGAGTCGTATGGTAGATACGATCAACATGAAGATGTTCACCGATGATGACTAGTCCGTCTCACGTGATGATCGGACACGGCCTAGTTGACTCGGATCATGTAATCACTTAGATGACTAGAGGGATGTCTATCTGAGTGGGAGTTCATAAGATGAACTTAATTATCCTGAACATAGTCAAAAGGTCTTCACAAATTATGTCGTAGCTCGCGCTTCAGTTCTACTGTTTAGATATGTTCCTAGAGAAAATTTAGTTGAAAGTTGATAGTAGCAATTATGCAGACAAGGTCCGTAAACTGAGGATTGTCCTCATTGCTTCATAGAAGGCTTATGTCCTTAATGCACCGCTCAGTGTGCTGAACCTCGAACGTTGTCTGTGGATGTTGTGAACATCTGACATACACATTTTGATAACTACGTGATAGTTCAGTTAAACGGTTTAGAGTTGAGGCACCGAAGACGTTTTGAAACATCGCGAAACATATGAGATGTTTCGAGGGCTGAAATTGGGATTTCAGGCTCGTGCCCACGTCAAGAGGTATAAGACCTCCGACGATTTTCTTAGCCTGCAAACTAAGGAGAAAAGCTCAATTGTTGTGCTTGTGCTCAGATTGTCTGAGTACAACAATCGCTTGAATCGAGTGGGAGTTGATCTTCCTGATGAAATAGTGATGGTTCTCCGAAGTCATTACCACCAAGCTGCTAGAGCTTCGTGATGAACTATGATATATTAGGGACATATATGATGATCCTTGAGATATTCGCGATGTTTGACACCGCGAAAGTAGAAATCAAGAAGGAGCATCAATTGTTGATGGTTGGTGAAACCACTAGTTTCAAGAAGGGCAAGGGAACAAAGGGATACTTCATGAAACGGAAATTCAGCTGCTTCTCTAGTGAAGAAACCCAAGGTTGAACCCAAACCCGAGACTGAGTGCTTCTGTAATAAGGGGAACAACCACTGGAGCAGAATTACCCTAGATACTTGGTAGATGAGAAGGCTGGCAAGGTCGATAGAAGTATATTGGATATACATTGTGTTAATGTGTACTTTACTAGTACTCCTAGTAGCACCAGGGTATTAGATACCGGTTCAGTTGCTAAGTGTTAGTAACTCGAAATAAAAGCTACGGAATAAACGGAGACTAGCTAAAGGTGAGATGACGATATGTGTTGGAAGTATTTCCAAGGTTGATCAAATATCGTACGCTCCCTCTACCATCGAGATTGGTATTAAAACCTAAATAATTGTTATTTGGTGTTTGCGTTGAGCATAGACATGACTGGATTATGTCTATCGCAATACGGTTATTCATGTAAGGAGAATAATGGTTACTCTGTTTATTTGAATAATACCTTCAATGGTCTTGCACCTAAAATGAATGGTTCATTGAATCTCGATCATAGTAATACACATGTTCATGCCAAAAGATATAAGATAGTAATGATAGTACCACCTACTTGTGGCACTGCCACGTAAGTCATATCGGTATAAAACGCATGAAGAAGCTCCATGTTGATGGATCTTTGGGCTCACTCGTTTTTGAAAAGTTTGAGGCATGCGAACCATGTCTATTGGTGTATATGCATGAAGAAACTCCATGCAAATGGAGCGTTTGGACTCACTTGATTTTGAATCACTTGAGACATGCAAATCATACCACATGGGCAAGATGACTGAAAGCCTCGTTTTCAGTAAAATGGAACTAGAAAGCAACTTGTTGGAAGTAATACATTTTGATGTGTGCAGTCCAATGAGTGCTGAGGCATGTAGTGGATATCGTTATGTTCTTACTTCACAGATGATTTGAGTAGATGTTGAGTATATTTACTTGATGAATCACGAGTCTGAATTATTGAAAGGTTCAAGTAATTTCAGGGTGAAGTTGAAAGATCGTCGTGACAAGAGGATAAAATATCTATGATATGATCATAGAGATGAATATCTGAATTACGAGTTTGGCACAGAATTAAGACATTGTGGAAATTGTTTCACAACTAATACAGCCTGGAACACCATAGTGTGATGGTGTGTCCGAACATCATAACTGCACCCTATTGGATATGATGCATACCATGATGTCTCTTATCGAATTACCATGATAGTTTATGGGTTAGGCATTAGAGACAACCACATTCACTTTAAATAGGGCACCACGTAATTCCGATGAGATGACACCGTATGAACTATGGTTTAGAGAAACCTAAGCTGTCATTTCTTAAAAGTTTGGGGCTGCGACGCTTATGTGAAAAAGTTTCAGGCTGATAAGCTCGAACCCAAAGCGGATAAATGCATCTTCATAGGACACCCAAAACAGTCGGGTATACCTCCTGTCTCAGATCCGAAAGCAATAAGGGATTGTTTCTAGAATCGGGTCCTTTCACGAGGAAAAGTTTCTCTCGAAAGAATTGAGTGGGAGGATGGTGGAGACTTGATGAGGTTATTGAACCGTCTCTTCAACTAGTGTGTGGCAGAGCACAGGGAGTTGTTCCTGTGGCACCTACACCAATTGAAGTGGAAGCTTATGATAGTGATCATGAAACTTCAGATCAAGTCACTACCAAACCTCGTGGGATGACAAGGATGCATACTACTTCAGAGTGGTACGTAATCCTGTCTTGGAAGTCATGTTGCTAGACAACAATGAACCTACGAGCTATGGAGAAGCGATGGTGGGCCCGGATTTCGATAAATGGCTCGAGGCCATAAAATCCGAGAGAGGATCCATGTATGAAAACAAAGTGTAGACTTTGGCAGAACAGCTCGATGGTCGTAAGGCTGTTGAGTGCAGATGGATTTTAAAAGGAAGACGGACAATGATGGTAAATGTCACCATTAAGAAAGCTCGACTTGTCGTTAAGATGTTTTCCGACAAGTTCAAGGAGTTGACTACGATGAGACTTTCTCACTCGTAGCGATTCTAAGAGTCTGTTGGAATTATATTACTGCATTATTTATGAAATCTTGCAGATAGGATGTCAAAACATTGTTTCCTCGATGTTTTTTTGAGGAAAGGTTGTATGTGATACAAACCGGAAGGTTTTGTCAATCCTGAAAGATGCTAATAAGTATGCAAAGCTCCAGCAATCCTTCTAGGGACTGGAGTAAGCATCTCGGAGTTGGAATGTATGCTTTGATAAGATGATCAAAGTTTTGGGTGTATACAAAGTTTATGAGAAACTTGTATTTCCAAAGAAGTGAGTGGGAGCACTATAGAATTTCTGATAAATATATGTTGACATATTGTTGATCAGAAATGACGTAGAATTTCTGGAAAGCATATAGGGTTATTTGGAAAGTATTTTTCAATGGAAAGCCTGGATTAAGCTACTTGAACATTGAGCATCAAGATCTATAAGGATAGATCAAAATTCTTAATGGTACTTTCAAATGAGCACATACCTTGACATGATCTTGAAGGTGTTCAAGATGGATCAGTCAAAGAAGGAGTTCTTGCCTGAGTTGTAAGGTATGAAGTTAAGACTTAAAGCTTGACCATGGCAGAAGAAAGAGGAAGGACGAAGGTCGTCCCCTATGCTTTTATCATAGGCTCTCTACAGTATGCTATGCTGTGTACCGCACCTGAAGTGTGCCTTGCCATGAGTCAGTCAAGGGGTACAAGAGTGATCCAAGAATGGATCACAAGACAGCGGTCAAAGTTATCCTTAGTAACTAGTGGACTAAGGAATTTTCTCGATTATGGAGGTGGTAAAAGAGTTCGTCGTAAAGGGTTACGCCGATGCAAACTTTGACACTAATCCAGATTATTCTGAATAGTAAACTAGATTCGTATAGTAGAAAAGTTGTTTGGAATAGCTCCAAATGTAGCGTAGTAGTTGCATCTACAAGATGACATAGAAATTTGCGAAGTACATACGGATCTAAATGTTGCAGACCCGTTGACTAAAACCTCTCTCACAAGCAAAACATGATCAAACCCAGAACTCATTGAGTCTTAATCACATGATGATGTGAACTAGTTTGACACTAGTAAACTCTTTGGATGTTGGTCACATGGCGATGTGACCTGTGAGTGTTAATCACATGATGATGTGAACTAGATTATTGACTCTAGTGCAAGTGGGAGACTGTTGGAAATATGCCCTAGAGGCAATAATAAATTGATTATTATTATATTTCCTTGTTCATGATAATCGTTTATTATCCATGCTATAATTGTATTGATAGGAAACTCAGATACATGTGTGGATACATAGACAACACCATGTCCCTAGTAAGCCTCTAGTTGACTAGCTCGTTGATCAATAGATGGTTACGGTTTCCTGACCATGGACATTGGATGTCATTGATAACGGGATCACATCATTAGGAGAATGATGTGATGGACAAGACCCAATCCTAAGCCTAGCACAAGATCATGTAGTTCGTATGCTAAAGCTTTTCTAATGTCAAGTATCATTTCCTTAGACCATGAGATTGTGCAACTCCCGGATACCGTAGGAGTGCTTTGGGTGTACCAAACTCACAACGTAACTGGGTGACTATAAAGGTGCACTACGGGTATCTCCGAAAGTGTCTGTTGGGTTGGCACGAATTGAGACTGGGATTTTTCACTCCGTGTAAACGGAGAGGTATCTCTGGGCCCACTCGGTAGGACATCATCATAATGTGCACAATGTGATCAAGGAGTTGATCACGGGATGATGTGTTACGGAACGAGTAAATGAGACTTGCCGGTAACGAGATTGAACAAGGTATCGGGATACTGACGATCGAATCTCGGGCAAGTATCGTACCGATGGACAAAGGGAATTGTATACGGGATTGATTAAGTCCTTGACATCGTGGTTCATCCGATGAGATCATCGTGGAACATGTGGGAACCAACATGGGTATCCAGATCCCGCTGTTGGTTATTGGCCGGAGAGTCGTCTCGGTCATGTCTACGTGTCTCCCGAACCCGTAGGGTCTACACACTTAAGGTTCGGTGACACTAGGGTTATAGAGATATTAGTATGCGGTAACCCGAAAGTTGTTCGGAGTCCCGGATGAGATCCCGGACGTCACGAGGATTTCCGGAATGGTCCGGAGGTAAAGATTTATATATGGGAAGTCCTATTTCGGCCATCAGGACAAGTTTCGGGGTCACCGGTATTGTACCGGGACCACCGGAAGGGTCCCGGGGGTCCACCGGGTGGGGCCACCTGCCCCGAGGGGCCACATGGGCTGTAGGGGGTGCGCCTTGGCCTATATGGGCCAAGGGCACCAGCCCCAAGAGGCCCATGCGCCAAGAATCAAGGGAGAGGAAGAGTCCTAAAGGGGAAGGCACCTCCGAGGTGCCTTGGGGAGGAGGGACTCCTCCCTGGCCGCACCCTTCCTTGGAGGAAGGGCCAAGGCTGCGCCTCCCCCCTCTCCCTTGGCCCTATATATAGTGGGGGGAAGGGAGGGCAGCCCAACCTAAGCCCTGGCGCCTCCCTCTCCCTCCCATGACACATCTCCCTCCTCCCGCAGCGCTTGGCGAAGCCCTGTTGGAATCCCGCTACTTCCACCACCACGCCGTCGTGTTGTTGGATCTCCATCAAACTCTCCTCCCCCCTTGCTGGATCAAGAAGGAGGAGACGTCGCTGCTCCGTACGTGTGTTGAATGTGGAGGTGCCGTTCGTTCAGCGCTAGGATCATCAGTGATTTGGATCACAACGAGTACGACTCCATCAACCCCGTTCTCTTGAATGCTTTCGCGCGCGATCTACAAGGGTATGTAGATCCACTCCTCCCTCATTGCTAGATGACTCCATAGATTGATCTTGGTGACACGTAGGAAAATTTTGAATTTATGCTACGTTCCCCAACAAAAGTTCTCCCCCTCTCTTGTGGAGATCTATTCGATGTAATCTTCTTTTTGTGGTGTGTTTGTTGAGACCGATGAATTGTGGGTTTATGATCAAGTCTATCTATGAATAATATTTGAATCTTCTCTGAATTCTTTTATGTATGATTGGTTATCTTTGCAAGTCTCTTCGAATTATTCGTTTGGTTTGGCCAACTAGATTGGTAGTTCTTGCCATGGGAGAAGTGCTTAGCTTTGGGTTCCGATCTTGCGGTGTCCTTACCCAGTGACAGAAGGGGCGGCAAGGCACGTATTGTATCGTTTGCCATCGAGGATAACAAGATGGGGTTTATTTCATATTGCATGAATTTATCTCTCTACATCATGTCATCTTGCTTAAGGCGTTACTCTGTTTTTAACTTAATACTCTAGATGCATGCTGGATAGCAGTCGATGAGTGGAGTAATAGTAGTAGATGCAGAATCGTTTCGGTCTACTTGTCACGGACGTGATGCCTATATACATGATCATGCCTAGATATTCTCATAACTATGCTCAATTCTGTCAATTGCTCAACAGTAATTTGTTCACCCACCATAGAATACTTATGCTCTTGAGAGAAGCCACTAGTGAAACCTATGGCCCCCGGGTCTATTCTCATCATATCAATCTCCATCACTTTAATCTTGTTTTGCCTTTTACTTTGCCTTTACTTTTTACTTTGCATCTTTATACCAAAAATACCAAAAATATTATATCTATCAGATCTCACTCTCGTAAGTGACCGTGAAGGGATTGACAACCCCTAATCGCATTGGTTGCGAGTAGCTATCGTTTTGTGCAGGTACGAGGGACTTGAGCGTGGCCTCCTACTGGATTGATACCTTGGTTCTCAAAAACTGAGGGGAATACTTACGCTACTTTGCTGCATCATCCCTTCCTCTTCGGGGAAAACCAACGCAAGCTCAAGAGGTAGGATACAACTATTCAATTTAAAAAATAAATCATACCTGGAGAAGTGCTAGGTTGCCACGTGGCCATTCCCTAACATGACCGGGCTGCAAGACCATACCAATCTCCAACAAACAAAACCGCAAAGTGAATGCGTTCAAGTTGAACTTTTTTATATGCCTGGCATCTTGCACTAGTGCATAATAATTCTTCGGAATGTACTCAGCAGACACTGGTGCAATTATAGTCCCTAACAGGACGAGAAACGCCATCCAAACAAATTCATCGTCCGCGTTTTATTTCTCACAATCTTGTCAATAAGATCATCAATCAATATTTTACCATTCTTCTTGTTAACAAAACTAGCTGGAATTTTTTTTATTGCTTTGCCTTGGTCCATACTCAAAAAACTAGAAACATCAACTCCTTCATTCTTGAAACCAAATATAGCGAACACATCATCAGGCCTCAGTGAAATCAACCCTTTTTTTCCGGCTGCCTCTTGCACCATGAATTTTTTACTACTAGGATTGTAACCTTGAATCATAAGCGCAAGCAAATTATCATGCATCTTGACCGAAGGTATTCGTAACATGCCCTCCATCTCCGTTTCGTAAAACGTAAATCGCTGACTTGATGTTAACTTATTAACAAGACTAACCCATATTTCTCCGGAACATGCAATCACACCATCGATGTCCATACTGCATATAATAATATCTATGTGACGTTGCATGCAGCTAATGTGTTATATAATGTTGAAAATATTAAAAGAAATACCCGCCCGACGGCGACTACAACGGGCGACGGCGATCACAGCGGTTGACAGCGGCGTCTGACGGCGGGCGTTCACAAGCGGCGCTGGCGGCGGGTGGTGACGTCGGGCGTTGACGACCGGCGCTGACGGCGGCTGGTGACGTCGACTAGTGCGGGGTGACGACGGGCGTTGACGGCGGGCGTTGACGACCGGCGCTGACGGTGGGTGGTGACATCGACTAGTGCGGGGTGACGACGGGCGTTGACGGCGGCGCGACGCTGTCGGGCGGGGAACAACAGTGTAGGCGGCGGCGGGCGACGGGGATCAGATCGGGCGCGTCGTCGGCACGTACGACGCAAAAAGTGCATGCGCGACATGATTGGGCGACGTGCGCGTTTGTCGGGAATATTCCCTCAGATAGCGACGGCTCGTGCAGATATTTTGTCGCGTTCCTACGCTGTACGTATTTTCTATGATTTTCTGCACCGAAAACCCCCAAAACACTGCCCGGACGTGATGCAACGTGCGTTCGTAGTCCGATTTCGTTCATCTCTGGCGTGCGGTCCCCGACCAGGTCCCCACACACGCTGCCAAAAGTTGGGTGCATTCCGGCAAACCGCACTGGCACTTGCTGTGCAACCCGGTGGTTTCGGTATGGGTGGAGGGGACCCTCGGTCGTACGTCTCTCCGTCGCATCCGCCAAAGTCGCTCTTTTTTTCCACGGGTCACAGTGACCATGCAGGGCACGCACACGATATTTTGTCGCGTTCCGACGCTGTACGGATTTCTATGATTTTCCGCACCGAAAACCCCAAAAACACTGCCCGGACATGACGCAACGTGCGTTCGTAGTCCGATTTCGTTCATCTCTGGCGTGCGGTCCCCGGCCGGGTCCCCACACACGTTGCCAAAAGTTGGGTGCATTCCGGCAAACCGCACTGGCACTTGTTGTGCAACCCGGTGGTTTCGGTATGGGTGGAGGGGACCCTCGGTCGTACGTCTCTCCGTCGCATCCGCCAAAGTCTCTCATTTTTTTTCCACGGGCCACAGTGACCATGCAGGGCACGCACGCCAAAATTTGTCGTGTTCCGACGTTGTACGGATTTTTAATGATTTTCCGCATCGAAAATCCCAAAACACTGCCCGGACGTGACGCAATGTGCGTTCGTAGTCCGATTTCGTTCATCTCTGGCGTGCGGTCCCCGGCCGGGTCCCCAGACACGCTGCCAAAAGTTGGGTGCATTCCGGCAAACCGCACTGGCACTTGCTGTGCAACTCGGTGGTTTCGGTATGGGTGGAGGGGACCCTCGGTCGTACGTCTCTCCGTCGCATCCGCCAAAGTCGCTCATTTTTTCCACGGGCCACAGTGACCATTGAGGGCACGCACGCCAAAATTTGTCGCGTTCCGACGCTATATGGATTTTCTATGATTTTCCGCACCGAAAACCCCCCAAAACACTGCCCGGACGTGATGCAACATGCGTTCGTAGTACGATTTCGTTCATCTCTGGCGTGCGGTCCCCGGCCGGGTCCCCACACACGCTGCCAAAAGTTGGGTGCATTTCGGCAAACCGCACTCGCACTTGCTGTGCAACCCGATGGTTTCAGTGCGAAAATGTGTGTACCGAACACCTTTCTTTCTGTAACTTACAAACATGCCCAATTTTTTTATCGCATTCTATCTACATGAGAATCATGCGTGGCAATTTTATGCGCATTTTGGGTCTGTTTGCATTTTCTATGGTTTTTGGCTTCGACAGTCCTAAAACATTGTTTTTAATTCAAAATTATTTCATACTATTTTTTTAAAAAAATTACAAATTCCTTCTTCTAATTTCGTTTTTTTACTTTTTTCCTTTCTTCCTCTCTTCCTCTTTTTTTTATATAATTTTTACTATTCTTTCAATTATACCGGTAAACTATTTAATTTTAATTTCTTTCGGGTCACTTTTATTTTATAAAATGATTCACTTTTTGTCCATAATATTTCATACTAATTTTCATTCCAACATAACGATAAACGATAGTTCATTCAGCATAACGACGGTTCATTTTACATTAAAATATAAAAAACTTAATTAAACATGACTTAAGTAAACTTAATTAAACATAACGACTTAATCCTAATCTACTCGTCGTCGTCGGAGTCGGCGAGGTCCACGATCTCCCCCCCCCCCCCCCCGTCGTCGTCGCCGTCGCCGTCGCCGTCGTCGCTGCTCTTGCCGCCGTCGTCCCAGTAGCCACCGTCGCCCTCCTCCGGAGCCACCTGCGGCTGCACAGCTTTGATGGCCGCCACCGCATCCAGTGCGGCCTGCAGCTCAGCGGCCTCTGCTACCGCCGCCGTGTCGAGTGCGGCCTGCGGCTCGGCGGCCTCTCTCACCTTTGCGTCCGCCGCCGCGGCCGCTGCTTCTGCCTGCGACGCCCGCTGTGCGATGAGATAGCCGGGGTAGTCGTCGGGGTCGCCGTCCTCGCGCAGTGTCAACTGCTCCGACGGGATCTCAATGACAGGAGGGGAGGCGGGCCGGGCGATGGCGGGAACCGGACGACAGGACGAGCTCGGAGACGGCGCGGCCACCGGAGGGGGACGGCGGGGCCGACGCGGGGCGGAAGATGAGCCGCGCACGACAGATGACGAACCGCCCGGGCCCGACGACGAGCCGCCCGTCCGCAACTCCCGACGAGCCTGCGCAACGACGGCCCAGTAGTTCTTGCCCTTACAAAATCTCGCGCGGCCGACGATGTTCCACTGGCCGCCCTCGTGCTGGCGGAGCTCGTCCGGCGTCGCGCTGGGCCCCCTCGTCGGGTACCCGTCGGCGGTGATGTGGAACGCACGAGGCAGACGGCAGCCCGGCGGCACCATCATCCCGAGACGGATGAGCTCGTCTGTCTCCGGCGTGCCCAGGCTCGTCGGCCACGAGCTACCGCCGCCGTCGGGCGCCATGGAGGCCGCCGGGAAAGGGAGCTTGTCGGCGGTGGAGCGCGTCGGTGGGTGGGGTGAGCGGGTCGAGGCGCGTTGAGTGGAGTGGGGGGAGGCAGACGGGGCGACGAGCGGCGTTTTAAAGGCAGGCGCCGGTGGGTGGGGGAGGCTGTCCGATAGGTGACCGACGCCCGGCTTAACACCGGCATTAATGGCGCATCGGGCCGGCGGCCGCGTCGGGAACCGCCCTTGACCGACGCTTAGACGGCACGCAACCGCCCGTCCCCACATGTTGCGTCGTGTTATTTTTTTTCGTCCAACCGACGCCACGTCGCCACGAGTACGTCGCTCGACAGGTCACGTCGTTTTTTTCTTTGGTTGTCCTCGTACGCACGCGGACGGACGCGTGTACGGGTAGTCGGCGTAGAGCCCCGTTGCGCGGGTACAACCCCGTCCTGCGGGCGGCGGCTTTTTATGTGCTGGGACGATCCTACCCTTTTTAATGAAGGGGTACGGTGCAATCTCAGCCGTTGTTGTGTTTAGGGGGTTATACCGAAGAAGAAGTGTACTTGGGCAGCCATGTGTAGGGAGAGGACATGCACGCCGGGGAGCTGCAAGCATGTGCCTTTCCCGGTGTCTGCAGCGTGTAAGCCGACCTCCAAGAGGCCCCAGAGACCAAGCCTGTACATGGGCTTAGCATAGGAGCACCGCCATGAGAGCTTCTCCACCATTGGTGCCAAGACGAAGACCCTGAGATCGCCGCGGGCATGGAAAGTCAGGCTCAGTTGCTTAAGCACGGGCGCCGCGGGCATGGAAAGTCAGGCTCAGTTGATGCTCTCCACGGAGAGCTCCCGCAGCGACGGCGAGTGGACGGTGATGCTGCCCATGGGCAGCACGCCATTGTTGTTCACCCTGAGCGTGCGGATGCGCGAGCAGCGAGGGATCAAGGCGGCGAGGTCGACGTCGCAGCCGGTGAGGGCGAGCCTCTCCAGCGAGGGGAACCCGGAGGGCGGCGCGCAGAGGCGGAGGTGGAGCGCGCGCACGTCGATGGAGGTGGCGCGGCGGAGGCGGGGCAGCTCCACGGGAGAAGGGCGTAGAACTGCTCCACGGGGAGCCGGTCCAGACGCGGGAGCAGGATGTCCGGCGAGAGGACGAAGAGCACCTCCACGGGCGAGAGCGCCGTCGCGGCGCGGAGCAGCGAGGAGACGCTGGCGGGGTGGAGCGCGGTGGCTTGCCAGCGGACGCGGATGTCGAGGCGGTAGTGGCACAACCCGGGACGGACGGCGCGGGCGAGCGCCGCCTGGATCGAGCGGAACGGGACATCGTGGAGGGCGACGGTGACGCGGGGCAGGCGGGTCCAGAGGGCGCGCCACCGGCGGGAGAGGAGGCTGGTGCGCGCGGCGGCGCCGGTGGAACCGAGGCGCTCGAGGATTTGGACGAGCAGATCGTCTGGGAGGGCGCTGATGAGGTCGGCTGGACCTGGGCAGCCATGGCGCGGTCCGTTCTCCGTCTCCTCCATGGGAAAACCCCAATGATGCAACTAATCCCATGGCGTGGGGCACGGGGAATGTTAATTAAGAGTATCTTCAACAGCCGCGCTAAAAGACGCGTGTGCGGTAAATTGGCTTTTTAATGCGCGTGGGATGTTTTCGTGTGCTCTAGCGATGGCGTGAAACTAGCGCAGGAAACGATTACGCGCGTGCAGGAAAAGGTGTTGGAACCGAGAACACCGACGAGGCCTAGATCGCTATCATGAGGAGAACGAGAGGTAGACGAAGACACACACGAGGTTTTGTGCTGCGCACAGTTCTGCAACTTTTCTCATTAATCTTTAGATTATTTGTACATCAACTAAGGAACAGGAAAACCTTCACGCTGCCGAGCCTACCGGACGTGCCATCCCAGTCGCCCGTTGTGCGCGAGGTGAGTGCGGGCCGAGTCCTACGCCGCATGCCATCCCATGCGCTCACAACGGCCGCACTAATCTAGCTAGCTACTAACTGAAAACAAAGACAGCTTCTACGTGTATATGCACACGAGACAGAGCCGGTTATTGAGCTAACTGAAAAACAAACTATCCTAACGGGCAAAGGATTACAAGCTCATCAATTCACCCCCTAATCCTTGTGCCCAGAGATCACCTTAACGACGGCGAGCTTCTGTCGCAGCTCAATGAACTTGATTCTGCCCAGCTCCTTGGTGAGAACATCGGCAAGCTGTCCGTCAGTGCCAACATGGTCGACATCCATCTTGCCATCTTCAATGCATTCACGAATGAAATGATATCGTATGTCAATGTGCTTACTTCTTTCGTGATGCACTGGGTTCTTGCTGAGCTCGATCGCCGACTTGTTGTCGACGCGCAGCTTCGCCATTGTTGGCGCGTCGCCGGTGAGCTCGCCAAGGAGCCTGCACAGCCACACACCTTGGCATGCTGCGGATGCCGCCGCCATGTACTCAGCCTCGCATGACGAGATGGCGACGACCTTCTGCTTCTGAGATATCCAGGTGATCACGCTGGAGTCGAGGAAGAACACCACTCCAGTCGTGCTCCGCCGATCATCCACGTTGCCGGCGTGACCGCTGTCGCTGTAGCCAATCACCTCCGGCGCTAAAATTCCTCCCCGCTTGTAGCAGCAACCATACTCCAAAGTCCCACTAACATAGCGGAGGATTTGCTTCACTGCAGCCCAATGCAATTTTGCTGGCGCCTCCAGATACCTACCGACGATGCCGACGGCGTAGGTGATGTCGGGTCGAGAGTTGCAGAGGTATCATAGGCTGCCGACGACGCTTCTGTACCGCGTGGCATCCACGGCGTCGCCTGCGCCTGTCTTGGACAGCTGGAGACGATTCTGCATCGGAGTGTCGCTAGTGTTGCACCCCCTCATCCCAGCAGCTTCGAGGATCTTCATGGCATAGGCGCTCTGACAGAGAGTGATCTCTCCGTCCTTCTGACGTACCTCGATCCCAATATAATAGCTCAGGAGACCGAGATCGCTCATGTCAAACACTCTGCGCGTCTGCTCCTTGAACGCCTTGATGTTGTCGATGCTACCGCCAGTGATGATAAGATCGTCCATGTACACGCCGACCAGCAGTGTCGCCGCGCCGGTGCTCCTCCTGTACACCGCATGCTCGAGGGGGCTGCGCTCGAACACGAGCGATGCAAGCGACGTGTCGAGCTTGGCATACCACGCTCGGGGTGCCTGTTTCAGACCGTACAGGGCCTTCCGAAGATGCAATACCTTTCCCTCCTCGCCGGCGATGACGAAACCCAGTGGCTGGTGCACGTAGACCTCCTCGATCAGGTCGCCGTTCAAGAACGCCGACTTGACGTCCATGTGATGGATTTGCCATCCTTGCCGTGCCGCCAACGCTAGCAGTAGCCGCACTGTTTCCATGTGAGCCACCGGCGCGAACACCTCGTCGTAGTGCACGCCTTGCCGCTGCGAGTAGCCCTTCGCCACCAAGCGCACCTTGTGCTTCATAATCTTGCCGACGGGATCCCTCTTGACCTTGAACACCCATTTGAGCCCTATCGCTCGGTGCCTAGGCGGGAGCGCGGCAAGCTCCCAGGTCTTGTTCTCGCGGATCGCGACCAACTCGGCGTCCATGGCACGCATCCAACACGCCTCCTCCAATGCTTCATCGACCCCAGCGGGCTCTTCAGCAGCGATGAGGCAGAGCCCAACTTGGTCTTCTCTCGCCGCTTCCACCTCAGCCAGTACATGCGTCATCTTGCGGTAGCGCGTTGGCACATGGTCGAGGTCGTGCCGCTGATACGTCCATTTTGCATCATGCTTTTATATCGATATTTATTGCATTATGGACTGTTATTTCACTTTATGTCACAATACTTATGGCTATTCTCTCTTATTTTACAAGGTTTACATAAGGAGGGAGAATGCCGGCAGCTGGAATTCTGGGCTGGAAAAGGAGCAAATATTAGAGACCTATTCTGCGCAACTCCAAAAGTCCTGAAACTCCACGGAACATCTTAAAATAAATAAAGAAAAATCCACGCCAAAGATGAAGGCCAGGGGGCCCACACCCTGCTCATGAGGGTGGGGGCGCCCCCCTAGGGCGCGCCCCCTACCTCGTGGGCCCCCTGGTGGCTCTCCGACGTCCATCTTCTCCTATATGAAGTCTTTTGATGAGAAAAAAATCGTGAGGAACTTTTCGGGACGAGACTCCGCCGCCACAAGGCGGAACCTTGGCGGATCCAATCTAGAGCTCCGGCAGAGCTGTTCTGCCGGTGATACTTCCCTCCGGGAGGGGGAAATCATCACCATCGTCATCACCAACGCTCCTCTCATCGGGAGAGGGCAATCTCCATCAACATCTTCACCAGCACCATCTTATCTCCAAACCCTAGTTCATCTTTTGTATCCAATTCTTGTCTAAAAAGTCCGGGATTGGTGCTAGTAGGTTGCTAGTAGTGTTGATTACTCCTTGTAGTTGATGCTAGTTGGTTTAATTGGTGGAAGATCATATGTTCAGATCCTATATGCATATTATTACCCCTCTAATTATGAACATGAATATGCTTTGTGAGTAATTACGTTTGTTCCTGAGGACAAGGGAGAAGTCTTGCTATTAGTAGTCATGTGAATTTGGTATTCGTTTGATATTTTGATAAGATGTATGTTGTCTAGCCTCTAGTGGTGTTATGTGAACGTCGACTACATAACACTTCACCATTATTTGGGCCTAGAGGAAGGCATTGGGAAGTAATAAGTAGATGATGGGTTGCTAGAGTGACAGAAGCTTAAACCCTAGTTTATGCGTGAAGGAAATATGCCCTAGAGGCAATAATAAAGTTATTATTTATTTCCTTATATCATGATAAATGTTTATTATTCATGCTAGAATTGTATTAACCGGAAACATAATACATGTGTGAATACATAGACAAACATAGTGTCACTAGTATGCCTCTACTTGACTAGCTCGTTGATCAAAGATGGTTATGTTTCCTAACCATAGACATGAGTTGTCATTTGATTAACGGGATCACATCATTAGGAGAATGATGTGATTGACTTGACCCTTTTCCTTAGCTTAGCACTTGATCGTTTAGTTTGTTGCTATTGCTTTCTTCATGACTTATACATGTTCCTATGACTATGAGATTATGCAACTCCCGTTTACCGGAGGAACACTTTGTGTGCTACCAAACATCACAACGTAACTGGGTGATTATAAAGGTGCTCTATAGGTGTCTCTGAAGGTACTTGTTGGGTTGGCGTATTTCGAGATTAGGATTTGTCACTCCGATTGTCGGAGAGGTATCTCTGGGCCCTCTCGGTAATGCACATCACATAAGCCTTGCAACTAATAAGTTAGTTGTGGGATGATGTATTACGGAACGAGTAAAGAGACTTGCCAGTAACGAGATTGAACTAGGTATTGAGATACCGACGATCAAATCTCGGGCAAGTAACATACCGATGACAAAGGGAACAACGTATGTTGTTATGCAGTCTGACCGATAAAAGATCTTCATAGAATATGTGGGAGCCAATATGAGCATCCAGGTTCCGCTATTGGTTATTGACCGGAGACGTGTCTCGGTCATGTCTACATTGTTCTCGAACCCGTAGGGTCCGCACGCTTAACGTTACGGTGACAGTTTCATTATGAGTTTATGTATTTTGATGTACCGAAGGTTGTTCGGAGTCTTGGATATGATCACGGACATGACGAGGAGTCTCGAAATGGTCAAGACTTAAAGATCGATATATTGGACGGCTATATTCGGACATCGGAAGTGTTTCAGATGATTCCGGAGAAAACCGGAGTGCCGGAAGGGTTATCGGAACCCCCCGGGGAAGTATTGGGCCTTAGTGGGCCTGAGGGGAGAGAGAGGGCAGCAGCCCAGGGGGTGGCGCACCCCCTCCTATGGGGAGTCCGAATTGGACTAGGGGAGGGGGGCGCGGCCCCTCTTTCCCTCTCCCTCTCCCTCTCTTTCCTTCCCCCTTCCCTCTTCCTAGTTGGACTAGGAAAGGGGAGTCCTACTCCTACTAGGAGGAGGACTCCCCCCTCCTTGGCACGCCTCAAGGGCCGGCCGGCCTCCCCCCTTTGCTCCTTTATATACAGGGGCAGGGGCACCTCTAGACACACAAGTTGATCTTCGTGATCGTTCTCTTAGCCGTGTGCGGTGCCCCCCTCCACCATAATCCTCGATAATATTGTAGCGGTGCTTAGGCGAAGCCCTGCGACGTTAGAACATCAAGATCGTCACCACACCGTCGTGCTGACTGAACTCTTCCCCGACACTTTGCTGGATCGGAGTACGGGGATCGTCATCGAGCTGAACGTGTGCTAGAACTCGGAGGTGCCGTAGTTTCGATGCTTGATCGGTCGGGCCGTGAAGACGTACGACTACATCAACCACGTTGTGCTAATGCTTCCGCTTCCGGTCTATGAGGGTACGTAGACAACACTCTCCCCTCTTGTTGCTATGCATCACCATGATCTTGCGTGTGCGTAGGAAATTTTTTGAAATTACTACGTTCCCCAACAGTGGCATCCGAGCCAGGTTTTATGCGTTGATGTTTTGCACGAGTAGAACACAAGTGAGTTGTGGGCGATATAAGTCATACTGCTTACCAGCATGTCATACTTTGGTTCGGCGGTATTGTTGGACGAAGCGGCCTGGACCGACATTACGCGTACGCTTACGCGAGACTGGTTCTACCGACGTGCTTTGCACACAGGTGGCTGGCGGGTGTCAGTTTCTCCAACTTTAGTTGAACCAAGTGTGGCTACGCCCGGTCCTTGCGAAGGTTAAAACAGCACCAACTTGACAAACTATCGTTGTGGTTTTGATGCGTAGGTAAGAACGGTTCTTGCTAAGCCCGTAGCAGCCACGTAAAACTTGCAACAACAAAGTAGAGGACGTCTAACTTGTTTTTGCAGGGCATGTTGTGATGTGATATGGTCAAGACATGATGCTAAATTTTATTGCATGAGATGATCATGTTTTGTAACCGAGTTATCGGCAACTGGCAGGAGCCATATGGTTGTCGCTTTATTGTATGCAATGCAATTGCGCTGTAATGCTTTACTTTATCACTAAGCGGTAGCGATAGTCGTGGAAGCATAAGATTGGCGAGACGACAACGATGCTACGATGGTGATCAAGGTGTCGTGCCGGTGACGATGGTGATCATGACGGTGTTTCGAAGATGGAGATCACAAGCACAAGATGATGATGGCCATACCATATCACTTATATTGATTGCATGTGATGTTTATCTTTTATGCATCTTATCTTGCTTTGATTGATGGTAGCATTATAAGAGGATTCCTCACTAAATTATCAAAGTATAAGTTTTCTCCCTGAGTATGCACCGTTGCGAAAGTTCTTCGTGCTGAGACACCACGTGATGATCGGGTGTGATAGGCTCTACGTTCAAATACAACGGGTGCAAAACAGTTGCACACGCGGAATACTCAGGTTTAACTTGACGAGCCTAGCATATAACAGATATGGCCTCGGAACACGGAGACCGAAAGGTCGAGCGTGAATCATATAGTAGATATGATCAACATATTGATGTTCATCATTGATACTACTCCATCTCACGTGATGATCGGACATGGTTTAGTTGATTTGGATCACGTGATCACTTAGAGGATTAGAGGGATATCTTTCTAAGTGGGAGTTCTTAAGTAATATGATTAATTGAACTTAAATTTATCATGAACTTAGTACCTGATAGTATCTTGCTTGTCTATGTTTGATTGTAGATAGATGGCTCGTGCTGTTGTTCCGTTGAATTTTAATGCATTCCTTGAGAAAGCAAAATTGAAAGATGATGGTAGCAATTACACAGATTGGGTCCGTAACTTGAGGATTATCCTCATTGCTGCACAGAAGAATTACGTCCTGGAAGCACCGCTAAGAGCAAGCCTACTGCAGAAGCAACACCAGATGTTATGAACGTCTGGCAGAGCAAAGCTGATGACTACTCGATAGTTCAGTGTGCCATGCTTTACGGTTTAGAACCGGGTCTTCAACGACGTTTTGAATGTCATGGAGCATATGAGATGTTCCAGGAGTTGAAGTTAATATTTCAAGCAAATGCCCGGATTGAGAGATATGAAGTCTCCAATAAGTTCTATAGCTGCAAGATGGAGGAGAATAGTTCTGTCAGTGAACATATACTCAAAATGTTTGGGTATCATAATCACTTGACTCAACTGGGGGTTAATCTTCCTGTTGATAGTATCATTGACAGAGTTCTTCAATCACTGCCACCAAGCTACAAAAGCTTCGTGATGAACTATAATATGCAAGGGATGAATAAGACTATTCCTGAGCTCTTCGCAATGATAAAATCCGCGGAGGTAGAAATCAAGAAGGAGCATCAAGTGTTGATGGTCAATAAGACCACCAGTTTCAAGAAAAATGGCAAAGGGAAGAAGAAAGGGAACTTCAAGAACAACAACAAACAAGTTGCTGCTCAGGAGAAGAAACCCGAGTCTGGACCTAAGCCTGAAACTGAGTGCTTCTACTGCAAGCAGACTGGTCACTGGAAGCGGAACTGCCCCAAGTATTTGGCGGATAAGAAGGATGGCAAAGTGAACAAAGGTATATGTGATATACATGTTATTGATGTGTACCTTACTAATGCTCGCAGTAGCACCTGGGTATTTGATACTGGTTCTGTTGCTAACATTTGCAACTCGAAACAGGGGCTACGGATCAAGCGAAGATTGGCTAAGGACGAGGTGACGATGCACGTGGGAAATGGTTCCAAAGTCGATGTGATCGCGGACGGCATGCTACCTCTACATCTACCTTCGGGATTAGTATTAGACCTAAATAATTGTTATTTGGTGCCAGCGTTGAGCATGAACATTATATCCAGATCTTGTTTGATGCGATACGGTTATTCATTTAAATCAAAGAATAATGGTTGTTCTATTTATATGAGTAATATCTTTTATGGTCATGCACCCTTGAAGAGTGGTCTATTTTTGATGAATCTCGATAGTAGTGATACACATATTCATAATGTTGAAATCAAAAGATGCAGAGTTGATAATGATAGTGCAACTTATTTGTGGCACTGCCGTTTAGGTCATATCGGTATAAAGCGCATGAAGAAACTCCATACTGATGGACTTTTGGAGCCACTTGATTATGAATCACTTGGTACTTGTGAACCGTGCCTCATGGGTAAGATGACTAAAACGCCGTTCTCCGGTACTATGGAGAGAGCAACGGATTTGTTGGAAATCATACATACAAATGTATGTGGTCCAATGAATGTTGAGGCTCGTGGCGGATATCGTTATTTTCTCACCTTCACAGATGATTTAAGCAGATATGGGTATATCTACTTAATGAAACATAAGTCTGAAACATTTGAAAAGTTCAAAGAATTTCAGAGTGAAGTTGAAAATCATCGTAAAAAGAAAATAAAGTTTCTACGATCTGATCGTGGAGGAGAATATTTGAGTTACGAGTTTGGTCTACATTTGAAACAATGCGGAATAGTTTCGCAACTCACGCCACCCGGAACACCAGAGCGTAATGGTGTGTCCGAACGTCGTAATCGTACTTTATTAGATATGGTGCGATCTATGATGTCTCTTACTGATTTACCGTTATCATTTTGGGGTTATGCTTTAGAGACGGCTGCATTCACGTTAAATAGGACACCATTGAAATCTGTTGAGACGACGCCTTATGAACTGTGGTTTGGCAAGAAACCAAAGTTGTCGTTTCTGAAAGTTTGGGGCTGCGATGCTTATGTGAAAAGGCTTCAACCTGATAAGCTCGAACCCAAATCGCAGAAATGTGTCTTCATAGGATACCCAAAGGAGACTGTTGGGTACACCTTCTATCACATATCCGAAGGCAAGACTTTTGTTGCTAAATTCGGAGTTTTTCTAGAGAAGGAGTTTCTCTCGAAAGAAGTGAGTGGGATAAAAGTAGAACTTGATGAGGTAACTGTACCTACTCCCTTATTGGAAAGTAGTACATCACAGAAACCGGTTTCTATGACACCTACACCAATTAGTGAGGAAGCTAATGATAATTATCATGAAACTTCAGATCAAGTTACTACCGAACCTCGTAGATCAACCAAAGTAAGATCCGCACCAGAGTGGTACGGTAATCCTATTCTGGAAGTCATGCTACTAGATCATGATGAACCTACGAACTATGAAGAAGCGATGGTGAGCCCAGATTCCGCAAAATGGCTAGAAGCCATGAAATCTGAGATGGGATCCATGTATGAGAACAAAGTGTGGACTTTGGTTGACGTGCCCGTTGATCAGCAAGCAATTGAGAATAAATGGATCTTCAAGAAGAAGACTAATGCTGACGATAATGTTACTGTCTATAAAGCTCGACTTGTTGCAAAAGGTTTTCGACAAGTTCAAGGGATTGACTACGATGAGACATTCTCACCCGTAGCGATGCTTAAGTCTGTCCGAATCATGTTAGCAATTGCCGCATTTTATGATTATGAAATTTGGCAAATGGATGTTAAAACTGCATTCCTAAATGGATTTCTGGAAGAAGAGTTGTATATGATGCAACCAGAAGGTTTTGTTGATCCAAAGGGAGCTAACAAAGTGTGCAAGCTCCAGCGATCCATTTATGGACTGGTGCAAGCCTCTCGGAGTTGGAATAAACGCTTTGATAGTGTGATCAAAGCATTTGGTTTTGTACAGACTTTTGGAGAAGCCTGTATTTACAAGAAAGTGAGTGGGAGCTCTGTAGCATTTCTGATCAAGACGCTTAATTGGACTTTCACAAAGCACATACCTTGACAAAGTTTTGAAGAAGTTCAAAATGGATCAAGCAAAGAAAGGATTCTTGCCTGTGTTACAAGGTGTGAAATTGAGTAAGACTCAATATCCGACCACCGCAGAAGATAGAGAGAGAATGAAAGATGTTCCCTATGCTTCAGCCATAGGCTCTATCATGTATGCAATATGTGTACCAAACCTGATGTGTGCATTGCTATAAGTCTAGCAGGGAGGTACCAAAGTAATCCAGGAGTGGATCACTGGACATCGGTCAAGAACATCCTGAAATACCTGAAAAGGACTAAGCATATGTTTCTCATATATGGAGGTGACAAAGAGCTCATCATAAATGGTTACGTTGATGCAAGCCACTGATCCGGACGATTCTAAATCACAAACCGGATACGTGTTTTTACTGAACGGTGGAGCTGTCAGTTGGTGCAGTTCTAAACAAAGCGTCGTGGCGGGATCTACATGTGAAGCAGAGTACATAGCTGCTTCGGAAGCAGCAAATGAAGGAGTCTGGATGAAGGAGTTCATATCTGATCTAGGTGTCATACTTAGTGCGTCGGGTCCAATGAAAATCTTTTGTGACAATACTGGTGCAATTGCCTTCACAAAGGAATCTAGATTTCACAAAAGAACCAAGCACATCAAGAGATGCTTCAATTCCATTCGGGATTTAGTCCAAGTGGGAGACATAGAAATTTGCAAGATACATACAGATCTGAATGTTGCAGACCCGCTGACTAAGCCTCTTCCACGAGCAAAACATGATCAGCACCAAGGCTCCATGGGTGTTAGAATCATTACTTTGTAATCTAGATTATTGACTCTAGTGCAAGTGGGAGACTGAAGGAAATATGCCCTAGATGCAATAATAAAGTTATTATTTATTTCCTTATATCATGATAAATGTTTATTATTCATGCTAGAATTGTATTAACCGGAAACATAATACATGTGTGAATACATAGACAAACATAGTGTCACTAGTATGCCTCTACTTGACTAGCTCGTTGAATCAAAGATGGTTAAGTGTCCTAGCCATAGACATGAGTTGTCATTTGATTAACGGGGTCACATCATTAGAGAATGATGTGATTGACTTGACCCATTCCGTTAGCATATCACTTGATCGTTTAGTTTGTTGCTATTGCTTTCTTCATGACTTATACATGTTCCTATGACTATGATATTATGCAACTCCCGTTTACCGGAGGAACACTTTGTGTGCTACCAAATGTCACAACGTAACTGGGTGATTATAAAGGTGCTCTACAGGTGTCTCCGAAGGTACTTGTTGGTTTGGCGTATTTCAAGATTAGGATTTGTCACTCCAATTGTCGGAGATGTATCTCTGGGCCCTCTCGGTAATGCACATCACATAAGCCTTGCAAGCATTGCAACTAATAAGTTAGTTGCGGGATGATGTATTATGGAACGAGTAAAGAGACTTGCCGGTAACGAGATTGAACTAGGTATTGAGATACCGACGATCAAATCTCGGGAAAGTAACATACCGATGACAAAGGGAACAACGTATGTTGTTATGCGGTCTGACCGATAAAAGATCTTCGTAGAATATGTGGGAGCCAATATGAGCATCCAGGTTCCGCTATTGGTTATTGACCGGAGACGTGTCTCGGTCATTTCTACATTGTTCTCGAACCTGTAGGGTCTGCACGCTTAACGTTACGATGACAGTTTCATTATGAGTTTATATATTTTGATGTACCGAAGGTTGTTCGGAATCCCGGATATGATCACGGACATGACGAGGAGTCTCAAAATGGTCGAGACATAAAGATCGATATATTGGACGGCTATATTCAGACACCGGAAGTGTTTCGGGTGATTTCGGAGAAAACCGGAGTGCCAGAAGGGTTACCGGAACCCCCCGGGGAAGTATTGGGCCTTAGTGGGCCTGAGGGGAGAGAGAGAGCAGCAGCCCAGGAGGTGGCGCGCCCCCTCCCATGGGGAGTCCGAATTGGACTAGGGGAGGGGGGCGCGGCCCCTCTTTCCCTCTCCCTCTCCCTCTCTTTCCTTCCCCCTTCCCTCTTCCTAGTTGGACTAGGAAACGGGAGTCCTACTCCTACTAGGAGGAGGACTCCCCCCTCCTTGGCGCGCCTCAAGGGCCGGCCGGCCTCCCCCTTTGCTCCTTTATATACAGGGGCAGGGGGGCACCTCTAGACACACAAGTTGATCTTCGTGATCGTTCTCTTAGCCGTGTGCGGTGCCCCCTCCACCATAATCCTCGATAATATTGTAGCGGTGCTTAGGCGAAGCCCTGCGACGGTAGAACATCAAGATCGTCACCACGCTGTCGTGCTGACTGAACTCTTCCCCGACACTTTGCTGGATCGGAGTCCGGGGATCGTCATCGAGCTGAACGTGTGCTAGAACTCGGAGGTGCCGTAGTTTCGGTGCTTGATCGGTCGGGCCGTGAAGACGTACGACTACATCAACCGCGTTGTGCTAACGCTTCCGCTTCCGATCTATGAGGGTATGTAGACAACACTCTCCCCTCTCGTTGCTATGCATCACCATGATCTTGCGTGTGCGTAGGAATTTTTTTGAAATTACTACGTTCCCCAACAATGCGTTGCTTCGTAAGGGGCTGATTTGGATCCATATGTTTCATGCTATGGTTAGGTTTACCTTAATACTTTTGTTGTAGTTGCGGATGCTTGCAATAGAGGTTAATCATAAGTGGGATGTTTGTTCAAGTAAGAACAGCACCCAAGCACCGGTCCACCCACATATCAAATTATCAAAGTACCGAACGCGAATCATATGAACGTGATGAAAACTAGCTTGACGATATTCCCATGTGTCCTCGGGAGTGCTTTTCCTATTATAAGAGTTTGTTCCGGCTTGTCCTTTGCTACAAAAGGGTTGGGCCATCTTGCTGCACTTTATTTACACTTGTTACTTGTTGCTCGTTACAATTTATCCTATCACAAAACTATCTGTTACCACTTATTTCAGTACTTGTAGAGAATACCTTGCTGAAAACCGCTTATCATTTCCTTCTGCTCCTCGTTGGGTTCGACACTCTTACTTATCAAAAGGACTACGATAGATCCCCTATACTTATGGGTCATCAAGACTCTTTTCTGGCGCCGTTGCCGGGGAGTGTAGCGCCTTTGGTAGGTGGAATTTGGTAAGGAAAAATTTATTGGTGTGCTGAAATTTACTGTCACTTGTTACTATGGAAAGTAATTCTCTGAGGGGCTTGTTCGGGGTATCTTCACCCCATCCAGTAGAGCAAAGAGTTGCTCCTCAACCTACTGAACCTATTGAAAATGAAACTCCTTTTGAATTTCCTTCGGGTATGATGGAAAAACTGCTAGCTAACCCTTTTACAGGAGATGGAACAAAGCATCCTGATGAGCACTTAATATATGTGGATGAAGTTTGTGGATTATTTAAGCTTGCAGGTATACCCGATGATGTTGCTAAGAAGAAGGTCTTCCCTTTATCTTTGAAGGGGGGCGCATTGATATGGTATAGGCTATGTGATGACATGAGATTCTAGGACTATAAAAGATTGAAGCTGGAATTTCATCGAAAGTATTACCCTATGCATCTTGTTCATCGTGATCGCAATTATATATATATAATTTCTTGCCTCGCGAAGGAGAAAGCATCGCTCAAGCTTGGGGGAGGCTTAAATCAATGTTATATTCATGCCCCAATCACGAGCTCTTTCAAAATTTATATGCTCAGCTTTCTGATAACAGTCGCACCATGCTCAATACTTCTTGTGCTGGCTCTTTTATGATGAGGACTACTGAATTCAGATGGAATTTATTGGATAGAATTAAACGCAACTCTGAAGATTGGGACCTCGACGAAGGTAAGGAGTCAGGTATAACACCTAAGTTTGATTGTGTTAAATCTTTTATGGATACCGATATTTTCCGTAAGTTTAGCACTAAATATGGACTTGACTTTGAGATAGTAGCTTCTTTCTGTGAATCTTTTGCTACTTATGTTGACCTCCCTAAGGAGAAGTGGTTTAAATATCATCCTCCCATAGAAGTAAAAGTAGCTGCACCTATTAAAGTTGAAGAAAAGACTATCACTTATAATGATCCTATTGTTCCTACTTCTTATATTGAGAAGCCACCTTTCCCTGTTAGAATAAAGGATCATGCTAAAGATTCAATTGTTGTTCGTAAAAGCAATATTAGAACTTATACACCTCCTGAGCAAGTTAAAGTAGAACCTAATATTGCTATTGTTAAAGATCTCTTGTCTGATAATATTGATGGGCATGTTATTCAGTTCGAAGGTGAAACTGCTAGAATTGCTAAACCTTGTGATAAAGATAAACATAGACCTGTGGTTGGCGTGCCTGTTATTTCTGTTAAAATAGGAGATCATTGTTATCATGGCTTATGTGATATGGGTGCAAGTGCTAGTGTTATACCGCATACTTTATACGAAGAAATTAAGAATGAAATTGCACCTGCTAAGTTAGAAGGTATTGATGTCACAATTAAACTTGCCAATAGAGATACTATTTCACCAATTGGAATTGTTAGAGATGTTGAAGTCTTGTGTGGGAAAACTAAATATCCTGCTGATTTTCTTGTTCTTACTTCTCTGCAAGATAGCTTTTGTCCCATTATATTTGGTAGACCCTTCTTGAACACTGTTAATGATAGGATAGATTGTGAAAAGAATGTTGTTACTATTGGCTTGGATGATATGGTTCATGAGTTTAATTTCTCTAAATTTAGTAAACAACATCGTGAGGAAGAATTACCTAGTAAGGATGAAATTATTGGTCTTGCTTCTATTGCCATACCTCCTAGTGATCCTTTAGAACACTATTTGCTAGACCATGAAAATGATATGTTCATGAATGAAAGAAGGGAAATAGATGAAGTATTCTTTAAACAGGAACCTATTCTGCAACACAATTTGCCTGTTGAAATTTTAGGGGATCCTCCCCCACCCAAGGGTGATCCCGTGTTTGAGCTTAAACCTTTGCCTGATAATCTTAAATATGCTTATCTTGATGAAAAGAAGATATATCCTGTTATTATTAGTGCTAACCTTTCAGAGCATGAAGAAGAAAGATTATTGAAAACTCTGAAGAAGCATCATGATCCTATTGGATATACTCTTGATGATCTTAAGGGCATTAGTCCCACTCTATGTCAACATAAAATAAATTTGGAAGCAGATGCCAAACCAGTTCGTGATCCTCAACGACGTCTGAATCCTAAAACGAAATAAGTTGTAAGAAAAGAAATAGTAAAGCTTCTGGAGGCAGGTATAATCTATCCCGTTGCTTATAGTGAGTGGGTAAGTCCTGTCCATTGTGTCCCTAAGAAGGGAGGTATTACTGTTGTTCCTAATGATAAAGATGAATTGATTCCACAAAGAATTATCACAGGTTATAGGATGGTAATTGATTTCCGCAAAGTAAATAAAGCTACTAAGAAAGATCATTACCCCTTACCTTTTATTGATCAAATGCTAGAAAGATTATGCAAACATACACACTATTGCTTTCTAGATGGTTATTCTGGTTTCTCTCAAATACATGTGTCGGCTAGAGATCAATCAAAGACTACTTTTACATGCCCCTTTGGTACTTTTCCTTATAGACGTATGCCTTTTGGTTTATGTAATGCACCTGCTACCTTTCAAAGATGCATGATGGCTATATTCTCTGACTTCTGTGAAAAGATTTGTGAGGTTTTCATGGACGACTTTTCCGTCTATGGTTCCTCTTTTGACGATTGCTTGAGCAATCTTGATCGAGTTTTGCAGAGATGTGAAGAAACTAATCTTGTCTTGAATTGGGAAAAGTGCCACTTTATGGGTAATGAAGGTATTGTCTTGGGGCATAAAGTTTCTGTAAGAGGTATTGAAGTTGATAAAGACAAGGTTGATGCTATTGAAAAGATGCCATGTCCCAAGGACATCAAAGGTATAAGAAGTTTCCTTGGTCACGCCGGATTTTACAGGAGGTTCATTAAGGACTTCTCAAAAATTTCTCGGCCTTTGACTAATTTATTGCAAAAAGATATACCATTTGTCTTTGATGATGATTGTGTAGAAGCATTTGAAATACTTAAGAAAGCATTAGTCACTGCACCTATTGTTCAGCCACCTGATTGGAACCTACCCTTTGAAATTATGTGTGATGCTAGTGATTATGCTGTAGGTGATGTTCTATGGCAAAGAGTTGATACGAAATTAAATGTTATTCATTATGCTAGTAAGACTCTAGATAATGCTCAAAGAAATTATGCTACTACTAAAAAAGAGCTTTTAGCAGTTGTATTTGCTTGTGATAAGTTCAGATCTTATATTGTTGATTCTAAAGTAACTATTCAAACTGATCATGCTGCTATTAAATATCTTATGAAAAAGAAAGATGCTAAACCTAGACTTATTAGATGGGTTCTCTTGCTACAAGAATTTGATTTGCATATTGTTGATAGAAAGGGAGCTGAGAACCCCGTTGCAGACAACTTGTCTAGGTTAGAAAATATTCTTGATGACCCACTACCTATTAACGATAGCTTTCCTAATGAACAATTAAATGTTATAAGTACTTCTCGTAGTACTCCATGGTATGCTGATTATGCTAATTATATTGTTGCTAAGTTATACCACCTAGCTTCACATACCAACAAAAGAAAAAGTTCTTCTATGATTTAAGACATTACTTTTGGGATGACCCACATCTTTATAAAGAAGGAGTAGATGGTGTTATTAGACGTTGTGTACCTGAGCATGAACATGAACAGATCCTACACAAGTGTCATTCCGAGTCTTATGGAGGACACCACGCTGGAGATAGAACTGCACATAAGGTATTACAATCTGGTTTTTATTGGCCTACTCTCTTCAAGGATGCCCGTAAGTTTGTCTTGTCTTGTGATGAATGTCAAAGAATTGGTAATATTAGTAGACATCAAGAAATGCCTATGAATTATTCTCTTGTTATTGAACCGTTTGATGTTTGGGGCTTTGATTATATGGGACCTTTTCCTGCCTCTAATGGATACACACATATTTTAGTTGCTGTTGATTACCTTACTAAGTGGGTAGAAGCTATTCCAACTAGTAGTGATGATCATAACACTTCTATTAAAATGCTTAGTGGTTGTTTGGATACCAATTATTAGCGGTGAGATTTTAGAAAACCAGTTTTGGGAGAATTTTTAGGAAAACCAGTTTTGATTAGTTTTTTGGTTAAGGTGAGTGTATACTAATCCTTGTTTGGATGGGAAATGATATCCAAAACATAATTCTGTAGTTCAATGGCACACACCAGTGCGTCCAACTCTCACGTTGCTCCGATCGATCCATGGTGTTAGGACCTTATTCGTCTCGGAGCCGGCCTATGATAAAGTGTCCTTGTGTATGTGCATCAGAACCCCGCCGTGAGTCGACGCAGCGCCGGAGCAGTTGGGACACGACGGCCATGAGCTCCTCGGCTGTCTTCCAGGTGCCCACGGCGCCTCCCGCGCCAATGCGTTGTGCTGGTGATGGTCCGCTGTTCTCCGCGGCACAAATCTCGTCGCCAACGGCCTCCGTGTAGAGCCCGCAGACCCAGCAACCCAGGAAGGATGTACGTACTATGGCGCACACTCCGCTGTAAAGCTGCACCACCGCCACCACTTTCACCTGGCCGCGAGTCCGCCACCACTGCCATGCTCGCACCCCTGTCGAGTCTCGACGAATTGATAATGGAATGGACAACGCCTCTGCCGCACGTCGGCTACTAGCCTACTACTCCTCCTGGCCGGGAGCTCACCAGAACGGCACGTCAACGTCCGGTCCGGAGCGACGGCGAACTCGTTGATGGCGCGGTCATGGATCTCTTGCCATGCATGGAGATTATTTCGCGGCGCTACGTGTTTAACTTCTCTCCTTCGATGGCTATACAGAAAACCAGTTTATACAAAAATGTCGATTAGTCGTCTTTCTATAAACCGGGTTTTTGGGCTTTCGGAAAACTCAGTTTTATATATCCAAGGTTTGATTAGATAATCCAAACAAGGTTTTTGGTAGTTATACCAGAAATCGAATCTAACGAAAACCAGTTCCCTATAATCTAGCTATCCAAACAACCCCTTAAGGAAGTTATTTTCCCGAGGTTTGGAGTCCCTAGATATTTAATGACTGATGGTGGTTCACACTTTATTCATGGTGCTTTCCGTAAAATGCTTGCTAAATATGATGTTAATCATAGAATTGCATCTCCTTATCACCCACAGTCTAGTGGTCAAGTAGAGTTGAGAAATAGAGAGCTCAAATTAATTTTGCAAAAGACTGTTAATAGGTCTAGAAAGAATTGGTCCAAGAAACTTGACGACGCATTATGGGCTTATAGAACTGCATACAAAAATCCTATGTGTATGTCTCTGTATAAAATGGTCTATGGAAAAGCATGTCACTTACCCCTCGAACTTGAACATAAGGCATATTGGGCTATTAAAGAGCTTAATTATGATTTTAAACTTGTCGCTGAGAAGAGGTTATTTGATATTAGCTCACTTGATGAATGGAGAACCCAAGCTTATGAAAATGCCAAGTTGTTTAAAGAAAAGGTTAAAAGATGGCATGACAAAAGGATACAAAAGCGTGAGTTTAATGTAGGTGATTATGTATTGCTATACAACTCTCGTTTAAGATTTTTTGCAGGAAAACTTCTCTCTAAATGGGAAGGCCCCTATGTTATCGAAGAGGTCTATCGTTCCGGTGCCATAAAAATCAACAACTTCGAGGGCACAAATCCGAAAGTGGTAAACGGTCAAAGAATCAAACATTATATCTCAGGTAATCCCATAAATGTTGAAACCAATATTATTGAAACCGTAACCCCGGAGGAATACATAATGGACACTTTCCGAAACGTTTCAGACTCCGAAAAGGAATAGGTATGTGGTATGGTAAGCAAACCGACTCCAAAACAATTTTTAAGGCAATATTTCTCTGTTTTGGAATATTTAGAAAAATAGAAAAATAAGTAGCGGTCTGGGAAGGACACGAGGGCCCCACGAGGGTGGTGGGTGCGCCCTACCCCCCTGGGCGCGCCCCCTACCTCGTGAGCACCTCGTGTGCCTTCCGGACTCCGTTTTCTTGCACGTTACGTATTTTGGTCGGTAAAAAATCATTATATATTCTCCCGAAGGTTTTGACTCCCGTATCACGCAAATATCGTCTGTTTTCGTTTCGAGCTGTCCCGTTGCAGATTAAATCAACATGTCTTCCCAGGATTCGAAAGGAGAAAGCTATGTGGATGATTACTTAGCAAATCCAAAGGTCTATGGAGATGTGGAACACGATGGATGGACCACGGAGGAAGAAGAGGACTATGAACCCAAGGGGAAGGAGGAGACGAGCTTAGATGAAGATGAAGCACCATTACCTCAACCTGGGGACATGCACGTGGAGTTCAAAAAGTCAAGTCTCCCTGATAGGGTAAAGAAACCCAAGTTTGAGTTTATCCCTTTTCGTCTCTTGCAGGAAAATAAGCAGGACCTATGCAAAAAGATATTAACCCTCGAGTGGGAGATTGATGATCTGAGGGATCAAAATGCCGTCCTCAAGCGCAAATTAAGGGAGAAGCCTAAGCCATCAACTAAGCCAACATCACCACCACCTTCTTCACCGACAAAGGAGATATAATCACATGGGTATGGGCACTCCCCTTGGCAACTGCCAAGCTTGGGGGAGGTGCCCCGGTATCGTATCACCATCACAACTCCTATCTTTATCGTTTTTCTTAGTTCGATCCTATTTAGTAGTATCTTGATCCAGTAGAATAAAGTTTATGGCATGATCTAGTTTTGAGTTTTGCTTTATGATCTCTCTTTGTAATCGAGTCTGTGAGTTATATATAATAAAGATTAGTGTTGAGTCAAGGGCTTGATTATTTTTCCATGATCTTGGGTGAATAAAAGAAAAGAGAAAAAGAACAAAAAGAAACAAAAATTTCATATTGATCTTATTGAGAGTAATGACTTCACATAGAAAGAGTATGATGATTAAAAGTTATTGGGAGTTGGCAGACACAGCTTTGGTCATTGTTGCAATTAATAGGAAGTAATAAGGAAAGAGAGGTTTTCACATATAGATATATTATCATTGACATCTTTTATGATTGGGAGCACTCATTAAAATATGACATGCTAAAGAGTTTATGCTGGACAAGGAAGACAACGTAATGAGTTATGTCTTTCTTATATCTGAGATAAAGTATGATGTCATGGATGCTCTAACTTGTTGAGCTTGCCTTTCCCCCTCATGCTAGCCAAATTCTCAGCACCAAGTAGAAATACTACTTGTGCTTCCAAATACCCTTAAACCAGTTTTGCCATGAGAGTCCACCATATCTACCTATGGATTGAGTAAGATCCTTCAAGTAAGTTGTCATCGGTGCAAAGCAATAAAAATTGCTCTAAATATGTATGATTGATTGGTGTGGGAGAAATAAGCTTTATACAATCTTGTGATGTGGAAGTAATAAAAGCGACGAATTGCATAATAAAGGTTCATATCACAAGGGGCAATATAAAGTGACGTTCTTTCGCATTGAGATTTTATGCATCCAACCATAAAGCGCATGGCAACCTCTGCTTCCCTCTGCGAAGGGCCTATCCTTTATTATTATCTTCTACCTTATGCAAGAGTCATGGTGATTTTCACCTTTTCCTTTTCATTTTATCCTTTGGCAAGCTCAGCATGTTGGAAAGAACATGATATATATATCTAATTGGATGTAGAGGAGCATGAACCATTATTGTTGACATTACCCTTGAGGTAAAAGGTTGTGGGGAAAAACTATAAGCCCCTATCTTTCTCTGTGTCCGATTAAAACTCCGTAACCACAAGTATTGCGTGAGTGTTAGCAATTATGGAGGACTAAATGATAGTTGAGTATGTGGACTTGCTTTTTAGCTCTGACATAGACTCTTTCCGATGTTATGATAAATTGCAATTGCTTCAATGACTGAGATTATAGTTTGTCGGAGCCCAATAAGGTTTATGATTTATACTTTTGCATTGTGAATAGATCATCACTTGAACATAAGTAATCATATGACAAAATCTATTTATGTTGCTGTTATGAGAATAATCATGATGCCTTCATGTTCGTATTTTATCGACGCCTCTACCTCTAAACATGAGGACATACTTATTGTTATCGGCTTTTCGCTTGAGAACAAGCGAGGTCTAAGCTTGGGGGAGTTGATACGTCCATTTTGCATCATGCTTTTATATCGATATTTATTGCATTATGGACTGTTATTTCACTTTATGTCACAATACTTATGGCTATTCTCTCTTATTTTACAAGGTTTACATAAGGAGGGAGAATTCCGGCTGGAATTCTGGGTTGGAAAAGGAGCAAATATTAGAGACCTATTCTGCGCAACTCCAAAAGTCCTGAAACTCCACGGAACATCTTAAAATAAATAAAGAAAAATCCACGCCAAAGATGAAGGCCAGGGGGCCCACACCCTGCTCACGAGGGTGGGGGACGCCACCCCCCTAGGGCGCGCCCCCTACCTCGTGGGCCCCCTGGTGGCTCTCCGACGTCCATCTTGTCCTATATGAAGTCTTCCGATGAGAAAAAAATCGTGAGGAACTTTTCGGGATGAGACTCCGCCGCCACGAGGCGGAACCTTGGCGGATCCAATCTAGAGCTCCGGCAGAGCTGTTCTGTCGGGGATACTTCCCTCCCGGAGGGGGAAATCATCACCATCGTCATCACCAACACTCCTCTCATCGGGAGAGGGCAATCTCCATCAACATCTTCACTAGCACCATCTTATCTCCAAACACTAGTTCATCTCTTGTATCCAATTCTTGTCTCAAAGTCCGGGATTGGTGCTAGTAGGTTGCTAGTAGTGTTGATTACTCCTTGTAGTTGATGCCAGTTGGTTTAATTGGTGGAAGATCATATGTTCAGATCCTATATGCATATTATTACCCCTTTGATTATGAACATGAATATGCTTTGTGAGTAATTACGTTTGTTCCTGAGGACAAGGGAGAAGTCTTGCTATTAGTAGTCATGTGAATTTGGTATTCGTTTGATATTTTGATAAGATGTATGTTGTCTAGCCTCTAGTGGTGTTATGTGAACGTCGACTACATAACACTTCACCATTATTGGGGCCTAGAGGAAGGCATTGGGAAGTAATAAGTAGATGATGGGTTGCTAGAGTGACAGAAGCTTAAACCCTAGTTTATGCGTTGCTTCGTAAGGGGCTGATTTGGATCCATATGTTTCATGCTATGGTTAGGTTTACCTTAATACTTTTGTTGTAGTTGCGGATTCTTGCAATAGAGGTTAATCATAAGTGGGATGTTTGTTCAAGTAAGAACAACACCCAAGCACCGGTCCACCCACATATCAAATTATCAAAGTACCGAACGCGAATCATATGAACGTGATGAAAACTAGCTTGATGATATTCCCATGTGTCCTCGGGAGCGCTTTTCCTATTATAAGAGTTTGTTCCGGCTTGTCCTTTGCTACAAAAGGATTGGGCCATCTTGCTGCACTTTATTTACACTTGTTTCTTGTTACAATTTATACTATCACAAAACTATCTGTTACCACTTATTTCAGTACTTGCAGAGAATACCTTGCTGAAAACCGCTTATAATTTCCTTCTGCTCCTCGTTGGGTTCGACACTCTTACTTATCGAAAGGACTACGATAGATCCCCTATACTTGTGGGTCATCAGCCGCTCCCAGTCGTCACTGGGCGGCGTAGCCCAACCATCGTCATCAGGGGCTGGAGAGCACGCTGGCGTTGTTGGTGTAGCCGGACAGCCCCTCGATGCGGAAGAGCTCGATGAAGAGGATGCCGTGGACGACCCGTCTGAGCTCGACGAGGCAGACCGCACGTCGACGCTCTGTTCGTCGTTGTAGACGACCACAAAGTGTTCGTCGATGGGGGTCGCCGCAGCACCTGGGGCCGGCGTCCAGTCCCACTTCCTCCGTTCTTCAAAAACGACGTCGCGCATGACGTGCACCTTGTTCGTGGCTGGATCAAACACCCTGTACGCCTTAGCTCCTTCTGCGTACCCAATGAAAATCATCAACGTCAGCGATCGGCCAGTTTATCGATGCCGGGGCCGATCCGCTTGACGTGTGCGGTGCACCCGAAGGTGCGCAGGTGATGGACCGCCGACTTCTTCTTGTACCACGCTTCGTACGGAGTCTGCCCGTCGACGCTGCGCGTGGGGGGTCGATTGAGCAGGTACACCGCGGTCTTGACCGCGTCGCCCCAGAACATGGCGGGCACGGCCATGCTCTTAAGAAGACACCGTGCCATCTCCACCACGGTCTGGTTGCGCCTCTCGACCACGCCGTTTTGCTGCGGCGTGTATGGCGCGGTGGTGCCGTGCTTGATCCCTCCATCATCGCAGTACAGACGAAATTCAGTGGAATTGAACTCGCCGCCCCGATCGGAGCGGAACGCCATGAGCCGGCGTCCAGATTCGGCCTCTGCAAGAGCCTTGATCTTCTTGAAGCGTTGAAACGCCTCGTCTTTTGATTTGATCACCTCCAGCCACATGTATCGTGAGTGATCATCGACAACCAGCAGGAAAGAACGATTACCTCCGGTCGTTGCCGGCTTGATCGGCCCATAGAGGTCCGTGTGGACGAGCTCGAGCGCGTGATCCACGCGGTACGGCGAGGCCTGCGGGAACGGGAGTCGGTGCTGCTTGCCCAGGGCGCATCCGTCACAGTACTGGTCGCCGCGGTCGACGAGGGGCACGCCATTCGCCATATCTAGGCGCATGAGATCGCGCAGCACCCTGATGTTCAGTGGCCATAGCGCGAATGCCACAGCCACGCCGTGTCATCACCGCTCGCCAGCAGGCACACCGGCTTGGTTAGCACTAGGGGGAGTACGTAGAGGCGCCCCGTGTTGCATGCCACGCGGGCGAGCAGCGCCCGTCCGGATTGCGGAGGCGAAGGACCCCATCGTGGATCACCGTCTCACAGCCGAGCTCATCCATCTGACCGATGCTCAAGATGTTGTTGCACAAACGGGGTATGTAGTATACCTCAGCGAGCGTCAGATGCTCACCGCTGCGGCACTCGAAGAGGATCGTCCCTCTCCCCTCGATCTGCACACTGGACCCGTCACCGAGCTTCACGGTCCCCCGCGCTCCCACGTCAAGCTTGGAGAAGATCTCGCGGCGACCGGACATGTGGTTGCTCGCCCCGGTGTCCAGGTACCAGGAGGTGTCGCAGGTGCCACCCTCCTGGGCAGCACGCGCCTGGGAGCGTTCCTCATTGAGAAGAACCCGCTCGACCGGGCGCTCGGTAGTGACAGTGAGCGCGGTGACTGTGGCGAGCAGAAGTGCCGCCTCGTCGTCCTGGTTGCCCGCGACCGCAAGGTTCGCCTGATCCTTGCGTTCACGACGAAGCTCGGTGCAGTGCTTCGAGAAATGCCCAGGTTTGTTGCAGTTGTAGCACTTCACCTGAGACATGTCGCGTTCCCCATTCGGCGAGCCGTTGCGGCCGTCGTTTCCGCCGCCGCCCTGACCGCCGCCCCGACGAGGCTTGCCGCAGCGACGATTCGAGCCGCCGCCTGGCCCACCGGACCCGCCTGGCCCACCGGAGCTACCGTGGCCGTCGTTCTGGCTGCCGCCCTGGCCTTGGACGCGCTGGTTCTTGCACGCGTTCCACTGTGCCTCCGTCATCAGCAGCTGGGGCCCGCCGCCTCCACCTTGATCGTTGGTGAGATAGCGCTCCTCCGCGGAGCACAGATGGCCGACGAGCTCCTCAACTGAGAGCGTGTTGAGGTCGAGCATCGTCTCGATGGCGAGGGCGATCTGCATGTAGCGAGGCGGGACGACGCGTAGGAACTTCTGAACCACTCTCACCTCGTCCATGGTGTCGCCGAGCGAGCGCAGATTGTTGATGAGCGAGGTGATCCTCATGCCAAACGCGTCGAGTGTCTCGCCGTCGCGGAACGTGATCCCCTCGAACTCGGAGCGCAGCCGTTGCGCCGTGGCCTCGCGCACGCGCATGACTCCCATCCGCATGGTCTTGATCGTATCCCATGCCTTCTTCACGGTCTTCTTCACCATGATCGTGCCCACCATCTCCGGCGGAACGGATCACAGGATGGTCGCCAGCACCGACTTGTCGTTGGGGACGCTTGACGGGTTTCCTTCCACCGCGTCCCACATCAAGTTTGCCTCCATGTTGATCTGCATCAGCATAGACCACTCGAAGTAGTTTGTCGATGTGAGCATCGGCCACACCGTGGTGCCGCTCGGGACGAGACGCTCCTGGACCGTGCGCTCGTGGACGACGACCTCCTTGCCGTACCGGCGGGGGCGGCTACGACCGCGGCTACGACCGCGGTCAGGGGTCGGCGAGCGCGCGACACCACTGCCGCTGCCGGCGCCCTGGTGGGCTGCAGTGCGCGCCGCTGCCAAATTCGCCGGAGAGGTCGAGCCGGCCATGGTCACCGAGGAACAACGCGGCTCTGATGCCACTTGTTGGAACAGAGAACACCAACGAGGCCTAGATCGCTATCATGAGGAGAACGAGAAGTAGACGAAGACACACATGAGGTTTTGTGCTGCGCACAGTTCTGCAGCTTTTCTCATTAATCTTCAGATTATTCGTACATCAACTAAGGAACAGGAAAACCTCCACGCTGCCGAGCCTACCGGACGTGCCATCCCACGTTGCCCGTCGTGCGCGAGGTGAGTGCGGGCCGAGTCCTACGCTGCATGCCATCCCATGCGCTCACAACGGCCGCACTAATCTAGCTAGCTACTAACTGAAAACAAAGACAGCTTCTGCGTGTACATGCACACGAGACAGAGTCGGTTATTGAGCTAACTGAAAAACAAATTATCCTAACGGGCAAAGGATTACAAGCTCAACAAAAGGCGGCCGCTCACGCGCTACATTTGGCGGGTCAGGTCCGGCGCGCCTATAAATTGTAGCACCTCCGCCGCTCTCTCCATCTCTCCATCGCCCTTTGCCGCTCTCTCTATCTCTCCATCGCCCCCTGTCGCGCTCTGCCGCCGACACGCCACCACCGCGCCATGATGCCGCCTCGCCGCCGAGGAGGTACGGGCTACCGCGGCGTCCGTGTGCGTCCGTTCGGCACCTACTCCGCCGAGATTCGGTCGGGCGGCGGCATGCAGCTCCGTCTCAGAACCTTCGACACCGCCCAGGAGGGCGCCCGCGCGTACGACGCTGCTGCATGGCGCCTCATGCGGTCCCGTCAAGACATGAACTTCGCCGATGTGGCGACGCGGGAGCTGAAGGAAATATGCCCTAGAGGCAATAATAAAGTTATTATTTATTTCCTTATATCATGATAAATGTTTATTATGCATGCTAGAATTGTATTATCCGGAAACATAATACTTGTGTGAATACATAGACAAACTAAAACGTCACTAGTGTGCCTCTACTTGACTAGCTCGTTAATCAAAGATGGTTATGTTTCCTAACCATAGACATGTGTTGTCATTTGATTAACGGGATCACATCATTAGGAGAATGATGTGATTGACATGACCCATTCCATTAGATTAGCACCTGATCGTTTAGTATGTTGCTATTGCTTTCTTCATGACTTATACATGTTCCTATGACTATGAGATTATGCAACTCCCGTTTGCCGAAGGAACACTTTGTGTGCTACCAAACGTCACAACGTAACTGGGTGATTATAAAGGAGCTCTATAGGTGTCTTCAAAGGCACATGTTGGGTTGGCGTATTTCGAGATTAGGATTTGTCACTCCGATTCTCAGAGAGGTATCTCTGGGCCCTCTCGGTAATGCACATCACCATAAGCCTTGAAAGCAATATGACTAATGCGTTAGTTGCGGGATGATGCATTACGGAACGAGTAAAGAGACTTTCCGGTAACGAGATTGAACTAGGTATTAAGATACCGACGATCAAATCTCGGGCAAGTAACATACCGATGACAAAGGGAACAACGTATGTTGTTATGCGGTCTGACCAATAAAGATCTTCGTAGAATATGTAGGAGCCAATATGAGCATCCAGGTTCCGCTATTGGTTATTGACCGGAGACGTGTCTCGGTCATGTCTACATTGTTCTCAAACCCGTAGGGTCCGCACGCTTAACGTTACGATGACAGTTTCATTATGAGTTTATATATTTTGATGTACCGAAGTTTGTGTGGAGTCTCAGATGTGATCACGGACATGACGAGGAGTCTTGAAATGGTCGAGACATGAAGATTGATATATTGGAAGCCTATGTTTGGACATCGGAAGTGTTCCGAGTGAAATCGGCATTTTACCGGAGTACCGGGAGGTTACCGGAACCCCCCGGTAACCTAATGGGCCTTAATGGGCCTAGTGGAGGAAGAGGAGAGGAGGCCAAGGGGCTGCCGCGCGCCCCTCCCCCCCCAAGTCCGAATTGGACTAGGAGGGGACCCACCCCCTTCCTTTCCCCCCTCTCCTCCTCCCCCCCAAGTCCTAATCCAACTAGGGAAAGGGGGGGAGTCCTACTCCCGGTAGGAGTAGGACTCCTCCGGCGCGCCTCCTCCTAGGGCCGGCCGCACCCCCCCTTGCTCCTTTATATACGGGGGCAGGGGGGCACCTCTAGACACACATGTTGATCTTCAAGATCGTTCTCTTAGCCGTGTGCGGTGCCCCCTCCACCATAGTCCTCGATAATATTATAGTGGTGCTTAGGCGAAGCCCTGCGACAGTAGAACATCAAGATCGTCACCACGCCGTCGTGCTGACGGAACTCTTCCCCGACACTTTGCTAGATCGGAGTCCGGGGATCGTCATCGAGCTGAACGTGTGCTAGAACTCGGAGGTGCCGTAGTTTCGGTACTTAATCTTTCGGGCCGTGAAGACGTTCGACTACATCAACCGCATTGTCATAACGCTTCCGCTGTCGGTCTACGAGGGTACGTAGACTACACTCTCCCCTCTCGTTGCTATGCATCACCATGATCTTGTGTGTGCGTAGAATTTTTTTTGAAATTACTACGTTACCCAACAGTGGCATCCGAGCCTGGTTTTATGCGTTGATGTTGTGCACGAGTAGAACACTAGTGAGTTGTGGGCGATATAAGTCATACTGCTTACCAGCATGTCATACTTTGGTTCGGCGGTATTGTTGGATGAAGCGGCCCGGACCGAGATTACGCGTACGCTTACGTGAGACTGGTTCTACCGATGTGCTTTGCACACAGGTGGCTGGCGGGTGTCAGTTTCTCCAACTTTAGTTGAACCGAGTGTGGCTAGGCCCGGTCCTTGCGAAGGTTAAAACAGCACCAACTTGACAAACTATCATTGTGGTTTTTGATGCGTAGGTAAGATTGGTTCTTGTTTAAGCCCGTAGCAGCCACGTAAAACATGCAACAAACAAAGTAGAGGACTTCTAACTTGTTTTTGCCGGGCATGTTGTGATGTGATATGGTCAAGACATGATGCTAAATTTTATTGTATGAGATGACCATGTTTTGTAACCGAGTTATCGGCAACTGGCAGGAGCCATATGGTTGTCGCTTTATTGTATGCAATGCAATCGCCCTGTAATGCTTTACTTTATCACTAAGCGGTAGCAATAGTCGTAGAAGCATAAGATTGGCGAGACGACAACAATGCTACGATGGAGATCAAGGTGTAGCGCCGGTGACGATGGTGATCATGACGGTGCTCCGAAGATGGAGATCGCAAGCACAAGATGATGATGGCCATATCATATCACTTATATTGATTGCATGTGATGTTTATCTTTTATGCATCTTAACTTGCTTTGATTGACAGTAGCATTTTAAGATGATCTCTCACTAATTATCAAGAAGTGTTCTCCCTGAGTATGCACCGTTGCGAAAGTTCTTCGTGCTGAGACACCACGTGATGATCGGGTGTGATAGGCTCTACGTTCAAATACAACGGGTGCAAAACAGTTGCACACGCGGAATACTCAGGTTTAACTTGACGAGCCTAGCATATAACAGATATGGCCTCGGAACACGAAGACCGAAAGGTCGAGCGTGAATCATATAGTAGATATGGTCAACATAGTGATGTTCACCAATGAAACTACTCCATCTCACGTGATGATCGGACATGGTTTAGTTGATTTGGATCACGTGATCACTTAGAGGATTAGAGGGATGTCTATCTAAGTGGGAGTTCTTTAGTAATATGATTAATTGAACTTAAATTTATCATGAACTTAGTACCTGATAGTATCTTGCTTGTTTATGTTTGATTGTAGATAGATGGCCCGTGCTGTTGTTCCGTTGAATTTAATTGCGTTCCTTGAGAAAGCAAAGTTGAAAGATGATGGTAGCAATTACACGGACTGGGTCTGTAACTTCAGGATTATCCTCGTTGCTGCACAGAAGAATTACGTCCTAGAAGCACCGCTGGGTGCCAGGCCTGCTGCTGGAGCAACACCAGATGTTATGAACGTCTGGCAGAGCAAAGCTGATGACTACCCGATAGTTCAGTGTGCCATGCTTTACGGCTTAGAATCGGGACTTCAACGACGTTTCGAACGTCATGGAGCATATGAGATGTTCCAGGAGTTGAAGTTAATATTTCAAGCAAATGCCCGAATTGAGAGATATGAAGTCTCCAATAAGTTCTATAGCTGCAAGATGGAGGAGAACAGTTCTGTCAGTGAGCATATACTCAAAATGTCTGGGTATAATAATCACTTGATTCAATTGGGAGTTAATCTTCCAGATGATTGCGTCATTGACAGAATTCTCCAATCACTTCCACCTAGCTACAAGAGCTTTGTGATGAACTATAATATGCAAGGGATGGTTAAGACAATTCCCGAGCTCTTCGCAATGCTGAAAGCTGCGGAAGTAGAAATCAAGAAGGAGCATCAAGTGTTGATGGTCAACAAGACCACTAGTTTCAAGAAAAAGGGCAAAGGGAAGAAGAAGGGGAACTTCAAAAAGAACAGCAAGCAAGTTGCTGCTCAGGAGAACAAACCCAAATCTGGACCTAAGCCTGAAACTGAGTGCTTCTACTGCAAGCAGACTGGCCACTGGAAGTGGAACTGCCCCAAGTATTTGGCGGATAAGAAGGATGGTAAGGTGAACAAAGGTATATATGATATACATGTTATTGATGTGTACCTTACTAATGCTCGCAGTAGCACCTGGGTATTTGATACTGGTTCTGTTGCTAATATTTGCAACTCGAAACAGGGACTACGGATTAAGCGAAGATTGGCTAAGGACGAGGTGACGATGCACGTGGGAAATGGTTCCAAAGTCGATGTGATCGCGGTCGGCACGCTACCTCTACATCTACCTTCGGGATTAGTATTAGACCTAAATAATTGTTATTTGGTGCCAGCGTTGAGCATGAACATTATATCTGGATCTTGTTTGATGCGAGACGGTTATTCATTTAAATCAGAGAATAATGGTTGTTCTATGTATATGAGTAATATCTTTTATGGTCATGCACCCTTGAAGAGTGGTCTATTCTTATTAAATCTCGATAGTAGTGACACACATATTCATAATGTTGAAGCCAAAAGATGCAGAGTTGATAATGATAGTGCAACTTATTTGTGGCACTGCCGTTTAGGTCATATCGGTGTAAAGCGCATGAAGAAACTCCATATTGATGGACTTTTGGAACCACTTGATTATGAATCACTTGGTACTTGCGAACCGTGCCTTATGGGCAAGATGACCAAAACACCGTTCTCCGGTACTATGGAGAGAGCAATAGATTTGTTGGAAATCATACATACAGATGTATGTGGTCCGATGAATATTGAGGCTCGTGGCGGATATCGTTATTTTCTCACCTTCACAGATGACTTAAGCAGATATGGGTATATCTACTTAATGAAACACAAGTCTGAAACATTTGAAAAGTTCAAAGAATTTTAGAGTGAAGTTGAAAATCATCGTAACAAGAAAATAAAATTCCTACGATCTGATCGTGGAGGAGAATATTTGAGTTACGAGTTTGGTGTACATTTGAAACAATGCGGAATAGTTTCCCAACTCACGCCACCCGGAACACCACAGCGTAATGGTGTGTTCGAACGTCGTAATCGTACTTTACTAGATATGGTGCGATCTATGATGTCTCTTACTGATTTACCGCTATCGTTTTTGGGTTATGCTTTAGAGACGGCCGCATTCACGTTAAATAGGGCACCATCAAAATCCGTTGAGACGACGCCTTATGAACTGTGGTTTGGCAAGAAACCAAAGTTGTCATTTCTGAAAGTTTGGGGCTGCGATGCTTATGTGAAAAAGCTTCAACCTGATAAGCTCGAACCCAAATCAGAGAAATGTGTCTTCATAGGATATCCAAAGGAAAAACTATTGGATACACCTTCTATCACAGATCCGAAGGCAAGACTTTTGTTGCTAAATTCGGAAACTTTTTAGATAAGGAGTTTCTCTCGAAAGAAGTGAGTGGGAGGAAAGTAGAACTTGATGAGGTAACTGTACCTGCTCCCTTATTGGAAAGTAGTACATCACAGAAACCAGTTCCTGTGACACCTACACCAATTAGTGAGGAAGCTAATGGTGATGATCATGAAACTTCAGAACAAGTTACTACTGAACCTCATAGATCAACCAGAGTAAGATCCACACCAGAGTGGTACGGTAATCCTGTTCTGGAAGTCATGCTACTAGATCATGATGAACCTACGAACTATGAAGAAGCGATGGTGAGCCCAGATTCCGCAAAATGGCTTGAAGCCATGAAATCTGAGATGGGGGTCCATGTATGAGAACAAAGTGTGGACTTTGGTTTACTTGCCCAAAGATCGGCAAGCAATTGAGAATAAATGGATCTTCAAGAAGAAGACTGACACTGACGATAATGTTACTGTGTACAAAGCTCGACTTGTCGCAAAAGGTTTTCGACAAGTTCAAGGGATTGACTATGATGAGACCTTCTCACCCGTAGCGATGCTTAAGTCTGTCCGAATCATGTTAGCAATTGCCGCATTTTATGATTATGAAATTTGGCAGATGGATGTAAAAACTGCATTCCTGAATGGATTTCTGGAAGAAGAGTTGTATATGATGCAGCCGGAAGGTTTTGTCGATCCAAAGGGAGCTAACAAAGTGTGCAAGCTCCAGCGATCCATTTATGGACTGGTGCAAGCCTCTCGGAGTTGGAATAAACGCTTTGATAATGTGATCAAAGCATTTGGTTTTGTACAGACTTTTGGAGAAGCCTGTATTTACAAGAAAGTGAGTGGGAGCTCTGTAGCATTTCTGATATTATATGTAGATGACATATTACTAATTGGAAATGATATAGAATTTCTGAATAGCATAAAGGGATACTTGAATAAGAGTTTTTCAATGAAAGACCTCAGTGAAGCTGCTTACATATTGGGCATTAGGATCTATAGAGATAGATCAAGACGCTTAATTGGACTTTCACAAAGCACATACCTTGACAAAGTTTTGAAGAAGTTCAAAATGGATCAAGCAAAGAAAGGATTCTTGCTTGTGTTACAAGGTGTGAAATTGAGTAAGACTCAATGCCCGACCACTGCAGAAGATAGAGAGAAAATGAAAGATGTTCCCTATGCTTCAGCCATAGGCTCTATCATGAATGCAATGCTGTGTACCAGACCTGATGTATGTCTTGCTATAAGTCTAGCAGGGAGGTACCAAAGTAATCCAGGAGTGGATCACTGGACAGCGGTCAAGAACATCCTGAAATACCTGAAAAGGACTAAGGATATGTTTCTCATATATGGAGGTGGCAAAGTGCTCATCGTAAGTGGTTACGTTGATGCAAGCTTTGACACTGATCCAGACGATTCTAAATCGCAAACCGGATACGTGTTTACATTAAACGGTGGAGCTGTCAGTTGGTGCAGTTCTAAACAAAGCGTTGTGGCGGGATCTACATGTGAAGTAGAGTACATAGCTGCTTCGGAAGCAGCAAACGAAGGAGTCTGGATGAAGGAGTTCATATCCGATCTAGGTGTCATACCTAGTGCATCGGGTCCAATGAAAATCTTTTGTGACAATACTGGTGCAATTGCCTTGGCAAAGGAATCCAGATTTCACAAGAGAACCAAACACATCAAGAGACGCTTCAATTCCATCCGGGATCTAGTCCAGGTGGGAGACATAGTGATTTGCAAGATACATACGGATCTGAATGTAGCAGACCCGTTGACTAAGCCTCTTCCACGAGCAAAACATGATCAGCACCAAAGCTCCACTGGTGTTAGAATCATTACTGTGTAATCTAGATTATTGACTCTAGTGCAAGTGGGAGACTGAAGGAAATATGCCCTAGAGGCAATAATAAAGTTATTATTTATTTCCTTATATCATGATAAATGTTTATTATTCATGCTAGAATTGTATTAACCGGAAACATAATACTTGTGTGAATACATAGACAAACTAAAACGTCACTAGTGTGCCTCTACTTGACTAGCTCGTTAATCAAAGATGGTTATGTTTCCTAACCATAGACATGTGTTGTCATTTGATTAACGGGATCACATCATTAGGAGAATGATGTGATTGACATGACCCATTCCATTAGCTTAGCACCCGATCGTTTAGTATGTTGCTATTGCTTTCTTCATGACTTATACATGTTCCTATAACTATGAGATTATGCAACTCCCGTTTGCCAAAGGAACACTTTGTGTGCTACCAAATGTCACAACGTAACTGGGTGATTATAAAGGAGCTCTACAGGTGTCTCCAAAGGTACATGTTGGGTTGGCGTATTTCGAGATTAGGATTTGTCACTCCGATTGTCGGAGAGGTATCTCTGGGCCCTCTCAGTAATGCACATCACATAAGCCTTGCAAGCATTACAACTAATGAGTTAGTTGTGAGATGATGTATTACGGAACGAGTAAAGAGACTTGCCGGTAACGAGATTGAACTAGGTATTAAGATATCGACGATCGAATCTCGGGCAAGTAACATACCGATGACAAAGGGAACAATGTATGTTGTTATGCGGTCTGACCGATAAAGATCTTCGTAGAATATGTAGGAGCCAATATGAGCATCCAGGTTCCGCTATTGGTTATTGACCGGAGACGTGTCTCGGTCATGTCTACATTGTTCTCGAACCCGTAGAGTCCGCACGCTTAACATTACGATGACAGTTTCATTATGAGTTTATATATTTTAATGTACCAAAGTTTGTTCGGAGTCCCGGATGTGATCACGGACATGACGAGGAGTCTCGAAATTGTCGAGACATGAAGATTGATATATTGGAAGCCTATGTTTGGACATCGGAAGTGTTCCGGGTGAAATCGGCATTTTACCGGAGTACCGGGAGGTTACTGGAACCCCCCGGTAACCTAATGGGCCTTAATGGGCCTAGTGGAGGAAGAGGAGAGGAGGCCTAGGGGCTACCGCGCGCCCCTCCCCCCCAAGTCCGAATTGGACAAGGAGGGGGGCGGCCCCCCCTTTCCTTTCCCCCCTCTCCTCCTTCCCCCCAAGTCCTAATCCAACTAGGGAAAGGGGGGAGTCCTACCCCCGGTAGGAGTAGGACTCCTCCGGCACGCCTCCTCCTAGGGCCGGCCGCACCCCCCCCTTGCTCCTTTATATACGGGGGCAAGGGGGCAGCTCTAGACACACAAGTTGATCTTCAAGATCGTTCTCTTAGCCGTGTGCGGTGCCCCCCTCCACCATAGTCCTTGATAATATTATAGTGGTGCTTAGGCGAAGCCCTGCGACAGTAGAACATCAAGATCGTCACCACACCGTCGTGCTGACGGAACTCTTCCCCGACACTTTGCTGGATCGGAGTCCGGGGATCGTCATTGAGCTGAACGTGTGCTAGAACTCGGAGGTGTCGTAGTTTCGGTACTTAATCGGTCGGGCCGTGAAGACGTTCGACTACATCAACCGCGTTGTCATAACGCTTCCGCTGTCGGTCTACGAGGGTACATAGGCTACACTCTCCCCTCTCGTTGCTATGCATCACCATGGTCTTGTGTGTGCGCAGGAATTTTTTTGAAATTTCTACGTTACCCAAGAGGAGCACGCACATAAGTTGGCGCCTTTCCCACGGCTTCTCACTGACGAGGATCATCGCAAGCACCGGAGACGGGAGCATCGTCTCAGGCTGACCGAGATGGACGAGCAAGCCATGGCGCTGTGGAGCCATCGCTTTCCGGAAGGCACCAACGAGGAACAGTTCTTCGCCCAGAGGACGACGAGGAGGGCGAAGAGGAGGAAGGAGCGAGCCGACTATCGCGAGGACAAGCGAACGCGGAAGGCAGTCGCTAAATACAACCAAGCGCTAGGAGATGCGTCCTCGTGGAACTCTGGCGACGAGTGGTTCCTTGACGCCTACGCTCCGACGTCGGAGGAGGACATCACTGAGACAGAGTCCGAGTCGGACAAGTAGTAGTTGTAGGAGAACTATCTAAGAAACCAAATATGTATCGGGAGAAAAATATGTAGGAGAACTATGTACGAAACCAAATATGTAGTAGGAGAACTATCTACGAAACCAAATATGTAGTAGAAAAGACTGAAATATAGCGCGTCTACTGAAGTGGCGTGGGCGCGCTTTAATTTGCGGCGGCCCCTGGAACCAGCGCACCGCTGCGTGCAAAAACTGGCTAACCCAACGCTGTATCGCGACTTTTAGCGCGCGGCGCGTTGCGCGGCTATTGAAGATGCTCTAATGCAAATATGGTGCTACGGGTAGGAAATATGGCTCTTTTTCTCAAGGAAATATCGCTTTTGCTAATGGTCACGCACCCGATTTTTCTTTTAACATTAGTACAGACGCAAGCGCTCATACATACGCGCATACACTCACCCCTATAAATGCATACACAGACATCTTACTTTTAGGAGCATCTTCGAGAGACTGAGCCGGCATGTTATCTTGAAATTTACGAAGTCACACATGATTTGAACTCTGATGGGCCAGGGATACCACTGTCTCTCTAACCATCCAATCACAGATTGGTTCGCAGTCATGCACATGAAATTTTAGGATTTTAAGACGCCGATGTTCACCAACACTTCCGGTCTGGGATCCCCTCGACCGAACGATTCGTTCGACAGGAGGGATCGAACAGAACGAACGTTTTCGTGTGGCAGGAGAAGCCCCATGTCCGAAGGGCCTCCACTTGGCGTTGTGCTTTTGAACCCAAAATCATGTACTCCCTCCGTTCGTGAATAAGTGTACATCTAGGTTTTGTCCTTAAGTCAAAGTTTTAAAACTTTGACCAACTTTATAAGGAAACGTAGCAGCATTTATGACACTAAATTAGTATCGATAGATTCATTTTGAAATGTACTTCCATAATATATCAATTTGATGTCATATATACTACTACTCTTTTCTATAAAGTTGTCAAAAAATTTAATCTTTGACTTAGGACAAAAGCTAGATGTACACTTATTCGTGAATGGAGGGAGTATGGACCAGTCTGAAGGTGCAGAAAACATCTACTTCGCCACCTAAATGACACCACCATCATCCCCTCTCCTCCACCTCCACACATGGGAAGAGAAAAACAGTAGCGATATCCGGATTTTAAAAGCTGTTCATCAATTTGAAAAAAAAAGTTCTGAATTCAAAAATTGTTCACGCATTTGAAAAAATGTTTTTGTTTTCGGATTTTAAAAAGTTCGTGAATTGTAAAATGTTCCAAATTTCAATTTGTTCATGTATTTGAAAACATTTCCCGTGTTTAGAAAAAAATCATGAATTTGAAAAAATGTTCCTTTCAAAGACTGTTCATGAATTTGAAAAATATTCCCAATTACAAAAATGTTCATGATTTTGATAAGTATTCCCGGAGTTCAAAAATTTGAAATGTCTTCCTAGATTTCAAAAAACATACTGGCATACTTGAAAAAATGTTCTGGATTTCTAAAAAAGACATTTTATTTGAAAATTGTTCCCATATTTCAAAAGTTATTCACAAATTTGGAAAAAAAAATTAGTTGTCAAAAAAACAATCACGAATTTAGATAAATGTTCCGAATTCAAAGAATTTTCATGATTTTGAAAATTGTTCCTGGATTTTAGAAATTGTTCACGAATTTGAAAAAATATTCCATAACTTCACAAAATGTTCATTATTCCAAAATAAGATCAAATTTCAAATAATCTTCACCAAACGAAAATGTTTCAAAATTTGAAAAATATTCCTGAATTTGAAAATGAAAGATGAGAGATAAAAATGACACTGAAAAAAAATGAAAAATGTAATAACAGAAAAACTGGTTTGGAAAGGATCTAGAACCTCCAAAACCGGAAAAAGGAACTAGTTGGGCTGTCCCCAACCTAGGCACTCACTAGGATCGGCCCCAAAAACATAGGAAGAGGACAAGGAAGCCACGCCCAAATAACGCCATCATCATCCCATCTCCTCCACCTCCACACATCGGAAACCAAAATCCAAATCCAAATGACACCACCACCATCATCCGCTCTCCTCCTCCACCTCCACACACGGGACGAAAAAAACAGTAGCGATATCCAAAGCAACTCATCGCAGCACACCACCAGTGCACGACCAAATGCAAACACCAACCATGCCGACGCCGATGGCCACGCGGGCGCCGACGTCGACAATGGCGGCGAAGCTGCCCGCGCCGTCGACCACGCGGCAATGCTACCTTCTACCAAACCGCCGGGCAGGGCTGGCGCGCGGCGCCCCCTCGGCGTCGCCCAAGAAGCGGAACCCGTGGCTCGACCCGTTCGACGACGGGCCTGACGAGGAGTTCGACTACACGGGCGTGTACTCGGGCGGGAAGCAGGAGGAGGACCCGCGGCCGCCGGAGGACGCGGAGAACCCCTACGGCTTCCTCCGGTTCCCCACGGGGTACATGCCGGAGCTGGACAGCCTGGCGTCCAAGGTGCGCGGCGACGTGCGCCGCGTCTGCTGCGTGGTCTCCGGCGGGGTGTACGAGAACGTGCTCTTCCTCCCCGTGGTGCAGATGCTCAAGGACCGGTACCCCGGCGTGCTCGTCGACGTGGTGGCGTCCGCGCGCGGGAAGCAGGTCTACGAGATGTGCAAGAACGTGCGGTACGCCAACGTGTACGACCCCGACGACGAGTGGCCGGAGCCCGCCGAGTACACCCACCAGCTCGGCGTCATGAAAGTACGCCGCCCTGCTCGTTCGGCTCATCGATTCGAGAGTCGAGACTAACTGAAGCTGGTTGATTGGCAGAATAGGTACTACGACATGGTCCTGTCGACCAAGCTGGCGGGGACGGGGCACGCGCTGTTCCTCTTCATGTCGTCGGCGCGGGAGAAGGTCGGCTACGTCTACCCCAACGTCAACGGTGCCGGCGCCGGGCTGTTCCTCACCGAGATGTTCAAGCCGGCGACCACCAACCTCGCCGACGGCGGCTACAACATGTGAGCTCCTCGATGGTCACCTCCTCTGTAATCATCAAGAAGGAATTCTAAAAGACGCAATGGAAACGCTTGATCAGGTACCAGGACATGCTGGAGTGGCTGGGGCGGCCGGCCAAGGGCGTGCCGCAGCAGCCGACGCCGCCGCTCAGGGTGTCCATCTCCAAGAAGCTGAGGGCGGTGGTGGAGGACAAGTACAACCGCGCGGGCGTGGAGAAGGGCAAGTACGTCGTCATCCACGGCATAGAATCCGACTCCGTCGCCAACATGAAGTCCCGGGGAGACGACGACTGCCTCCTCCCCCTCGAACTCTGGGCAGAGATCGCCATGGAGATCAGGTAGCCGCTCTGCCTCTGCACTTGCTTGGATTCAACTCCAGCCAACTTGGCATCGTCGTAGCAGTCCTGACCTGACCGGTGATCTCTGTCTTGGCATCCATGCAGCTCCGGAGGCAATGGGCTGAGGCCTCTGTTTGTGATGCCACATGAGAAGCACCGGGAAGAGATCGAGGAGGTTGTCGGCGAGGAGACGGCCTACCTGTTCATCACTACTCCTGGACAGGTAGGTTATCATTCATCCTCCTGCTTCTGCTTGATCAGAACCATAAATCTATTCCAACCTCCGCGAATCAATCATCATTTTGACACTCTGTTTTCTACGATCATTCACTCCCCGCAGCTCACTTGCCTCATCAATGACTCTGCCGGCGTCGTGGCGACCAACACCGCCGCCGTCCAGCTCGCCAACGCCCGTGACAAGCCATGGTAGGGTAGACTCACAAGATTGTTCCTGCAGAATATGAACCGCTCACGCGCCATGTGACATCTCTTGTTTTCTTACTCAGTGTGGCGCTGTTCTCCTCCAAGGCGAAGGCGAGGCTGTTCCTGCCGTACGCGGAGGAGAGGAAGAGCTGCACCGTCGTCGCGTCGGCGACAGGCAAGCTGGCCGGCATTGACATCGAGGCGGTGAAGAAGGCCGTCAAGGACTTGGAGCCCGCTCCTAGCTTCGCGTTGGCCCAAACATAATCCAAAGCATCGTCTTCGGTGTGTTGTACATAGATATGAAAATCGAGCTCATCTGACCAACAAATGTGACCAAGAGTTCGGTTTTCTTGTAGTTACTTCAGTTCAGCAGACAATATATATTGGCGCACCGAGGCGTATTCCGCGATTGTAAATTTGACTTCTCTAAATAAGTGGTCAATCTAAATGTACGCGACAGTTCACGCAACAGATAATGCACAAGCCAAAATACATGGCAAAATGATGCAAGGTGGTGAGGAAGCCCTCTTACACGGTAGATTCCGAAATAGCCGGACAATCTAAATGCACATGACTACGTTGCCAAAAGATAATACATGTAGGTCTGAATACAACGTCAAGACACCCCATAGGACATATAAGTTCCACGACGGCGCCGTCATGAGGGGAAACGGTGTTACGCGTCGCCACTATTGAGTCTAAGACGGATAAAAGTCTCCATCTAGAACACTGTCACGGAGAAAAGAACCACAACAACATCCTGAGGACGAGCACGACACCTGTGAGCATCGCCGCCGTCGACACCAAAGCCTTGTGCTTTTATTCGGCAGCTCACTCGTGCCACCAGGATGCACCCAAGACCGCCTTGACAAGCACAAGCCATCAAATTTAGATCTGGGCGATGCTATTGTCCGTGACAAAAAATGTGCCCGAGTCACCCGCCGCTACACCTCTCGCCATCCAGAAGACCAAGTGACATAGGCACCACCGCCGCCATGATGCCCGCTGGAGAGCTAAACATGCAGACCATCATCTGGGGGCACCGCCCTGGCATCCATGCCCCCAGACACCACCAATCATCCACGTCACGGCCACCCAACCACAATAGGAGGAGGGAAAGGCACCTCCTTCACTCTTAGCCTGACATCAGCCACCGGGTTTGGGTCGGTGCTTCCATGGTAGGAAGTGCCCACACCCGCCTCCCTAGCCTATCCCGGTGGGCTGGCAGGATACAACCTAGTGACTGCCGACTGTCGCTACCGAGCAAACTCGAACGTTGCCATGTTTGTGGCCACCGATGTCGATCGGTCCGACGACACGGCAGGACCCGAAAAGCCCAAATCGGACGGATATGACCAACAGGTGCAGCAGATAAGAAGAGCACAACATGAAGGCACCTAATGCAAACCAAGTCAGCTCCCTGTACATGCGCACTATCGGGCGCTGTCCACCACCACGAACCACATTATGATGCAATTAATGTGTCTATGCGAGAGGAGTCCATGGCAAGGGGAAGAGAATGCTGGTGTGCTATGGAAGGGCAGAAGGAGCATGTGTTAAGCTAAATGACCTAGCTACAATTCTGACCGTCGGACTTCGCAAGCTGTGGTAGGAACGCAGCGCCAGGGTGTTCGACGACAAGCATTGAACGATGCAGGCAGTCTTGGCAGTGCAGGAACTGCAGCTATGGCAGAAGGCGTGGAAATGCAAGGCAGGCGTGCGTGAGGAGTAGGTGTTTGGTAATTGTGGGAGGCGGGTGTGGTATTTCGACTAAGTCGCAATGGAAGTAACTTAACTAGTAACATCACATATTTCAATACAAGATTGCTTATGTGACAGCTAATTAATGAGAAGAGAGGGGTTTGTGGTAACTTAGGTAGTTATTGTAACATCACACATTTTAAGGCATAATGAGTCTATAGCCTAATAAATAAACTCTTTCATGATACCATTCATATGTTACTACCCACTATGAAGGTAGTAATATAAACTAGTAACATCGGCAAGTTACTACTATATGTTACTTCCCACTGTAAGCAGTCTTCGGTTGGGCTCAAGAGCTTGTTCTTGCCCAACTTAACTCTTGTAATTAGGGAACTGAATGCCGAACCGATACTGATACCGAATAAATCAAATTTTCGGTTTTTTACACTGCCACAATTAAATTCGGTTTTTACATGTAATAACCGAATTTAAATCGATCGGTTCGGTATTAAACTGATAGAAGAAATCCCTCACTCTCCCGCGCGTAGCGCCCAACAACGCTGGCGGTCGGTGTGCGCGCGTCCAGCCACTGAGCCACACATCATACAAGGGAAGTGTTTAGAAACGGCGCACCGGCCGAACCGTTCCGCCGGTTCGCACGCCACGCTGGCAAACGCGCCCGCGCATCCCCGCCTCCTTCCTTACGCGCCTCCATCCCCTACCTTCAGCCTACGTGCGCGCACCTTCCCTCCCCCGAGATGCGACTGGGCCTCTACGAACTCCATCGCCGGCGGCCAGGCGCTCCCTCGCCGGCCGCCATGGCTGCCTCTGCCATGGCCAGATCCATCCCCAACCTACAGCCTTCAAGGGCGCGCATCCCCTCCCCTCCTCCTCCTCCCGGGCAGCGACTGGGCCACCACAAGCTCCATCGCCGGCGGCCAGGGCGCTCCCTCGCCGCCCGCCATAACTGCCTGCCCGCCATGCCCGGATCCACCCGCGTATAGAAGTGTTACAACCGTCACCTAAAAAAGCTTCAACGGTCATTCAAAAAAGCTTCAACCATAGACATAGAAAGCTTTAATGGCACTGCACAACAAAGGGAAGCTGCAACCATAGTTGAATTTTGCTACTACCGGCGAAGCTTTTTGCTACATCCATCAGGCGGAGCTCGGACCTCGCGACAACGACAACGATGTTTTGCTGCAACCGTAGCAGGATTTTGCTACAACTAGCATCGTTTTTTGCTACAACCGGCATAATGTTTTGCTACATCCATCATGGTCGAGCTGCGACCCGCGACGACGACGACGACTTTTTGTTACAACTGTCATAGGTATTTGCTATGTCCGGCAACGGGCTTTGTTACATCCGTTCATTTTTTCAGAATGCAAATGTTTTGCTACAACCCGTTCTTTTTTGTTGCAACCATGTCTCCATTTTGCTACGAACAACAAAAAATGCTACAACCGCCAATTATATTTGCTGGAACCAGTCAATCGTCAGCGAGGCGGAGCTGCATCCATGGCGTGCGCAGGCTGGATCCATCCATGGCGAGCGCGGACGGCGAAGCTGCATCCATGGCGAGCGCGGCCAGCGGAGCTGCATCCATGGCGAGCGCGGCCAGAGGAGCTACATCCATGGCGAGCGCGGATCTCCGACGAGCGCAGGCGGCGGAGCTGCATCCATGGCGACCGTTGTTCTTGGGCAAACGCAGAAGGCCGGCGAGGGCGCCCACCGGCGACGAGGGAACGCCGCGGTGGTGCTTCAAGCTCGACCGTTCTCTCGCGCGGTATGGCGTGGTCTCGGCGGCGCTCGGGGGGAGGAGACAACGTTTCTGCGAGAGGAAGAAGGAAGCTGGGCGAATCGTTTTTTGCCTAGATCTGACGGTCTCCGCGATTTGATCTGACGGCCTGCGCGCGACCGGCCGAAACGTTGGGCCGGTGCGCCGGCGCAGATCACTGCCCATCATACAAAGGGCCCAATGTAATGCATGCTCTTTGTCTCACGTTCTGACTATTTTTGTTGGCCTGGGCCCTCCACTAACTACAAGGCCCAATGCAAAAACTAATCATTCTTGCGACGAAATCATTAATTAAAGAGTACTCGTTACAAAAAACACTTCACTTTCCCAGGTCGTGACAAGTGGCGCACATACAGAGCGCCACTTGTCGCATCTTTTTTCGTAGATCCGTTTATTCAAAACGTTTTATCTCTTAAACCGTGCGTCCAAATCTCGAACCGTTTTCATCATTGGATTTCTCGCTTCGAGATTTTCAAAACTAAATCCCATGTTGATAGGTTTTGACGAACTTTTTTTTTTCACAAAAAAAACCGGGCAAAAAACTGAACCGGGAACACGGTTTTTTTCCCTTTCCGAAAGAGGCATGCCCGTGCCTCTCGCGAAATCACAACCGTGCCTCTCGTGGAAGCAAAACCGTGACTCTCGTTGAAGGAAAAAAAACACCTTTTTTTCGTTTCCGAGAGGCACGGCCGTGACTATCGCGAAAGCAGACAACCGTGCCTCTCGCGAAAGCAAAACCGTGACTCTCACAAAAGAAAAAAAAACAGAAAACGCTTATTTTTTTCCCTTTCTGAGAGGCACGGCCGTGACTTTCGCGTAAGCATAACCGTGCCTCTCGCGGAAGCAAAACCGTGACTCTCACAAAAGAAAAAAAAACAGAAAACGCATTTTGTTTTTCCCTTTCCGAGAGGCACGGCCGTGACTCTCGCGAAAGCACAACCGTGCCTCTCGCGGAAACAAAACCGTGACTCTCGTGAAAAAAAAACAGAAAACGCGTTTTTTTTCGTTTCCGAAAGTCACGGCCGTGACTCTCGCTAAAGCACAACCGTGCCTCTCGCGGAAGAAAAGCCATGACTTTCGTGAAAGGAAAAAAAAAGAAAACATGTTTTTTCGCGCAAAAAAAGTTTCAAATTTTTTTTATCGGAAAGCTAAGAAACACCGGCAGAAAACCAAAACATCGAAAAATCCGGGAAAAACCGTTTAAAAAGCCGAAAACGTGTGCGGAAAAATAAAAAAAATCCGAAGGAAGCGTCCAGAGCACGACATGTGGCGAATGGTTGAGAGCGCGCCAAGTGGCGCTGATCGTTGCAAGGCTCCCGAAGGAGCGCTCGTTAACTAGTTGCTCCCTTCTTACGGCTGGATGGAGTGTGCAGCGTATATTTGTTTAGTCCCACATTGCTTCGAAAAATGCCAACCGAGGCCGAGCTCTAGGGAGCTCGGTATTTTTGAAAAAAAATCAAAAGTCATATTTCAAAGTTTCAAATAAATTCAAAAAAATTCAGGGAAACTTATAGATTTCCGCATGCACGTGTGAAAAAATCATTTGAAATTTTTGTATTTTGTAGGCTGTGCAAAAAAGACAAAATTCCGGCCCAACAACAAAAAAAAAGCGGCCCATTTTAGAAATATGTTTTTGTCTTTTTTTTGTACGCCACGTGTGAAAGTATATGGTTATGAATTTTTGCACATACGCAATACACATATGTGAGAATGTATGCAAACATTTTCAAAAAAAATCACGTAGTGGAAAATCGTATTTTGAAAACGAGTTCCATGGAGCTTGGCCTCCAAAAGCCCTCACTCCACATCGCTTGCTGTACTCAAGGGGGAGGCGCTGGGTGGTATAAGACTGCGAGGTGCTGAGTACTCAGATTAGAAGCACTCGCTGCTGCGCTGCAAGCAGTGTTCGGTAATAAACCGAAAACTGAACCGAATTATCGGTTAGCAATCTTGGCTTGATAAATTCGGTTTTTGGTTTTACTAACCGAAATTAAATATAAACCAAATGGTATAAACTGAATTTTTGGTTTCTACCGTATGCCCAGGCCTACTTGTAATTAAAGCCATTTCTCTCTTATTGGAGATGACAGGCAACACGGTTGTTGCTTGTTCTTGAAAAAAGATATTGAAGACATTCTACTTGTTGGGAAAGTCCCCTTCTTAGCTTGAGCTCATATGCACCTGTTGTGAACAGTTGATTAAAAAAATAATTGTAAACACATAAAAAAAATGGGCAGCACTCTGCGCCGGTGCGCCGCCGAAAGTTTCGGCCGGTCGCACTGCAACCGCCCGATGCCATGTGCGCATAGCCGTTCGATTGGATCCAAGTAAAAAAACGAATCACCCCCAGCTCTCTTTCTTCTTCCTCGGGCAGTCCTGTTCGGGGGAGCGCGGCGCCACGACTCCTATCCCCTCCGGTGGTCGTCGGTCCCCACCCTTGCCGGTCTTCCTCGTCGCCGCCGGATCCCGCCCTCGCCGGCCATCCTCGTCGTCAGTCCCCACCCTCGCCGGTCTTCCTCGTCGCCGCCGGATCCCGCCCTCGTCGGCCATCCTCGTCGTCGGTCCCCGCCGTCGCCGGCCGTCCTCGTCGCCGGCCGCCATGCAACAACTCCACCTGCATTGCAGCTCTTGACGGCGGCGGTTGTAGCTCGGCCGCCACCCCTCGCCATTGATGCTCGCTACAGGGAATTATGTCGATGGCGGTCGTCAGTCAATCAACGCCATTTTTAATGGATGTAGCAAAAAACTTCACCCGTAGTAGCAAAAAATAACTACGGTTGCAGCAAAAATCAAACACCGTCGCCGTCTTCGCGAGGTCGCTACTCCCCCTTACATGGATGTAGCAAAAAACTTCAGCAATAGTAGCAAAAATCTACTACGGTTGCAGCAAAAATCGTCGTTGTCGTCGTCGCGAGGTCGCAGCTCCGCTTGATGGATGTAGCAAAAAGCTTAGCCGGCAGTAGCAAAATCCAACTACGGTTGCAGCTTCCCCTTGTTATGAAGTGCCATTGAATCTCTTTGTGTCTATGGTTGAAGCTTTTTTCAATAGCTGTTGAAGCTTTTCTAGGTGACGGTTGCAACACTTGTATACGCGGGTGGATCCGGCCATGGCGGTAAGCAGCCATGGCGGCCGGTGAGGGAGCGCCTGACCGTCGTCGATGGAGCCTGTGGTGGCCCAGTCGCAGCCCGATAGGAGAGGGGGAGGGGATGTGCACACGTGAAGGATGTAGGTAGGGGATGGATCTGGCCATGGCAGCAGGCAGCCATGGCGGGTGCGCGAGGGAGCGCCTGGCTGCCGGCGATGGAGCTCGTGGTGGCCTCCGTCGCAGCACGGGGAGGGAAAGGGGATGCGCGCGTGAGGGCTAGAGGTAGGGGATGGAGGCGGGGTGCGCGGGGCCACTGCGTATTGCGCGTTGGGCCAGCATGGCGAGCGAGCCGGCCGAAAGTTCAGCCGGTGCACCGCGCCCAAACATTTTCCTAAAAAAATTATGAATTTTTTGTGACAAACATTAGTGAATGTTTTGAGTGCTTGCAAAGTTTCGTTACAAAACAACATTCATGGAAGTTGCGCCAAAAAAACAAAACCAATCCTCCAAAATGCTTTCAAAAATAGCATTTTGGACCTCCGGTTTTGTTTTCTTTGCCACGACTTCCGCGAATGTTATTCCACGATGAAATTTTGCAAGCACTCAAAACATTCATCAATATTTTCCAGAGGTCATTTGAGCTCGAGCTAAGATACTCCGCATGTCATTATTGGCTTCTTTCCACTTCTCATGTTTGTACTGTTTACTACAGTGGATTTTTTTGTGGGGTACTTGATTTCGATGAGAACAATGATGCTTGCTCTTCTGTAAACTGAATCTCATAAATCCTAGCCAAGTTTGTAGTATAACGAAGAAATTTTATATTCTTTTCCAAAAATCTTGTGTAAGGATACTCCATTGTTGCCACCCTTTTAGGGATTTCTCGTTTTCCAAAAAAATAATACATTTTTTAATTAAATTTCCTGTAAAAAAGTAATAATTTCATCTTCAAAATTTTCAACCAAAGTAAACAAGTGAGGATATTCACAGATTTTCACGTAGACTTTTGTGAAGGGAAGTTAGCTGTGGGAGAGCAGTAAGAGCTGTCGCACGAAAGACAAATTTAGAATCGCAATTTTGTCTGTTAGTTTTTCTTTTTGGTTGACAAAAGGAGCCTAGGGTCCTAATTTGATTGCATAAAATTGATAATAATATAAAACGCCCAACAGGAGGACGAACGTTTAATTCATTGCGTCACCTGGCCGTCGACCTGATGTACTGCACACGGGTAGAAACACCAAGGAGCAGCATAAAACATACAGTAAAACTAGCATAGGGGGGCAGGCTTGCTTTCTATGGAAATACTCGGCAGCCTCAGATCGAAGGAGTTTTGCTCCACAACCCTGTTTGTGGAATTTTTGGGAATCTCGAAACTATCAAGCTTTATGCACGAGGTTCCTTGAACTCACTCAAAGATGCTTCAAAGCTAGGACGTAGAGCACAGGTAATTCCTTGCTTTGAAGACCAAAGGGTTCTACATCCGTTCCTGATTCCTCTCAATCCTACGCATTCTGGGGAATGGCTCGACCGGCACGGAATGCCTCTCAATCCGACAATTTTCAAGCAAGTTTGCAGGGAGATATTGTCACCGGCAACATATGCAAAGTCTGCTATATAGTCGTGACTCGCCAACTATGCATTTCCGTGTTTAATTCCATTGCCACACAATGAGTTCATCACAATAAAGACAATATGTAAGGCCCCAACAACCATAAGCACACTAGGATTCATTGCCCTACTCACATTATGACCATCGTTTGCATCACGTACTAGCATTATGGCTCTATACACATCTGCACATGTTATTGATGTCAAACAAGATCCGTCACCAGCGGATTGAATAGCAAAAGAGAACATTCGAAATTGTTGTTGTACATTAAGAGCATCTCCACTCGCGCTCCCAACAGGCCCCTTAGAGCGAGTTTTTTCGTGCCGGCTCCGAAAAAACCCACAGTCGTGCCCGCAGGACGCCGAAATCCGCCGGCTCGACCCATTTTTTGGCCCGGCGATCCCAGGACGAACCCAGCGCACTGGGGGGATGCTTGGGGGTTGAAGGAAATATGCCCTAGAGGCAATAATAAAGTTATTATTTATTTTCTTATTTCATAATAAATGTTTATTATTCATGCTAGAATTGTATTAACCGGAAACATAATACATGTGTGAATACATAGACAAACATAGTGTCACTAGTATGCCTCTACTTGACTAGCTCGTTAATCAAAGATGGTTAAGTTTCATAACCATAAACATGAGTTGTTATTTGATTAACGGGGTCACATCATTAGGAGAATGATGTGATTGACTTGACACATTCCATTAGCTTAGCACTTAATCGTTTAGTATGTTGCTATTGCTTTCTTCATGACTTATACATGTTCCTATGACTATGAGATTATGCAACTCCTGTTTACCGGAGGAACAATTTGTGTGCTACCAAACGTCACAACGTAACTGGGTAATTATAAAGGTGCTCTACAGGTGTCTCCGAAGGTACTTATTGAGTTGGCGTATTTCGAGATTAGGATTTGTCACTCCGATTGTCGGAGAGGTATCTCTGGGCCCTCTCGGTAATGCACATCACCATAAGCCTTGCAAGCAATATGACTAATGCGTTAGTTGCGGGATGATGCATTACGGAACGAGTAAATAGACTTGCCGGTAACGAGATTGAACTAGGTATTTAGATACCGACGATCGAATCTATACCGATGACAAAGGGAACAACGTATGTTGTTATGCGGTTTGACCGATAAAGATCTTCGTATAATACGTGGGAGCCAATATGAGCATCCAGGTTCCACTATTGGTTATTGACCGGAGACGTGTCTCGGTCATGTCTACATAGTTCTCGAACCCGTAGGGTCCGCACGCTTAAAATTCGGTGACGATTTGTATTATGAGTTTATGTGTTTTGATGTACCGAAGGTAGTTCGGAGTCCCGTATGAGATCGGGGACATGATGAGGAGTCTCGAAATGGTCGAGACGTAAAGATCGATATATTGGACGACAATATTCGAACATCGGAAAGGTTCCGAGTGATTCACGTATTTTTCGGAGTGCCGGGGAGTTACGAGAATACGGGGAAGAAGTGTTGGGCCTTAATGGGCTTTAGTGGGAAGGAGAGGCAGCAGCCAGGAGGTGGCGGGCGCCCCTCCCAAGCCCAGTCCGAATTGGACAAGGGGTTTGGGGCGCGGCCCCCTCTCCCTTCCTTCTCCCCTTCCCTCCTTTCCCCCCTTCTCCTAGTTGGACTAGGAAAGGAGGAAACCTACTCCTACTAGGAGTAGGAATCCTACTCCCTTGGCGCGCCCCTCCTAGGGCCGGCCTCCTCCTCCCTTGCTCCTTTATATACGGGGGCAGGGGGGCACCCCAGGACACACAAGTTGATCTGTTGATCTATTCCAGCCGTGTGCGGTGCCCCCTCCACCATATTCCACCTCGGTTATATCGTAGCGGTGCTTAGGCGAAGCCCTGCGTCGGTAGAAACATCATCACCGTCATCACGCCATCGTGCTGATGAAACTCTCCCGTGAAGCTTTGCTGGATCGGAGTTCGCGGGAAGTCATCGAGCTGAACGTGTGCTGAACTCGGAGGTGCTGTATGTTCGGTACTTGGATCGGTCGGATCATGAAGACGTATGATTACATCAACCGCGTTGTGCTAACGCTTCCGCTTTCGGTCTACGAGGGTACGTGGACACACTCTCCCCTTTCGTTGCTATGCATCACCATGATCCTGAGTGTCCGTAGGAATACTTTTTGAAATTACTATGTTCCCCAACAGGGTTTTCGACGGAAGGAAAAACCACGCATGGGCCACCACTGTCAGTCGGAAAAGCATCTTCCACTTCCAGATTCGCTCCCCTGCGTGCACGCCCTTCAGCTGCCATGTCGATCCCGGCGCCACCTACCCACCCTCCGCTACTAGATAGGTCATTCCCTCGCCGGAAAAGAGAGGGTTCCGCCGTGGCAGCCTCCACCCCGCTCCTAGGCGAGCTTTCCGACGCTCTGGCCACGCAGGGCGGGAATACCGGGTTGTGCGCCTACCACACCCGCAAGGTGTTCGGCGATTTGTCTGTTCGGTGACGGACTCAGATGACGAGGAGGCGTTCGCAGCATTGCTGGAGGAGGAAGCCGATGCCGACGCTCAGGACGAAGAGCATCTCATGGTCCTCGCTGCTCTGGCCAGCCTGTTCGCGAGCAAAGCAAAGCCACGACAAGGTGGCTCGGCGCCGGGCCGGCTGAAGGCAAAGCAGAGGCATCGACTGGAATGCTATTGCTTGCTCTAATCCGACTACTTCGCCAACGCTCCACTGCATGGCGAGAAAGTATTTCTGTGTCGTTATAGGATGAGCCGAAAGCTCTTCCTCAGGATCGTGAATTCCATCTGTGAGTTCGAATTAGCTACTTCAAATGCAAGAAGGATTGCACCGGCACACTTGGATTCACTTCACTCCAGAAGTGCACGACAGCTATGAGGATGCTTGCATACGGAGCTCCCGGTGATTCACTAGAAGACTATGGACGCATGGCCGAGTCCACGACCATTGAGTGTTTGTACAAGATCTGCAGGGTAGTGGTGGCAGTGTTTGGACCTCAACACTTGCGATCACCCAATGCTGAAGACACTGCTTGGATCCTAGCACAGAATGTAGCAAGAGGATTTCCTGCGATGCTTGGAAGCATCGACTGCATGCATTGGAAATGAAAAAACTATCCATTTGCTTGGCAGGGGATGTACAAAGGCGCCAAAGGCGATTGCAGTGTGGTACTTGAGGCAGTGGCCACAAACGACCTCTGGATTTGGCACTCCTTTTTTGGTATGCCAGGAACTCACAATGACATCAACATATTGCAGTGCTCCACTGTCTTTGCCAAGCTTGTTGAAGGTCATGCTCCTCCGGTGAACTTCGAGGTCAATGGGCGGCACTACAACAAGGGATACTACCTAGTAGATGGCATCTATCCGAGATGGTCGACATTTGTGAAGACTATCTCGAGCCTTGTGCTAGGAGGCAAGAACTCCCACTTTGCCAAGTGTTAGGAGGCTTGCAGGAAGGATGTCCAGCGGGTATTTGGTGTGCTCCAATCTTGATTTTCTCTTGTCTGGTACCCCGCTCAGACCTGGTCGAAAGATCAAATGTGGGAGGTCATGACTTGTTGTGTCATCTTGCACAACATGATCATTGAGAGCGAGCAGGAGAGCCAGTGTTTGACACTGAATCATATTATAGGCAGGGTCCTCTTTCCCAAATTGATCACCAGCTACCGGTAACCTAGATTGCCTTCCTCAATATGCGTCAGGAGATCCGAGACCCACTAGTGCATCAACAACTGCAGCAGGATCTGATGGAGCACCTATGGAGGCTCAAGGGCAACGCCTACCTCGATGTGTGATGAAATATGAGTTTTTATTTGTTGAACTATATGATTTGTATTGATTTGTTGAACTATTTCATTTGTATCGATTTTCTGTGATGAACTATGTGATAAAAGTAGCTTTTGTTGAATTTGTGCCGAAGCACGCCTAATATGGGCCGAAATTGATCAATTTGCGCCGATAGTGGGCCAATTTGCGCCGAAAGTGGGCTGAAATGTGAGAAATTTGCGCCGAAAGTGGGCCGAAATTGGCGCCTGGGGGCGACCGTGGGGGCGGCGGCTGGGAACCCGATCTCCCCCCACGCCAATTTTTCCGCTGGCGCCCCCCGGTGCTATTTCAAGTCCCTCGGTCCGAACTGCTGGAGATGCTCTAATAATGGTACCAGATGGCTTACTATTAACCAAGAAGGTTGGGGTGTGAGATGAACATGACATGTACCTGATGAAGTACATTGCATCTTGTGGACCGAGGAACCCCAGTTCTGACCAGCTCAAATATGGAGTGTATAGAATACTTGCTCAAGTTTTGGGATCATTGTTTTGGAAAAGAAACTTCAAGGTCGTGATAAGTAATGCTTTGAGCAACTAACTGGACTCCATTTTAGTTCAGGCTGTGATTTTCCTGAAACTACTTTGTAACAATAGTAGCAACCTTTTTTTGTTCTCTTTCCTTTCTTTTCTTTGGTAATGGTTTCTTGTTATATGTCTTCTACCTATCTCATTTCCCTATGTATTGTCCACAGGTTCTCATACATCTTCAGCAGCTTGAGGAGGTTTGGAAACTGACAGATCTTGGAGATATTCTACTTGTTGACGCTTAAGAAAATGTTCGCCATTTGTTGACTTCTTTCCACTTCTCCATTACAAGTTTGAATTGTTTACTATCATGGGTAGTTTTTTCTGTTTATGGGGTACTTGCTTTAGATAAGAACAATGTTGATTGCTCTTCTGTAAATTGAATCTCACAAATCCTAGCCAAGTATGTAATATAATGATACTCCATCGTTACCACTTCATCCTTACCACTTATTTAGAGGTTTAAGGATATTCCATCGTTACAAAAAATCCTAGCCAATTTAGATTCTTTACAAAAAATCATGTTTAAGGATACTCCAACGTTACCACGTCTTTAGAGGTTTCTTGTTTCCCCCTAAAAAAATCTATTTTTTGTAAAAAAAATCTCAGAATAAAGTACTAATTCATCTATAATATTTTCACCCAAAGTAAACAAGTGAGAATGTCCACACAGAAATTTGTAGAAGGGAACTGAGCTGTGGGAGAGCAGCAAGACCTATGTCGCATGAATGACAAATTTACAATCATAATTCTGTTTGTGGTTTTTTTTACAAAAGTAGCCTAGCCTCCCAATTTCATTGCATGAAATTGATAATACAAAACACCCAAGAAGTGGACGGACGTTTAATGCAGTGCGTCACCTGGCCATCAACCTGATCAACCGAATAACCTCACTCAAGAGATGCCGACAACAGTTGAACGCACGACAACATCATCAGAACTATTCGACACCAGCAACCCCTAAGCATAAAACATACAGAAAGTAACCGATCAAAAACCATACAGTAAAACTACCATAGGGGCCTAGCCTTGCTTTCTGCGAAAATACTCTGTGGCCTCGGGTAAAGAAGTCTTATGCACATGTCATTCATGCAACACTGCTTCAACTACAAGTAAAAGAAGAAGCCTTGTTTGTAGAATTTTGGGGAATCTCAAAAATATGAAACTTTATGCACAATGGACCTTCACTGTTCTCCAACATGATTCACCACTGGAAGGTAGAGCATGGATAATTCCTTGCCTTGAGGACCGACTATTTCTACATCCCTTCCGGATTCCTCCCAATCCTACGCATCTAGAGGAACGCCTTGACTGGCATGGAATGCTTCTCAATTCTACCATTGTTGAGTAAGTTTGCACGAGAAATTGTCAATAGCAGCATATGCAGAGTCTACTATATACCGGTAACTCACCAACCATGAATCTCCGTGTTTAATACCATCGGCTCATAGAGAATACATCACAATAAAGAAGAAAATGTGCAAGGCCCTACAAATCCTATGATTCATTGCCCACCCCACACATGCTGCTCATCCTTTACATCATATACTAGCATTATGACTTACACATTTGCATATGCTCTTAGCTGTGGTAAAACCAGATCCGGCACCTGCAGATTGAATCCCTCCCCCCCCCCCCCCCCAAAAAAGTCCAAGCTGCAATCATTCAACTGATTTTTCAGCTTTGTCTTAGCCTCCAATATATGCATCCCTGATTCTATGTAGCCTGCCAGACACCTCATCCATGCTGATGCGTTCACTTGGAGTGGACTTGGTGCAGCAAAGGCCAACATTCAGCACAGAAAGTAAACAATGTACTCCATTATCCTCCGCCGATGGAGCTTCTTCGCAAAGGTCCAACTCTTGTACCAGTTGTGGATCGACGATCTGCATCATCTTGTTAGGGATGTTAACCTCTACAAACTTGGCAATGATTAATCCGTCCTTGAACATGCCATCTGTTAGGCTCTTTCGTATGAATATTTCAAGGAGAATGACCCCAAAGCTGTAAACATCTACAGCAGTAGAAACTTGACCACCCACTCCATATTCTGTAGATTGCATATATCGAGAGATCGGTTTAATCTCACACTTCCAACTAAATTAGTAAGAAAACAGATCGTAGAAAATAATACCTGGAGCAACATATCCTATGGTTCCCCTGATTGCAAGCGAAGAAACCGACGTCGAGCCATAAAAGGATGATGACATGGGATAGACTTGCAACCGTGCGAGTCCAAAGTCTCCAACATGAGCTACCATGTCATTGTCCAGAAGAATGTTGCTGGGTTTGAGATCACAATGAACAATACTTCCATGGTGGTTATGGTGTAGGTACGCCATTGCATCTGCTATATCCACCACAATCCTTAACCTTTGAGCAAGTGAAACCTGTTTTAAAGAGTTGCCATTGTCTTCCGTTGAGTATAGCAAGTTATGCAAATCCCCTCCTGGCATGAACTCATACACTAGCGCTTTGAAATCATTTCCGCTAGAACCAATGCTAGAGCATGCTGTTAAGATACGGACTAGATTGCGGTGTCGCACATTTCGCAAAGCATTGCACTCTGCAATGAAGCTCCTTTGTGCTCCCCTTACCTCTAAGCAAAATACTTTCACGGCAACCACATTTTCTTCTTGAAGTATCTTCCCTCTATATACTGAACTGTATCTTCCCGTGCCAATCAAATTGGATACAAAGAATCCATCGGTTTCTCTAGCAAGATCCTTATAGGAAACTTGGGGGAATTTGCTATCAAATGAGAGTGATGACATAGAACTTCTCATACGGTTTTTCCTCTGCCAAAGCAGCACAAAGATCACCGTAGCAAGCAGTGAGAGCATGCAAGCGAGTGGGATCGCTACTTTGAGTATTACATGTAGCCTGTGTTTAGATAAATTTGAAGACATAACAGAACATGAAAGCAGGTGTAAGTTCGATGCCCCACCACAAAGGCCCTGATTTCCATCAATATGTGTGGCGGTTGCATTCTTGAATATTCCATGAATTGGAACCTTGCCCTCAAGATGGTTGAACGACAGACGCTGGTACTGATCCGGTTAAGTTATTGTAAGACAAATTGAGGACTTTTAGGCCAAATAGGTTGCCAAATGAAACGGGGATGTTTACATCAAAAATATTATTGTCCAACTCAATGTGTCAAACTTTCGCAATCACCCGACGTACTTGGAATATGACCAGATAACTTGTTCGATGAAAGCAGCAAAATCACGAGCTGCTTGGCGTTGCCTACTTCTGTAGGAAGTTGTCCGTGAAGGTTGTTGAGTGATAATCCAATTTTCCTTATTCTTGGAATGCTGAACATCCCCTATGGTACCCTACTATTAAGATTGTTATTGGAAACGCTCAGTGTTTCAAGAGATTGAAGGTTTCCTAGGCTTGTTGGTATGTGCCCAATGAATTGGTTTGTGTCTATAAGTAGTTCTATTAATCGGGATAAATTGAAGCCCCGAAAAAATCGGGATACATTGAAAAGGGGGGAAGGAATGTAGCTTTAAACATGGTAGATAAGCTTAGCTTTTGAAATTTTTTGAAAGCTCCCGGCCAATGTGGCCCTCGCGGCCTGTCAACCCCGCACAACCCGTGACCACCCTTCCCCGCCTTTACCCGTCTCTCCCAGACCCAGTTGCTGAGGATGACCTCGACGACCCCAACATCTCCAAGGGAACGGGATGAGACAGGCGATGACGGGCGTCGCTCGGGGTCGGAACTGAGCGAGCAGCCGCGCTAGATGTGGCTCGGAACAACAGGAGGAACGCCTCAGAATCACGATGCTCGGAGCGACGGGTTAGCTCCGATGATTCATGGACGTAGTGCAGCCTTGCCTTACAAGTAGAAGTAGAAGCCTTGCTTGTAGAATTTTCAGGAATCTTTATGCACAAGGGGCCCTCACGGCTGATGACCCACAAGTATAGGGGATCTATCGTAGTCCTTTCGATAAAGAAAGAGTGTCGAACCCAACGAGGAGCAGAAGGAAATGATAAGCGGTTTTCAGCAAGGTATTCTCTGCAAGTACTGAAATAAGTGGTAACAGATAGTTTTGTGATAAGATAATTTGTAACGAGCAACAAGTAACAAAAGTAAATAAAGTGCAGCAAGGTGGCCCAATCCTTTTTGTAGCAAAGGACAAGCCTGGACAAACTCTTATATCAGGAAAAGCGCTCCCGAGGACACATGGGAATATCGTCAAGCTAGTTTTCATCACGTTCATATGATTTGCGTTCGGTACTTTGATAATTTGATATGTGGGTGGACCGGTGCTTGGGTGCTGTTCTTACTTGAACAATCATCCCACTTATGATTAACCTCTATTGCAAGCATCCACAACTACAACAAAAGTATTAAGGTAAACCTAACCATAGCATGAAACATATGGATCCAAATCAGCCCCTTACGAAGCAACGCATAAACTAGGGTTTAAGCTTCTGTCACTCTAGCAACCCATCATCTACTTATTACTTCCCAATGCCTTCCTCTAGGCCCAAATAATGGTGAAGTGCCATATAGTCGATGTTAACATAACACCACTAGAGGCTAGACAACATACATCTCATCAAAATATCGAACGAACACCAAATTCACATGACTACTAATAGCAAGACTTCTCCCTTGTCCTCAGGAACAAACGTAACTACTCACAAAGCATATTCATGTTCATAATCAGAGGGGTAATAATATGCATAAAGGATCTGAACATATGATCTTCCACCAATTAAACCAACTAGCATCAACTACAAGGAGTAATTAACACTACTAGCAACCTACTAGCACCAATCCCGGACTTGGAGACAAGAACTGGATACAAGAGATGAACTAGGGTTTTGAGATGAGATGGTGCTGATGAAGATGTTGATGGAGATTGCCCTCTCCCGATGAGAGGAGCGTTGGTGATGATGATGGCGATGATTTCCCCCTCCGGGAGGGAAGTTTCCCTGGTAGAACAGCTCTGCCGGAGCTCTAGATTGGATCCGCCAAGGTTCCGCCTCATGGCGGCGGAGTTTCGTCCCGAAAGGTTGCTTCTGGTTTTTTTCTCGATGAAAGACTTCATATAGCAGAAGATGGTCATCGGAGAGCCACCAGGGGGCCCACGAGGTAGGGGGCGCGCCCTAGGGGGGTGCGCGCCCCCACCCTCATGGACAAGGTGTGGGCCCCCTGGTCTTCATCTTTGGGAGGATTTTTCATTATTTATTATAAGGTATTCCTTGGAGTTTCAGGACTTTTGGAGTTGTGCAAAATAGGTCTCTAATATTTGCTCCTTTTCCAGCACAGAATTCCAGCTGCCGGCATTCTCCCTCCTTATGTAAACCTTATAAAATAAGAGAGAATAGACATAAGTATTGTGACATAATGTGAAATAACAACCCATAATGCAATAAATATCGATATAAAAGCATGATGCAAAATGGACGTATCAACTCCCCCAAGCTTAGACCTCGCTTGTCCTCAAGCGAAAGCCAATAACAATAAATATGTCCCCATGTTTAGAGGTAGAGGCGTCGATAAAAATAAAATACAGACATGGAGGCATCATGATTATTCTCATAACAGCAACATATATAGATATTGTCATATGATTACTTATGTTCAAGTGATGATCTATTCACAATGCAAAAGTATGAATCAGAAACCTTATTGAGAACCAACAAACTATAACCTCAGTCATTGAAGCAATTGCAATTTATTATAACATCAGAAAGAGTCTATGTCAGAGGTAAAAAGCAAGTCCACATACTCAACTATCATCTAGTCCTTCATAATTGCGAACACTCACGCAATACTTGTGGTTACAAAGTTTTAATCGGACACAGAGAAAGATAGGGGCTTATAGTTTCACCCCACAACCTTTTACCTCGAGGGTAATGTCAACAATAATAACTCATGCCCCCCTACATCCAATTAGATATATATATATATATATATATATATATATATATATATATCAGGTTCTTTCCAACATGCTGGGCTTGCCAAAGGATAAAATGAAAAAGGAAAGGTGAAGATCACCATGACACTTGCATAAGGTAGAAGATAATAATAAAAGATAGGCCCTTCGCAGAGGGAAGCAGAGGTTGCCATGCGCTTTTATGGTTGGATGCATAAAATCTTAATGCAAAAGAACGTCACTTTATATTGCCCCTTGTGATATGAACCTTTATTATGCAGTCCGTCGCTTTTATTACTTCCACATCACAAGATTGTATAAAGCTTATTTCTCCCACACTAATCATACATATTTAGAGCAATCTTTATTGCTTTGCACTGATGACAACTTACTTGAAGTATCTTACTCAATCCATAGGTAGATATGGTGGACTCTCATGGCAAAACTGGTTTAAGGGTATTTGGAAGCACACATAGTATCTCTACTTGGTGCTGAGAATTTGGCTAGCATGGGGGGGAAAGACAAGCTCAACATGTTGGGTGATCCATGACAACATACTTTATCTCAGATATAAGAAAACATAACCCATTACATTGTCTTCCTTGTCCAACATCATCTCTTTAGCATGTCATATTTTGATGAGTGCTCCCAATCATAAAAATGTCAATAATAGTATATTTATATGTGAAACCTCTCTTTCATTATTACTTCCTATTAATTGCAACGATGACCAAAGCTATGTCTACCAACTCCCAACAACTTTTAATCGTCACACTCTTTCTATGTGAAGTCATTACTATCAATAAGATCAGTATGATCTCTTGTTTCTTCTTATTCTTTTTCTCTTTTATTTTATTCACCCAAGATCATAGGAAGAAATAAAGCCCTTGACTCAACACTAATCTTTATTATATAGCTCACGGACTCGATTACATAGAGAGATCATAAGGCAAAACTCAAAACTAGATCATGCCGTAAACTTTATTCTACTAGATCAAAATACTACTAATAGGATCGAACTAAGGAAAACGGTAAAGATAGGAGTTGTGATTGTGATACGATACCGGGGAACCTCCCCCAAGCTTGGCAGTTGCCAAGGGGAGTGCCCATACCCATGTGATTATATCTCCTTGGTTGGTGAAGAAGGTGGAGGTGTTGTTGACTTAGTTGATGGCATACACTTCTCCCTTAATTTATGCTTTAGGACGGCATTTTGGTCCCTCAGATCATCAATCTCCCACTCCAGGGTTAATATCTTTTTGCATAGGTCCTGCTTATTTTCCTGCAAGAGACGAAAAGGGATAAACTCGAATTTTGGTTTCTTTACCCTATCAGTGAGACTTGACTTTTTGAACTCCACGTGCATATCCCCAGGTTGAGGTAATGGGGCTTCATCTTCATCTGAGCCCGTCTCCTCCTTCCCATTGGGTTCATAGTCCTCTTCTTCCTCCTGGTCCAACCATCGTGCTCCACATCTCCATAGACCTTAGTTTAGCTAAGTAATCATCCACATAGCTTTCTCCTTCCGAATCCTGGGAGGACATGTTGATCTAATCTGCAGTGGGACAGCTTGAAACAAAAACAGAGGATAATTGCATGATACGGGAGTCAAAACCTTCGGGAGAATATATAGTGAATTTTTACCAACCAAAATACGTATCGTGCAGGAAAACGGAGTCCGGAAGGCACACGAGGTGCTCACGAGGTAGGGGGCGCGCCCAGGGGGGTAGGGCGCGCCCTCCACCCTCGTGGGGCCCTCGTCTCCTTCCCGGACTGCTACTTAATTTTCTATTTTTCTAAATATTCCAAAATGGGGAAATATTGCCTTAAAAACTGTTTTGGAATCGGTTTACTTACCGTACCACATACCTATTCCTTTTCGGAGTCTGAAACGTTCTGGAAAGTGTCCCTTGTGTATTCCTCCGGGGTTACGGTTTCAATAATATTGCTTTCAACATATATGGGATTACCTGAGATATAATGTTTGATTCTTTGACCGTTTACCACCTTCGGATTTGTGCCTTCGAAGTTGTTGATTTTTATGGCACCGGAACGATAGACCTCCTCGATAACATAGGGGCCTTCCCATTTAGAGAGAAGTTTCCCTACAAAAAATCTTAAACGAGAGTTGTATAGCAATACATAATCACCTACATTAAACTCACGCTTTTGTATCCTTTTGTCATGCCATCTTTTAACCTTTTCTTTAAACAACTTGGCATTTTCATAAGCTTGGGTTCTCCATTCATCAAGAGAGCTAATATCAAATAACCTCTTTTCACCGGCAAGTTTGAAATCATAATTGAGCTCTTTAATAGCCCAATATGCCTTATGTTCTAGTTCGAGAGGTAAGTGACATGCTTTTCCATATACCATTTTATACGGAGACATACTCATAGGATTTTTGTATGCAGTTCTATAGGCCCATAATGCATCATCAAGTTTCTTGGACCAATTCTTTCTAGACCTATTGACAGTCTTTTGCAAAATTAATTTGAGTTCTCTATTACTCAATTCTACTTGACCACTAGACTGTGGGTGATATGGAGATGCAATTCTATGATTGACGTCATATTTAGCAAGCATTTTACGGAAAGCACCATGAATAAAAATGTGAACCACCATCAGTCATTAAATATCTAGGGACTCCAAACCTCAGAAAAATAACTTCTTTAAGCATTTTAATAGAAGTGTTATGATCAGCACTACTAGTTGGAATAGCTTCTACCCACTTAGTAACGTAAACAATAGCAACTAAAATATGTGTATATCCATTAGAGGCAGGAAAATGTCCCATATAATCAAAGCCCCAAACATCAAACGGTTCAATAACAAGTGAATAATTCATAGGCATTTCTTGATGTCTACTAATATTACCAATTCTTTGACATTCATCACAAGATAGGACAAACTTACGGGCATCCTTGAAGAGAGTAGGCCAATAAAAACCGGATTGCAATACCTTATGTGCAGTTCTATCTCCCGCGTGGTGTCCTCCATAAGTTTCAGAGTGGCACTTGCGTAGGATCTGTTCTTGTTCATGCTCAGGTACACAACGTCTAATAACACCATCTACCCCTTCTTTATAAAGATGTGGGTCATCCCAAAAGTAATGTCTCAAATCGTAGAAAAACTTTTTCCTTTGTTGGTATGTGAAGCTAGGTGGTATGAATTTAGCAACAATGTAATTAGCATAATCAGCATACCAAGGAGTACTACGAGAAGTACTTATGACATTTAATTGTTCATCAGGAAAGCTATCATCAATAGGTAGTGGGTCATCAAGAACATTCTCTAACCTAGATAAGTTGTCTGCAACGGGGTTCTCAGCTCCTTTTCTATCAACAATATGCAAATCAAATTCTTGTAGCAAGAGAACCCATCTAATAAGTCTAGGTTTAGCATCTTTCTTCTCCATAAGATATTTAATAGCTGCATGATCAGTGTGGATAGTTACTTTAGAATCAACAATAGAAGGTCTGAACTTATCACAAGCAAATACAACTGCTAAAAGTTCTTTTTCAGTAGTAGCATAATTTCTTTGAGCATTGTCTAGAGTCTTACTAGCATAATGGATAACATTTAATTTCTTATCAACGCTTTGCCCTAGAACAGCACCTACAACATGATCGCTAGCATCACACATAATTTCAAAGGGTAAATTCCAATCAGGTGGCTGAACAATAGGTGTAGAGACTAATGCTTTCTTAAGTATTTCAAATGCTTCTACACAATCCTCATCAAAGACAAATGGTATATCTTTTTGTAATAAACTAGTCAGAGGCCGAGAAATTTTTGAGAAGTCCTTAATGAACCTCCTATAAAATCCGGCGTGACCAAGGAAACTTCTTATACCTTTGATGTCCTTGGGACACGTCATCTTTTCAATAGCATCAACCTTGGCTTTATGAACTTCAATACCTCTTTCAGAAACTTTATGCCCCAAGACAATACCTTCATTAACCATAAAGTGGCACTTTTCCTAATTCAAGACAAGATTAGTTTCTTCACATCTCTGCAAAACTCGATCAAGATTGCTCAAGCAATTATCAAAAGAAGATCCACAGACGGAAAATTCGTCCATGAAAACCTCACAAATCTTTTCACAAAAGTCAGAGAATATAGCCATCATGCATCTTTGAAAGGTAGCAGGCGCATTACATAAACCAAAAGGCATACGTCTATAAGCAAAAGTACCAAAAGGGCATGTAAAAGTAGTCTTTGATTGATCTTTAGCCGACACAGGTATTTGAGAGAAACCAGAATAACCATCTAGAAAGCAGTAGTGTGTATGTTTGCATAATCTTTCTAGCATTTGATCGATAAAAGGTAAGGGGTAATGATCTTTCTTAGTAGCCTTATTTAATTTGCGGAAATCAATTACCATCCTATAACCTGTAATAATTCTTTGTGGAATCAATTCATCTTTATCATTAGGAACCACAGTAATACCTCCCTTCTTAGGGACAGAATGAACATGACTTACCCACTGACTATCAACAACGGGATAAATTATACCTGCCTCCAGAAGCTTTAGTATTTCTTTTCTTACCACTTCTTTCATTTTAGGATTCAGACATCATTGAGGATCACAAACTGGTTTGGCATCTGCTTCCAAATTTATTTTATGTTGACATAGAGTGGGACTAATGCCCTTAAGATCATCAAGAGTATATCCAATAGCAGCACGGTGCTTCTTCAGAGTTTTCAATAATCTTTATTCTTCATGATCTGAAAGGTTAGCACTAATAATAACAGGATATAACTTCTTTTCATCAAGATAAGCATATTTAAGATTATCAGGCAACGATTTAAGCTCAAACACGGGATCACCCTTAGGTGGAGGGGGATCCCCTAGGATTTCAACAGGCAAATTGTGTTTCAGAATAGGTTCCTGTTTAAAGAATATCGCATCTATTTCCCTTCTTTCATTCATAAACATATCATTCTCATGGTCTAGCAAATATTGTTCTAAAGGATCACTAGGAGGTACGGCAATAGAAGCAAGACCAATAATTTCATCCTTACTAGACAATTTTTCTTCACGATGTTGTTTACTAAATTTAGAGAAATTAAATTCATGAGTCATATCATCTAAACCGATAGTAACAACATCCCTTGTGCAATCTATGGTAGCATTAACAGTATTTAAGAAGGGTCTACCAAATATAGCGGGACAAAAGCTATCTTGTGGGGAACCAAGAATAAGAAAATCAGCAGGATATTTAGTTTTCCCACACAAGACTTCAACATCTCTAACAATTCCCATTGGTCAAATAGTATCTCTATTAGCAAGTTTAATATTGACATCAATTTCTTCTAACTCAACAGGTGCAATGTCATGCATAATTTCTTTGTATAAGTCAATATGTATTGCACTAGCACTAGCACCCATATCATATAAGCCATGATAACAATGTTCTCCTATTTTAACAGAAATAACAGGCACGCCTACCACAGGTCTATTTTTATCTTTAGCACAAGCTTTAGCAATTCTAGCAGTTTCACCGCAAAACTGAATAACATGCCCATCAATATTATCAGACAAGAGATCTTTAACAATAGCAATATTAGGTTCTACTTTAACTTGCTCAGGAGGTGTATATGTTTTAGTATTTCTTTTTCGAACCACAGTTGAAGCTTTAGCATGATCCTTTATCCTAACAGGGAAAGGTGGTTTCTCAACATAACAAGTAGGAACAATAGGATCATTATAAGTGACCGTCTTTTCTTCAACTTTAATAGGTGCAGCTACTTTTACTTCTATGGGAGGATGATATTTAAACCACTTCTCCTTAGGGAGATCAACATAAGTAGCAAAAGATTCACAGAACGAAGCTACTATCTCAGAATCAAGTCCATATTTAGTGCTAAACTTACGGAAAATATCGGTATCCATAAAAGATTTAACACAATCAAACTTAGGTGTCATACCTGACTCCTTACCTTCGTCGAGATCCCAATCTTCAGAGTTGCGTTTAATTCTATCCAATAAATCCCATCTAAATCCAATAGTCTTCATCATAAAAGAGCCAGCACAAGAAGTATCGAGCATGGTGCGATTATTTTCAGAAAGCCGAGCATAAATTTTTTGAAGAATTGTTTCTCTTGGGAGCTCATGATTGGGGCATGAATATAACATTGATTTAAGCCTCCCCCAAGCTTGAGCGATGCTTTCTCCTTCGCGAGGCCAAAAATTATATATATAATTGCGGTCACGATGAACAAGATGCATAGGGTAATACTTTTGATGAAATTCCAATTTCAATCTTCTATAGTTCCATGATCTTGTATCATCACATAGCCTATACCATGTCAATGCGTCTCCCTTCAAAGATAAAGGGAACAACTTTTTCTTAGCAACATCATCGGGTATACCTGCAAGCTTAAATAATCCACAAACTTCATCCACATATATTAGGTGTTCATCAGGATGCTTTGTTTCATCTCCTGTAAAAGGATTAGCTAGCAGTTTTTCTATCATACCCGAAGGATACCCATAAGGAATTTCATTTTCAATAGGTTCAGTAGGTTGAGAAGCAACTCTTTGCTCTACTGGTCGGGGTGAAGATACCCCGAACAAGCCCTTCAGAGGATTACTTTCCATAGTAACAAGTGACAGTAAATTTCAGCACACTATATAAATTTTTCCTTACCAAATTCCACCTACCAAAGGCGCTTCACTCCCCGGCAACGGCGCCAGAAAAGAGTCTTGATGACCCACAAGTATAGGGGATCTATCGTAGTCCTTTCGATAAGTAAGAGTGTCGAACCCAACGAGGAGCGGAAGGAAATGATAAGCGGTTTTCAGCAAGGTATTCTCTGCAAGTACTGAAATAAGTGGTAACAGATAGTTTTGTGATAAGATAATTTGTAACGAGCAACAAGTAACAAAAGTAAATAAAGTGCAGAAAGGTGGCCCAATCCTTTTTGTAGCAAAGGACAAGCCTGGACAAACTCTTATATAAGGAAAAGCGCTCCCGAGGACACATGGGAATATCGTCAAGCTAGTTTTCATCACGTTCATATGATTCGCGTTCGGTACTTTGATAATTTGATATGTGGGTGGACCGGTGCTTGGGTGCTGTTCTTACTTGAACAAACATCCCACTTATGATTAACCTCTATTGCAAGCATCCGCAACTACAACAAAAGTATTAAGGTAAACCTAACCATAGCATGAAACATATGGATCCAAATCAGCCCCTTACGAAGCAAGGCATAAACTAGGGTTTAAGCTTCTGTCACTCTAGCAACCCATCATCTACTTATTACTTCCCAATGCCTTCCTCTAGGCCCAAATAATGGTGAAGTGTCATGTAGGTGACGTTCACATAACACCACTAGAGGCTAGACAACATACATCTCATCAAAATATCGAACGAATACCAAATTCACATGACTACTAATAGCAAGACTTCTCCCTTGTCCTCAGGAACAAATGTAACTACTCACAAAGCATATTCATGTTCATAATCAGAGGGGTAATAATATGCATAAAGGATCTGAACATATGATCTTCCACCAATTAAACCAACTAGCATCAACTACAGGGAGTAATTAACACTACTAGCAACCTACTAGCACCAATCCCGGACTTGGAGACAAGAATTGGATACAAGAGACGAACTAGGGTTTTGAGATGAGATGGTGCTGATGAAGATGTTGATGGAGATTGCCCTCTCCCGATGAGAGGAGTGTTGGTGATGACGATGGCGATGATTTCCCCCTCCGGGAGGGAAGTTTCCCCGGCAGAACAGCTCTGCCGGAGCTCTAGATTGGATCCGCCAAGGTTCCGCCTCGTGGCGGCGGAGTTTCGTCCCGAAAGGTTGCTTCTGGTTTTTTTCTTGACGAAAGACTTCATATAGCAAAAGATGGTCATCGAAGAGCCACCAGGGGGCCCACGAGGTAGGGGGGCGCGCCCCCACCCTCGTGGACAGGGTGTGGGCCCCCTGGTCTTCATCTTTGGCGAGGATTTTTCATTATTTATTATAAGGTATTCTGTGGAGTTTCAGGACTTTTGGAGTTGTGCAGAATAAGTCTCTGATATTTGCTCCTTTTCCAGCCCAGAATTCCAGCTGCCGGCATTCTCCCTCCTTATGTAAACCTTATAAAATAAGAGAGAATAGCCATAAGTATTGTGACATAATGTTAAATAACAGCCCATAGTGCAATAAATATCGATATAAAAGCATGATGCAAAATGGACGTATCAATGACACTCAAAGACCCATCACAACTAGAAGGTAGAGCAGAGGTAATTTCTTGCCTCAAGGACCGACTATTTCTACATCTCTTCTAGATTCCTCCCAGTCCTACGCATTAAAAATGCCTTGACTGACATGGGATGCTTCTCAATCCTACCATGTTTAGTAAGTTTGCACGAGATGTTGTCACTGGCAACATATGCAAAGTCTGTTATATAGTGGTGTCTCACCAACCATGCATCTTTGTGTTTAATTCCATGGGGTCATGCTGAGTTCATCACAATAAAGAAGAAAATGTGTAAGGCCCTACAAAGTGCAAACCATAAGTACGCTAGCCCTCCCCACATGGTTCTCACCCTTTACACCGTACTAACATTATGACTTTATCAGATCAAAAAAGCATTATGACTTTACACATTTGCACATGCTCTTAGCTGTGGTGAAACCCAATCCGTCACCAGCCGATTTAATTTCAAGAGAGTACATCTGGAGCTCTAGTGTTAGGAGGCCACCATCCAATGCTATTCTGGAAGAAGAGAATGTGTAAGGCCCCAACAACCATAAGCACGGTAGGATTGATTGCACCACTCACATGATGACCATTGTTAGCATCCCATACTAGCATTATGGCTCTCTACACATCTGCACATGTTGTTACTGTCAAACATGATCCGTCACCAGCGGATTGAATGGCAAAAGAGTACATTCGGAACTATCATTATACATTAACTATGGTACCAGATGGTTTACTATTAACCAAAAAGGTTGTGGTTTGATATGAACATGACCTGTACCCGATGAAGTACATCGCATCTTTTGGACTGCAGAACCCCAGTTCAGACCAGCTCAAATGTGGAGTGTACAGAGTACTCGCTCAAGTTCTGGGATCATTATTTTGGAAAAGAAACTTAAAGGTTGTGCTAAGTACTACTTTGAGCAACTAATTGGACTCCATTTTAGTTCAGGCTGTGATTTTCCTCAAACTAATTTGTAACAGTAGTAGCAACCTTTTTTTGTTCTATTTCCTTTCTTTTCTTTGGTAATGGTTTCTTGTTATATGTCTTTCACTTTACCTATCCCACAGGTTCTCATACAGCTTTAGCGGCTTGAGGAGATTTGGAAACTGTCAGATCTTGGAGATATTTCTACTTGTTGATGCTTAAGAAAATGTTCGCCATTTGTTGACTCCTTTCCACTTCTCCATTACAAGTTCGAATTGTTTACTACTGTGGGTTGTTTTTTCTATTTATGGGGTACTTGCTTTAGATGAGAACAATGTTGATTGCTCTTTGTAAACTGAATCTCACAAATCCTAGCCAAGTTTTTAATACATTGATAAAATTTTAGATTCTTTACAAAAATCATGGTTAAGGATACTCTATTGTTACCACTTCTTTAGGGGTTTCTTGTTTCCCAAAAAAACTTTTTTTTGTAATAATTTTCTTGGAATAAAGTACTAATTTCATCTATAATATTTTCACCCGAAGTAACAAGTGAGTATATCCACATAGAAATTTGTGAAAGAGAACTGAGTTCTGGGAGAGCAGTAAGACCTTTGTCGCATTAATGACACATTTACAATCATAATTCTGTTTGCGTTTTTTGATGAAAGGAGCCTAGGCTCCCAATTTCGTTGCATGAAATTGATAATGCAGAACGCCCAAGAAGTGAACGAACGTTTAATGCAGTGTATCACCTGGCCGTGAACCTGATCAGCCGAATAACCTCACTAAGGAGATGCCCACAACAGTTTAACACACGACAACATCGCTAGAACTATTGGACACCAGCAACCCCTAAGCATAAAGCATACAGAAAGAAGTAACCATCAAAAACCACATAGTAAAACTACCATAGGGGCCCAGCCTTGCTTTCTACGAAAATACTCCGCAGCCTCGTGAGAAAGAAGTTTTATGCACATGTCATTCACGCAACACTGCTTCAACTACAAGTAGAAGAAGTTTGTGGAATTTTCGGGAATCTTAGAACTATGAAGCTTTATGCACAATGGACCTTCACTATACTCCAGCATGATTCAGCAGTGGTAGGTAGATCATAGGTAATTCCTTGCCTTGAGGACCGACTATTTCTACATCCCTTCCAGATTCCTCCCAATCCTACGCATTTAGAGGAACGCCTTGACAGGCACAGAATGCTTCTCAATCCTACCATTGTTGAGTAAGTTTGCTCGAGAAATTGTCAATAGCAACATATGCAGATTAAGTTTGCAATAAAGAAGTAAATGTGCAAGGCCCAACAAATCCTATGATTCATTGCCCTCCCCACACATGCTGCTCATCCTTTACATCATATACTAGTATTGTGACTTACACATTTGCATATGCTCTTAGCTGTGGTAAAACCAGATCCGGCACCTGCAGATTGAATCCCCCCCCACCCCGAAAAAAGTCCAAGCTGCAATCATTCAAGTGATTTTTCAGCTTTGTCTTAGCCTCCAATATATGCATCCTTGATTCTATGTAGCCTGTCAGACACCTCCTCCATGCTGATGCGTTCACTTGGAGAGTGATGACCCACAAGTATAGGGGATCTATCGTAGTCCTTTTGATAAGTAAGAGTGTCGAACCCAACGAGGAGCAGAAGGAAATGATAAGCGGTTTTCAGCAAGGTATTCTCTGCATGCACTGAAATTATAGGTAATAGATAGTTTTCTGATAAGATAATTTGTAACGAGCAACAAGTAACCAAAGTAAATAAAGTGAAGTAAGGTGGCCCAATCCTTTTTGTAGCAAAGGACAAGCCTGGACAAACTCTTATATAGAGAAAAGCGCTCCCGAGGACACATGGGAATTATCGTCGAGCTAGTTTTCATCACGTTCATAAGATTCGCGTTCGGTACTTTGATAATTTGGTATGTGGGTGGACCGGTGCTTGGGTGCTGTCCATGTACTTGGACAAGCATCCCACTTATGATTAACCTCTATTGCAAGCATCTGCAACTACAACAAAAGTATTAAGGTAAACCTAACCATAGCATGAAACATATGGATCCAAATCAGCCCCTTACGAAGCAACGCATAAACTAGGGTTTAATCTTCTGTCACTCTAGCAACCCATCATCTACTTATTACTTCCCAATGCCTTCCTCTAGGCCCAAATAATGGTGAAGTTTCATGTAGTCAACGTTCACATAGCACCACTAGAGGAGAGACAACATACATCTCATCAAAATATCGAATGAATACCAAATTCACATGGCTACTAATAGCAAGACTTATCCCATGTCCTCAGGAACAAACGTAACTACTCACAAAGCATATTCATGTTCATAATCAGAGGGGTATTAATGTGCATATAAGATCTGAACATATGATCTTCCACCAAGTAAACCAACTAGCATCAACTACAAGGAGTAATCAACACTACTAGCAACCTACAGGTACCAATCCCAGACTTAGAGACAAGAATTGGATACAAGAGATGAACTAGGGTTTGAGAGGAGATGGTGCTAGTGAAGATGTTGATGGAGATTAGCCCCCTCCCGATGAGAGGAGCGTTGGTGATGACGATGGTGATGATTTCCCCCTCCCGGAGGGAAGTTTCCCCGGTAGAACAGCTCCGCCAGAGCCATAGATTGGTTCCGTCAAGGTTCCGCCTCGTGGCGGCGGAGTCTCATCCCGAAAGCTTGCTTATGATTTTTTCCTCAACAAAAGACTCCATATAGCAGAAGATGGGCATCGGAGGGCCACCAGGGGGCCCACGAGGCAGTGGGGCGCGCCCAGGGGGGTAGGGCGCCCCCCACCCTCGTGGCTGGTGAGTGGCCCCCCTCTGGTACTTCTTGCGCTCAGTATTTTTTATATATTCTGAAAATAACTTCCATGAAGTTTCAGGATTTTTGGAGCTGTGCAGAATAGGTCTCTAATATTTGCTCCTTTTCCAGCTGAGAATCCCAGCTGCCGGCATTCTCCCTCTTTATGTAAACCTTGTAAAATAAGAGAGAATGGGCATAAGTATTGTGACATAATGTGTAATAACAACCCATAATGCAATAAATATCGATATAAAAGCATGATGCAAAATGGACGTATCAACTCCCCCAACCTTAGACCTCGCTTGTCCTCAAGCGAAAGCCAAAATCGAAAAATATGTCCACATGTTTAGAGATAGAGGTGTCGATAAAAATAGAATACAGACATGAGGGCATCATGATCATTCTTAGAACAACAACTTATATAATTATTGTCATATGATCTCTTATGCTAAAGTAACAATTCAATCACAATTTCAAGTATGAATCATAACCTTCATTGAAAACTAACAAACTATAATCTCAGTCATTGAAGCAATTGCAATTTATCATAACATAGGAAAGAGTCAATATAAGAGCTTTTCAGCAAGTCCACATACTCAACCATCTTTTAGTCTTTCACAATTGCTAACACTCACGCAATATTTATGGGTATGAAGTCTTAATCGGACACAGAGAAAGATAGGGGCTTATAGTTTTGCCTCCCAACATTTTACCTGAAGCGTAATGTCAACAATAATAGTTCATGAAAACTCACATCCAATTAGCCATATATACCAGGATCTTTCCAACATATTGTGCTTGCCAAAAGATAAAATGTAAAAAGGAAAGGTGAAGATCACCATGACTCTTATGTAAGGTGGGAGATAAAAGTAAAAGATAGGCCCTTCGCAGAGGGAAGCAGAGGTTGTCATGCGCTTTTATGGTTGGATACACAAAATCTTAATGCGAAGAACGTCACTTTATATTGCCACTTGTGATATGGACCTTTATTATGCAGTCCGTCGCTTTTATTTCTTCCACATCACAAGATCGTATAAAGCTTATTTTCTCCCACACAAATAATTCATACATATTTAGAGAGCAATTTTTATTGCTTGCACCGATGACAACTTACTTGAAGGATCTTACTCAATCCATAGGTAGATATGGTGGACTCTCATGGCAAAACTAGGTTTAAGGGTATATGGAAGCACAAGTAGTATCTCTACTTGGTGCAAAGAGTTTAGCTAGCATGAGGGGGAAAGGCAAGCTCAACCATGTTGGATGATCCATGGCAATATAATTTATCTTAGATGTAAGAAAACATAACCCATTACGTTGTCTTCCTTGTCCAACATCAACTCTTTAGCATATCATATTTTAATGAGTGCTCACAATCATAAAAGATGTCCAAGATAGTATATTTATATGTGAAGGCCTATCTTTCTTTATTACTTCCTATTAACTGCAACGATGACCAAAACTATGTTTGTCAACTCTTAACAACTTTTATTCATCATACTCTTTATATGTGAGCTCATTAATCTCCATAAGATCCATAAGATCTCTTTTATTCTTTTTATTTATTCTCTTTTATTTTATTCCCTCAAGATCATAGCAAAATCATCAAGCCCTTGACTCAACACTAATCTTTATTATATAGCTCACGGACTCGATTACATAGAGGGATCATAAAGCAAAACTCAAAACTACATCATACTAAAATCTTTTATTCTACTAGATCAAAATATTATCAAAAGGATCGAACTAAGAAAAACGGTAAAGATGAAGGTGATGGTGATACGATACCGGGGCACCTCACCCAAGCTTGGCAGCTGCCAAGGGGAGTGCCCATACCCATGTGATTATATCTCTTTTGCAGGTGAAGGAGTTGGAGTTGTTGATGATTTAGGCTTGTCGTACCTCTTCCAAGGCATAGGCTCACCATCATAGAAGGATGATCGAGTCTCCTGAGTCCTCAAATCTGCAGCCAAACTCATCCTTTTGAATCTATATTCATACTCACAGTTTTGATTTGCAGGTCATAGATCTGGGCTTGGAGGTGCTCGATTTTCTCATGAAGCTTGAAGATGGCCTCCCCAATGTCCTTGACGTCCAGCTTGTGGTTGTTGGTGAATTCCGTGATCATAATGTGATTGGAGTCGAGTCCACGCTCCACCATCTCCTGACACTTGAAAACTTGTTGCTCCAATGCCTCGAGCCTTGCCTCCATGCTTCCTTGGTCCCTCAACATCGCGGATGTGCAACAACCCCTCATGCATCTCAATGGTTTGAGGGTGTTGCAGCACCTCCGCGAGGTAGGGGTTGATGACCTTCTTGAAGAACTTGTCCTTGGGGGCACTTGAAGACGACATGACGACCTAGATCTGTCAGAAAAACAGCTCGAAACAAAGACGAGAGATATTTGCGTGATACAGGAGTCAAAACCTCCCGGAGATTATATAATGAATTTTTACCGACTAAAATATGTAACGTGCAAGAAAACGGAGTCCGGAGAGCGCACGAGGTGCCCACGAGGCAGGGGGCGCGCCCAGGGGGGTAGGGCGCGCCCTCCACCCTCGTGGATCCCCCGTGTCCTTCCCGGACTGCTTCTTATTTTTCTATTTTTCTAAATATTCCAAAACGGAGAAAAATTGCCATTAGAACTATTTTGGAGTCGGTTTACTTACCGTACCACATACCTATTCCTTTTCGGAGTCTGAAACGTTTCGGAAAGTGTCCCTTATGTATTCCTCCGGGGTTACGATTTCAATAACATTGGTTTCAACATTTATAGGATTACCTGAGGTATAATGTTTGATTCTTTGACCGTTTACCACCTTCGGATTTGTGCCTTTGAAGTTGTTGATTTTTATGGTACCGGAACGATAGACCTCCTCGATAACGTAAGGACCTTCCCATTTAGAGAGAAGTTTTCCTGCAAAAATATCTTAAACGAGAGTTGTATAACAATACATAGTCACCTACATTAAACTCACGCTTTTGTATCCTTTTGTCATGCCATCTTTTAACTTTTTCTTTAAAAAATTTGGCATTCTCATAGGCTTGGGTTCTCCATTCATCAAGTGAGCTAATGTCAAATAACCTCTTCTCACTGGCAAGTTTGAAATCATAGTTGAGCTCCTTAATAGCCGAATAAGCCTTATGTTCTAGTTCGAGAGGTAAGTGACATGCTTTTCCATAAACCATTTTATACGGAGACATACCCATAGGATTTTTATATGCAGTTCTATAGGCCCATAATGCATCATCATGTTTCTTGGACCAATTCTTTCTAGATCTATTAACAGTCTTTTGCAAAATTAATTTGAGTTCTCTATTACTCAATTCTACTTGACCACTAGACTGTGGGTGATAAGGAGATGCAATTCTACGATTAACATCATACTTAGCAAGCATTTTACAGAAAGCACCATGAATAAAATGTGAACCACCATCAGTCATTAAATATCTAGGGACTCCAAACCTCGGAAAAATAACTTCTTTAAGCATCTTAATAGAGGTGTTATGATCAGCACTACTAGTTGGAATAGCTTCTACCCACTTAGTAACATAATCAACAGCAACTAAAATATGTGTATATCCATTAGAGGCAGGAAAAGGTCCCATATAATCAAAGCCCCAAACATCAAATGGTTCAATAACAAGTGGATAATTCATAGGCATTTCTTGACGTCTACTAATATTACCAATTCTTTGACATTCATCACAAGACAAGACAAACTTACGGGCATCCTTGAAGAGAGTAGGCCAATAAAAACCGGATTGCAATACCTTATGTGCAGTTCTATCTCCAGCATGGTGTCCTCCATAAGCCTCTGAGTGACACTTGCGTAGGATCTGTTCCTGTTCATGCTCAGGTACACAACGTCTAATAATACCATCTACTCCTTCTTTATAAAGATGTGGGTCATCCCAGAAGTAATGTCTCAAATCATAGAAGAACTTTTTCTTTTGCTGGTATGTGAAAGTAGGTGGTATAAATTTAGCAACAATATAATTAGCATAATCAGCATACCATGGAGCAATTCGAGAAGCATTTATGACATTTAGTTGTTCATCAGGAAAGTTATCATCAATAGGTAGTGGGTCATCAAGAACATTCTCTAACCTAGACAAGTTGTCTACAACGGGGTACTCAGCTCCCTTTCTATCAATAATATGCAAATCAAATTCTTGTAGCAAGAGAACCCATCTAATAAGTCTAGGTTTAGCATCTTTCTTTTCCATAAGATATTTAATAGCAACATGATCCATGTGAATAGCTACTTTAGAATCAACAATATAAGGTCTGAACTTATCACAAGCAAATACAACTGCTAAGAATTCTTTTTTAGTAGTAGCATAATTTCTCTGGGCATTGTCTAGAATTTTACTAGAATATTGAATAACATTTAATTTCTTATCAACTCTTTGCCCTAGAACAGCACCCACAGCATAATCACTAGCATCACACATAATTTCAAAAGGTAAATTCCAATCAGGTGGCCGAACCATAGGTGCAGAGATTAATGCTTTCTTAAGTGTTTCAAATGCTTCTACACAATCATTATCAAAGACGAACGGTATATATTTTTGTAATAAATTAGTCAGAGGCCGAGAAATTTTTAAGAAGTCCTTAATGAACCTCCTATAAAAACCGGCATGACCAAGGAAACTTCTTATACCTTTGATGTCCTTGGGACATGGCATCTTTTCAATAGCATCAACTTTAGCTTTATCAACTTCAATGCCTCTTTCAGAAATTTTGTGCCCAAGACAATACCTTCATTAACCATAAAGTGGCATTTCTTCCAATTCAAGACAAGGTTAGTTTCTTCACATCTCTGCAAAGTCGATCAAGGTTGCTTAAGCAATCATCAAAAGAGGATCCACAAATGGAGAAATCATTATCATTAGGAACGACAGTAATACCTCCCTTCTTAGGAACACAATGGACAGGACTTACCCACTGACTATCAGCAACGGGATAAATTATACCTGCCTCAAGGAGCTTTAGTATTTCTTTTCTTACCACTTCTTTCATCTCAAGATTCAGTCGTCGTTGGTGATCAATAACTGGTTTGGCATCTTTTTCCAAATTTATTTTGTGTTGACGTAGAGTGGGACTAATGCTCTTAAGATCATCAAGAGTATATCCAATAGCAGCACAGTGCTTCTTCAGAGTTTTCAATAATTTTTCTTCCACCTTCTCTGAAAGGTTAGCGCTAATAATAACAGGATTTGTCTTCTTTTCATCAAGATAAGCATATTTAAGAGTATCAGGCAATGGTTTAAGCTCAAACACAGGATCACCCTTGGGTGGAGGGGGGTCCCCTAAGATTTCAACAGGCAAGTTGTGTTTCAGAATAGGTCCCTATTTAAAGAACACCTCATCTATTTCCCTTCTTTCATTCATAAACATATCATTTTCATGGTCTAGCAAATATTGTTCTAAAGGATCACTAGGAGGTACGGCAATAGAAGCAAGACCAATAATTTCATATTTACTAGGCAATTCCTCTTCACGGTGTTGTCTATGAAATTTAGAAAAGTTGAACTCATGAGACATATCACCTAAACCAATAGTAACAACATCCTTTTTGCAGTTGAAAGATCGTGGATGTCGCCTAGAGGGGGGGTGAATAGGCGTTTTAATGTAATTACGGTTTAGTCTTGAACAAATGCGGAATAAACCTAGAGGTTAATTTGTCAAGCACAAAACCTAAAACAACTAGGCTCACCTATGTGCACCAACAACTTATGCTAAGCAAGATAAGCAACTAAGTGATAGCAAGATATATGACAAGAAACAATATGGCTATCACAAAGTAAAGTGCATAAGTAAAGGGCTCAGGTAAGAGATAACCGAGGCACACGGAGACGATGATGTATCCTGAAGTTCACACCCTTGCGGATGCTAATCTCCATTTGGAGCGGTGTGGAGGCACAATGCTCCCCAAGAAGCCACTAGGGCCACCGTAATCTCCTCACTCCCTTGCACAATGCAAGATGCCGTGATTCCACTAAGGGACCCTTGAGGGCGGTCACCGAACCCGTACAAATGGCAACCCTTGGGGCGGTCACTGAACCCGTACACTTTGGCAACCCTTGGGGGCGGTCACCGGTACCCGTCAAATTGCTCGTGGCGATCTCCACAACCTAATTGGAGACCCCAACGCTTGGCCGGAGCTTTACACCACAATGATTGAGCTCCGAAAAACACCAACCGTCTAGGGCGCCAAGGCACCCAAGAGGAACAAGCTCTAGGGTGCCCAAACACCCAAGAGTAATAAGCTTCTCAAACTTCACTTCCACGTATCACCGTGGAGAACTCAAACCGATGCACCAAATGCAATGGCAAGGGCACACGGAGTGCCCAAGTCCTTCTCTCTCAAATCCCACCGGAGCAACTAATGCTAGGGAGGAAAATGAGAGGAAGAACAAGAAGGAGAACACCAAGAACTCCAAGATCTAGATCCAAGGGGTTCCCCTCACATAGAGGAGAAAGTGATTGGTGGAAATGTGGATCTAGATCTCCTCTCTCTTTTCCCTCAAAAACTAGCAAGAATCCATGGAGGGATTGAGAGTTAGCAAGCTCAAATAAGGTCAACAATGGGGGCAAAAACGAGCTCAAGAGATGGGGAACCATTGGGGAAGAAGACCCCCTTAAATAGGTCCCCACGAATATGCCTGTTATGTACAGAATAACATAGGAGCCGTACAACCTCTATGATCACCGGTACAACCAGTAACAGGCAATAAGCGGTACAACCGGCCCACAACCGCACCACAACAGAGACCAGTCCAGTGGTAGAGCGGTACATGACCAGTACAACCTCCGGACCAATTCTGGAGCGGTACAACCGCTCCAAACACCGGTTGTACCAGTCAAGCGGTACAACCTCTCCATGGGGCGGTACAACCTCTTTGTGAAAAACAGGCAATATCAAAACAGCCACAACTTTCGCATACGAGCTCCGAATTCAATGAAACCAAGTTTGTTGGAAAGCTAATGACAAGGGCTAACACAATCTTGAGAGAAATATCAATAAGAAGCAAATGAGAAAAGGACCATAATAAAATGGTGAGAACCCTTCCTCAGATAAGACCGGTAAAACCTCCAACACCGAAAACATCATAGAAGACGCATGCGAACTCCGTTTTCGATGAACTCAAGCTTGTCATCAAGATGACCATAAGCTCTAAGACTCACAAAAGGAACCAAACAAGAACCAAGAAAGATGATGCAAGGATGCAATGGTTTGAGCTCTCGACTAATGATACGATCAAGCTACTCCCTAGAGAGCCCCCCTTGATAGTATGCCAATCGATCCTACAACCCGGTCTCCCAACTACCACTATGAGACCGGTAAAATAGAAAACCTATCAAGGGAAAACCTTTGCCTTGCACATAGTCCACTTGAGATAGATGATGATGATCTTGACTTCCTCAAATTGGACCACCTTTCTTGATTGTGTTGGCTTGATGAAGACTAGTTGATTGCTCCCCCATACTCCACTATGGGTGAGCCACTCTTTGGCACATCTTAAAAATTCCATGACACCACAATGGACAGAAAGCTTCAAGCTTGATTGCTCCCCCATACTCCACTATGGGTGAGCCACTCTTCGAGTTGCTCCACTTGAACTTGCACACTGCAAACTTGATGACGATCACTACTTGACGTCATCCTCCATGGGTTGTATGAGATCTTCCTCTTGACGCAAGATCATGGAAACATACCTAACCCCACAAAGAAATCTCACGTAGACCATGGGTTAGTAAACAAAGTGTAATGGATAATGCTTACCATACCATGGGATCACTTGATCCCTCTCGGTACTTCTTCTACGCTTTGTGAGTTGATCAACTTGATTCACTCTTGACTTAGTCTTGATCAACATTGAATCTTTCCAACTCTCTTCATTTGGATGATGTCTTGAAGGTAAACATGAATGATCACACAATCTTCTTCTTCAAGACATGCTTGCAATAAGCTCAACTCACACATGACCAATCTTTGGATAATTCCTTGAAAAGCACTTTGGCCATCTCAACTCACACATGACCAATCTTTGGATAATTCCTTGAAAAGCACTTTGGCCATCTCATAAACTCCTTGAAACCAACACATGGACTTCAAGACAATCCTATGGACAAATCCTTCAAATATAACTCAGGGCAACCGTTAGTCCATAGAGATTGTCATCAATTACCAAAACCACACATGGGGGCACCACATGTCCTTTAAATCTCCCCCATTTTGGTAATTGATGATAATCATTTTCAAGAGAGTTTATATAAGGAATTATTTATCACCATGCAATGCAACAACCAATAATGCATGTGTATGAGATGCAAATGCTTAGGTACAAAACCAAAGCAAGAAGAAAAAAGCTCTCAAAACTTATCCACAAAACTCTCTGAAACTTCTCCCCCATTGGCATCGATTGCCAACATGGGCGAAAAGCTTAGAAGGCCAATATAAATTGTGTTCCTCCATAAGTTGTGTATTTCTCAACAAGAGAGTGGAATGCAATACACATATCCAACGGTAATACTTGGAGGAAGACCAACTATATTGAGGCACCAAGATTGCTAAAGGAATGATATGCCACAAGGACATAACAAAGAGAGACACAAGAAATCAAGCAATCAAAAGGTACCAATTGAAGCAAGCAATCAACGGGTATCAATTGAACCAACTAGAACAAAGATCCTACGGGCTACATGAATAAAGGATATTATGATATGAGCAAAGGAGTGTTCTAAAGAAACTAGAGAAGTTCCCCATGATTTGTGCACACATAAGAATTTTTGTATTTGGATACAAAGTGCACAAAATAGGATCACAGCTCCCCCAAAATCAATAGAAACTTACAACAAGTGCAAGTGAGCATATAGGAAACAAAATCTAGTACTTGCAACAAACACATGGTTGAGCAACAAGTAAAAGAGGCAACTTAAGAAAGGTCTCAACCAAAATGGTACCCAAACTCATTGGGACCAAAGAGTTAGAGAGCCAACAATACATAGGACAAACTCCACATAAAAATGTGCATATAGATACGAAAATGAATTTCATGCACATCTCATCCAATTTGAGACTTGTTGGAGTTTCCCCTATATATTGGGTCAAAGAAAGAAAGCATGCCAAAGATATTACACAAAGTTAATATGCATGCTCAAGACTTTCAAGAACCGAGACCAAATGACAAAGAAATACGAAGTGAAGAAAAGATACCAAATGAATAAATCATCACTTGGAAGATATCAATAAAAGATACATCAAGGAATGAGATATCCATTGATACCCACTAAATAAAGGATATCAAACCCCCAAAAGAGAGGATGGTTCCAAACAAACCAAGCTCTCTACAAAGTTTCATGATGGCACAAAGTACTAAAAAGAAACGACTTGCCTTCCACCGACACACACTTGATAAGGATCACAAGATGAGTGTTTTATAGAAAATAGGATAGCTCCACCAAGACTAGTGCATTATAGAGAAATTGCATTTGAATACAAAATGCACAAGGTGGGATCACCACTTTCACTATATCTAGAAAACACTAGACAAGATCAAGAAATAAACAAGATCCACAAGTGGTATGGAAGACAAAGGGAGATGATACAATCCTTGGCAAGAGTAAAGGCAAATAAAAAGCAAAAGTCAATGTAAAGATGATCAATAAATTATACCACAAAAGTGAGTACCAATTGTCAAAAGACAAGTAAATGGAAATAGTTCCCGGTGGTAGATAGCAAGGATATCCGACATCATCTTCACACCAAACAACAAGCAAATTGCAACTTGTAGAGCTAGCATGCCACCTAGGAACAAGATAATTTACAATATCAACTCTAGATGACAATATCTCAAATGTACACATTTTCTAGGCTAGTAATATACACATAGCATATTACTCCCCCATAATGTGATACCAATTAAAGATAGACAAGAGGCAATTAAAGGATCCAACAAGAGATAATTAATGGACTATTTAGAATTTGAATTTCTCATGAGAAGACATACCACATAGCGACTAGATAATCTTGTAATATCAATACTAGATGGTATTCCTCATGTACACACATTTATAGGATTGTGAGGTGCACAAAGCACATCACTCCCCCACAATGGGATATTCCATTAATCTCTCACAAGAGCCAACTAAGAAATAAACAAGATGCAAAAGGCTCAACGCATGACACACACGTACATGATCTGCAAACCAACACACACATACTTGATTTCTCAAGATAATCAAGTTGGAAGCACAACATATACAAACACATGCAAGGAACAAAACCAAAACATGCAAGGGGGCAAGTAACTTTCAATGTAAGCAATTTAAGTACAAGTTACCACACGGAGGCACATTGGATATAAGATATAAACTTGATGATTCAATTGACTTGGCTTGAGACAATAAGAATGATGAAGTCCCCTTAATTCTTCATAATGTAGCCAAGTCTCCAATGCCCTCTAATCATCACCTATTGATCAAGTGTGAGCTAGTTGGTCCCCAACCAAGTTGGTCCTGATACGTCTCCGTCGTATCTATAATTTTTGATTGTTCCATGCCAATATTATTGAACTTTCATATACTTTTGGCAACTTTTTATACTATTTTTGGGACTAACATATTTATCCAGTGCCCAGTGCCAGTTCCTGTCTGTTGCATGTTTTTGGTTTCGCAGAATATCAATATCAAACGGAGTCCAAACGGGATAAAAACGGACAGAGCTTATTTTTGGAAAATATGGAAGGAAAATAAACACGAACCAGTGCCCGAGGTGGTCACGAGGCAGGGGGGCGTGCCTGCCCCCCTGGGCGCGCCCCCTACCCTCGTGAGCCCACCGTAAGGCGGTTGACGCTCTTCTTTTGCCGCAAGAAAGCTAATATTCGGGAAAAATCACGGCGAAGGTTTCAGGCCAATCGGAGTTACGGATCTCCATATATACACGAGACGGTGAAACAGAGCCAGAACAGAACGCAAAACCAGAGAGAAACAGAGAGATAGATCCAATCTCGAAGGGGCTCTCGCCCCTCCCATGCCATGGAGGCCAAGGACCAGAGGGGAAACCCTTCTCCTATCTAGGGAGGAGGTCAAGGAAGAAGAGGAAGAAGGGGGCCCCTCTCCCCCTCTCCTCCGGTGGCGCCGGAACGCCGCCGTGGCCATCATCATCACCGCGATCTTCACCAACACCTCCGCCATCTTCACCAACATCTCCATCACCTTCCCCCCTCTATCTACAGCGGTCCACTCTCCCACAACCCACTGTACCCTCTACTTGAACATGGTGCTTTATGCTTCATATTATTATCCAATGATGTGTTGCCATCCTATGATGTCTGAGTAGATTTTTGTTGTCCTATCGGTGGTTGATGAATTGCTATGATTGATTTAATTTGCTTGTGGTTATGTTGCTGTCCTTTGGTACCCATCATATGATTGTGCGCGTGGATCACACCCTAGGGTTAGTTTTATGTTGATAGGACTATGTATTGGAGGGCAAGAGTGACAGAAGCTTCAACCTAGCATAGAAATTGATGCATACGGGATTGAAGGGGGACCAATATATCTTAACGCTATGGTTGGGTTTTACCTTAATGAACAATAGTAGTTGCGGATGCTTGCTAATAGTTCCAATCATAAGTGCATAGAATTCCAAGTCAGGGATGACATGCTAGCAGTGGCCTCTCCCACATAATACTTGCTATCGGTCTAGTAAAGTAGTCAATTGCTTAGGGACAATTTCGCAACTCCTACCACCACTTTTCCACACTCGCTATATTTACTTTAGTTGCTTCTTTACCTTAACAGCCCCTAGTTTTATTTTCGTGCTCTTTACTTTCTTGCAAGCCTTTCCAAAAACACCTACAAAGTACTTCTAGCTTCATACTTGTTCTAGGTAAAGCGAACGTCAAGCGTGCGTAGAGTTGTATCGGTGGTCGATAGAACTTGAGGGAATATTTGTTCTACCTTTAGCTCCTCGTTGGGTTCGACACTCTTACTTATCGAAAACTGTTGCGATCCCCTATACTTGTGGGTTATCAAGACCTTTTTCTGGCGCCGTTGCCGGGGAGCAATAGCGTGGGGTGAATATTCTCATGTGTGCTTGTTTGCTTTATCACTAAGTAATTTTTATTTGTTGTTCTTAGTTGTTTTCTATCTTTAGTTATGGGTAGGAAACGCAAAATACCAAAAAAATTAGTTGTACCTACTGAACCAATGGTTGAAGAACCAATCAAAATCTATCACACTGCTGAAGCCTATTACTTGCATCATCTTTGATCCCTATGTGCTCGTGCTGAAACCCCAACTAGCTTAGTTGAGGGCAAATCTTTAGATGAGCATGCTTGTTTTGTGCGACACCGAATATCTGAAAAAGGGAAAACTTTACTGGATCAAATTCATCGTTTGCAATGCTATGCTTGGAATTTATGTGAAATATATGATTATACTTGTTGTTCTGAAGACCCTAAGAAACACCTTCCCTACCAATGTTTGTTTAGTGATAATGGAATCGTATCCTCTTATGCTAAGGGTGTTTATAATTACTATGATGTTCAACAAATTGAAGAATTTGTTGCTTTTAAGGGTGCTTACGAAATTGCTTCTTTGATTGAAAAGTATGATGCTACTCTTTACAAATCTGAAAATTTTGCCATACTTAAATATTGCTATGATAATTATGCTTCTAATGCCTATGTTGAACCATATATTGAGTACTTCTCCGCTGTCCAAGAAGAGACTAAAATTTTGCAGGAGTCTATGGAAGAAGAAATTGATGAAACTGTGAGCTCATTGGATGAAAGAGATGAGGAGAGCGAAGAACAAAAGGAGGAAGAGCGGATTAGCTACCCGTGCCCACCTTCTAATGAGAGTAACTCTTCAACTCATACATTGTTTAATTCCCCTTCGTGCTTACCGAAGGATGATTGCTATGATGACTATTATGATCCCATTGATTATCTTGAAATATCCCTTTTTGATGATGCTTGCTATGCTTGTGGCCAAGATGCCAATATGAATGATGCTTGTGGAGATGGACTTGCTATAGTTCCTTATGTTACACATGAAATTGTTGCTATTGCACCCACACATGATAGTCCTATTATCTTTTTGAATTCTCCAAACTACACTATATCGGAGAAGTTTGCCCTTATTAAGGATTACATTGATGGGTTGCGTTTTACTATTACACATGATGATTTTGATAGATAAAATATGCATGTGCTTGATGCTCCTACTTGCAATTATTATGAGAGAGGAACTATATCTCCACCTCTCTATGTTTCCAACATGGTAAAATTGCAAGAAACTGTTTATACTATGCATTGGCCTTTACTTTGTGTGCATGAATTATTCTTTTATGACATGCCGATGCATAGGAAGAGAGTTAGACTTCGTCATTACATGATTTATGTTACCTTGTGCTCACCACTAAATTACAAATCATTGTTAATTAAAATTGGCTTCGATATACCTTTGGATCCGGGTGGATCCATTACTTGAGCACTTTATGCCTAGCTTAATGGCTTTAAAGAAAGCGCCGCCAGGGAGACAACCCGGAAGTTTTAGAGGGTCATTTATTTCTTTTGAGTGCTTTCATATAGTTTAAAAACAACAAAAATAAAGAGGGGAACCCAAAACTTTTTCTAAAAGAAAAGTGAAAGTGAGAGAGACGAGGATTGTGAAAGTGGGGGACGTCCTTGAACTTTGTCATGCCCATGGGAACTTTGTGAATCTTAATTACAGAAACCATTCAACAAAAATAATTATCCCCTTGTACAATTTCATTGTATTATAAAAATAATGTGCCAAGGTTTGGCTTTAGGATGTTTACGATGCTTGTTGGTTTGTGCGGTGCAGGACAGAAACTTTGGCTGCACTGCGTGAATTTTAATTTTCTACTGGAACGTCAAATGTTCTGATTATTTTTGCACTGTATTTCTGTACAAAATTTCTATTTGTAATAATTTTGGCAGAATTTTTCAAGTATCAGAACTATGGTGAATGTTCAAATTATTACAGACTGTTCTATTTTAGACAGATTCTGTTTTGATGCATAGTTTGCTTGTTTTGATGAAACTATCAATTCATATCAGTGGATTAAGCCATGAAAAAGTTATATTACAGTAGACACAATGAAAAAACAAAATATGAATTGGTTTGCAACAGTACTTAGAGTAGTGATTTGCTTTATTATACTAACGGATCTTACCGAGTTTTCTGTTGACGTTTTGTGTGGATGAAGTGTTCGATGATCGAGAAGGTCTCGATGTGAGAAGAAGGAATAGAGGCAAGAGCTCAAGCTTGGGGATGCCCGAGGCACCCCAAGTAAATATTCAAGGATACTCAAGCGTCTAAGCTTGGGGATGCTGGGGAGGCATCCCCTCTTTCTTCAACAAGTATCAGTATGTTTTCGGATTCGTTTCGTTCATGCGATATGTGCAATGTTGGAGCGTCTTTTCTTTAGTTTTCATGTTTCTTTTTTGCACCATGCTGGTATGAGATAGTCCTTGGTTGATTTATAGAATGCTCTTTGCACTTCACTTATATTCTTTGAGTGTGGCTTTATAGAATGCTTCATGTGCTTCACTTATATCATTTGAAGTTTGGATTGCCTGTTTCTCTTCACTTAGACAACCGCCATTTGTAGAATGCTCTTTTGCTTCACTTATATTTGTTAGAGCACGGGCATATATTTTGTAGAAAGAATTAAACTCTCTTGCTTCACTTATATCTATTTAGAGAGATGACAGGAACTGGTCATTCACATGGTTAGTCATAAAATCCTACATAAACTTGTAGATCGCTGAATATGATATGTTTGATTCCCTGCAATAGTTTCGTGATATAAAGGTGGTGATATTAGAGTCATGCTAGTCAAGTAATTGTGAAATTGAGAAATACTTGTGTTGAGGTTTGCAAGTCCCGTAGCATGCACGTATGGTGAACCGTTATGTAACAAAGTCAGAGCATGAGGTGTTTATTGATTGTCTTCCTTATGAGTGGCAGTCGGGGACGAGCGATGGTCTTTTCCTACCAATCTATCCCCCTAGGAGCATGCGCATAGTACTTTGTTTCGATGACTAATAGATTTTTGCAATAAGTATGTGAGTTCTTTATGACTAATGTTGAGTCCATGGATTATACGCACTCTCACCCTTCCACCATTGCTAGCCTCTCTAGTACCGCGCAACTTTCGTCGGTACCATAAACCCACCATATACCTTCCTCAAAACAGCCACCAGACCTACCTATCATGGCATTTCCATAGCCATTCCGAGATATATTGCCATGCAACTTCCATCATCATCATATACATGACTTGAGCATTCATTGTCATATTGTTTTGCATGATCGTAAGATAGCTAGCATGATGTTTTCATGCCTTGTCCGTTTTTTGATGCCATTGCTACGCTAGATCATTGCACATCCCGGTACACCGCCGGAGGCATTCATATAGAGTCATATCTTTGTTCTAGATATCCAATTGTAATATTGAGTTGTAAGTAAATAAAAGTGTGATGATCATCATTATTAGAGCATTGCCCAAAAAAAGAGAGGCCAAAGAAGCCTAAATAAAAAAGGGGGGCCAAAGAAGCCCGCAAAAAAAGGGGCAATGTTACTATCCTTTTACCACACTTGTGCTTCAAAGTAGCACCATGTTCTTCATATAGAGAGTCTCTTGAGTTATCACTTTCATATACTAGTGGGAATTTTCATTATAGAACTTGGCTTGTATATTCCAACGATGGGCTTCCTCAAATGCCCTAGGTCTTCATGAGCAAGCAAGTTGGATGCACACCCACTTAGTTTCGGTTTGAGCTTTCATATACTTATAGCTCTAGTGCATCCGTTGCATGGCAATCCCTACTCCTCACATTGATATCTATTAATGGGCATCTCCATAGCCCGTTGATACGCCTAGTTGATGTCAGACTTTCTCCTTTTTTGTCTTCTCCACATAACCCCCACCATCATATTCTATTCCACCTATAGTACTATGTCCATGGCTCACGCTCATGTATTGCGTGAAAGTTGAAAAGGTTTGAGAAACGTCAAAGTATGGAACAATTGCTTGGCTTGTCATCGGGGTTGTGCATGATGTGAATGCTTTGTGTGGTGAAGATGGAGCATAGCCAGACTATATGATTTTGTAGGGATGAGCTTTCTTTGGCTATGTTATTTCAATAAGACATAATTGCTTGGTTGGTATGCTTGAAGTATTATTGTTTTATGTCAAAGGATAGATTATTGCTTTGAATCACTCGTGTCTTAATATTCATGCCATGATTAGACATATGATCAAGATTATACTAGGTAGCATTCCACATCAAAAATTATCTTTTTTATCATTTACCCACTCGAGGACGAGCAGGAATTAAGCTTGGGGATGCTGATATGTCTCCGTCGTATCTATAATTTTTGATTGTTCCATGCCAATATTATTGAACTTTCATATACTTTTGGCAACTTTTTATACTATTTTTGGGACTAACATATTGATACAGTGCCCAGTTCCAGTTCCTGTCTGTTGCATGTTTTTGGTTTCGCAGAATATCCATATCAAACGGAGTCCAAACGGGATAAAAACGGACGGAGCTTATTTTTGGAAAATATGGAAAATTTGGAAGGAAAATCAACGCGAACCAATGCCCGAGGTGGTCACGAGGCAGGGGGGCGCGCCCCCTACCCTCGTGAGCCCACGGTAAGGTGGTTGACGCTCTTCTTTTGCCGCAAGAAAGCAAATATTTGGGAAAAATCACAGCAAAGGTTTCAGGCCAATCAGAGTTACGGATCTGCATATATACACGAAACGGTGAAACAGAGCCAGAACAGAACGCAGAACCAGAGAGAAACAGAGCCAGAACAGAACGCAGATCCAATCTCGGAGGGGCTCTCGCCCCTCCCATGCCATGGAGGCCAAGGACCAGAGGGGAAACCCTTCTCCCATCTAGGGAGGAGGTCAAGGAAGAAGAGGAAGAAGGGGGCCCCTCTCCCCCTCTCCTCCGGTGGCGCCGGAATGCCGCCGTGGTCATCATCATCATCACCGCGATCTTCACCAACACCTCCGCCATCTTCACCAACATCTCCATCACCTTCCCCCCTCTATCTACAGCGGTCCACTCTCCCGCAACCCGCTGTACCCTCTACTTGAACATGGTGCTTTATGCTTCATATTATTATCCAATGATGTGTTGCCATCCTATGATGTCTGAGTAGATTTTCGTTGTCCTATCAGTGGTTGATGAATTGCTATGATTGATTTAATTTGCTTGTGGTTATGTTGCTATCCTTTGGTGCCCATCATATGATTGCGCGTGTGGATCACACCCTAGGGTTAGTTGTATGTTGATAGGACTATGTATTGGAGGGCAAGAGTGACAGAAGCTTCAACCTGGCATAGAAATTGATGCATATGGGATTGAAGGGGGACCAATATATCTTAACGCTATGGTTGGGTTTTACCTTAATGAACATTAGTAGTTGCGGATGCTTGCTAATAGTTCCAATCATAAGTGCATAGAATTCCAAGTCAGGGATGACATGCTAGCAGTGGCCTCTCCCACATAATACTTGCTATCGGTCTAGTAAAGTAGTCAATTGCTTAGGGACAATTTCGCAACTCCTACCACCACTTTTCCACAATCGCTATATTTACTTTAGTTGCTTCTTTACCTTAACAGCCCCTAGTTTTATTTTCGTGCTCTTTACTTTCTTGCAAGCCTTTCCGAAAACACCTACAAAGTACTTCTAGCTTCATACTTGTTCTAGGTAAAGCGAACATCAAGCGTGCGTAGAGTTGTATCGGTGGTCGATAGAACTTGAGGGAATATTTGTTCTACCTTTAGCTCCTCGTTGGGTTCGACACTCTTACTTATCGAAAACTGTTGTGATCCCCTATACTTGTGGGTTATCAGGTCCTAAGAGGTTAGTCACAATAGGCTTGGCTACCCAAATGGTTCTTTGCTTCAAACCACTTTGAGTACCAACAAACTTGGCAACCACATTGCCAACTTTATCCTTCCCAAGAGAATAGACATTGTCAATAATAATTGGGTTGGATAAGTTACCACTAGTGCATGAAGAAGTGAGGTGACCTTTCTCACGACATAGGTAGCAACGTCTACTCTTCACTTTCTTCTCACTTGATTTCTCAACTAGAGAAGCATTAGCTTGAGTCTTCTTGGGAAGGGGCCTTTCTTCAACTTGAGGTTGAGTATGAGAATGCACTTGTAGCCTCTTCCCTTGTTGCTTGTCACTAATGGCATTCTTCTTCAATGGGCAAGATCTAACACGATGCCCTTCAATTTTTCACTTGAAGCAAATGATCTTGGCTGAATTCTTGACTTGTTTTTGGCCCTTCTTCTTATTGCTCTTGGACTTCTTATTCTTATTGGAGTTGAATCCAAGTCCACCTTTGTCATTGGGGGATTTTTGCACACTCAAGATATTGTTGAGTATGGCCTTCCCTTCATGACACTTTTCCAAATCTTTCTTCAACGAAGTGACTTGGGCCTTGAGCTCTTTGATTTCCTCTACATGGTTAGTCTCAACACAAGCACTAGAGGAAGTATAAGCTTCATTGTTAGAGCAACCAGGCAAGGAAAGAAATTCATCACAAGATGTACCAATGTTATGCATGGATGAATTGCGAGGACTAGCACAAGGCAATATAGCATTTTGACTAAAAGTAGTGCTAGTATCCACATGAGGCTCACTAGATGTTACCTTAGCAAGCATGGACTCATGAGCTATCTTTAGCACATTATGGGATACTAGAAGATCATCATGAGAGCTTGTGAGCTTTACATGATTTTCTTCCAACATCCCATAATTGCTAGATAGCAACTCAAGTTGAGCCCTTAGCTCAACATTCTCCTTCAATATGGATGCTTCACAAGAGATAGAGTTAGTAGCACAAGCATCATCATTAACAACAAGAGGAGAAGAAAACTTGGCAAGCTCTTTTGAATACGAAGCTTTAAGTTGAGCATGAGACTCGGTGAGTTTGATGAGCTCACTCTTAATGACCCTTGAGCCATTTTCGAGGTGCTCAAAGTCCTCAAGGAGTTTAGCATACGCAACTTCAAGCTCCTCATTTCTAGTTTCAAAATCATTGGCCACCTTAAGAGCTCTATCACGAGATTCCCTCACTCTAGATAATTCTAGAGCAAAAGTCTCCTCAAGAGATTCCTTGGTGGTTTGTTCAAGTTCAAGAGCTTGAGAGAGGTCCGCAATCTCATTAGCGTAATCACGCTCATGACCTTCCATTTTCTCAATGGTGACCTCATGCTCCTTGAGATGAGATTCCAACTCCTCAATATATTTCTTGCCCTCAATAACAATAGACATGATTTCCATGAAGTTGGAACGAGCAATTTTATTCTTAAGAAGAGCTTTAAAAATAATTTCCCCCTTAATTTTTAAGGAGGCAACATCATCATTCTCTTCATCATAATCAACATCATCATCACTCTTGCCATCATCAATATCATCACAAGATATATTGGGATTCAAGTTGGGAGATACCTTTGAAGCCTTGGCCATAAGGTAAAATGCAATAGATGATGATGTAGGATCCGTTGAAGCACCATTAAAGACCACATCTTGTTCCATGGGGTGTTGGGTTTCCTCTACATTGTTAGCACAACAATTCAAGGAAATATATGCATTTTTATCATGGCAACAGGACATTGTAAGCATATCATCATGAGATTTAGTCAAACAATTTCTACATGATATGCAAAGACTATCAACACAAGAATGTGAAACATTTGGAGTGCTCGGAGTGCTAAAGTCCAAAGATGGAGCATTACAACAAGATAGTGATGAAGAGTCATCAACGATGAGAACACTATCATCATTGCAATGACCAACACTACTCACCATAGCATTACCTTGTGGCAATCCACATGTAGGCGAAGTAGAAGAAGTTGAGAAGGCAACACGGCCGGAGGTGGAGGGAGAACAATCATCCCCACAAATCTTGGACACTCCATATTTATCTTGAAGCTTCGTTCACAACTCATGAGCATCCAGGAACGGCATGAGTTGAAATATAACTACATTGCTCAAAGCATCGAAAAGCGCATTAGAAGCTTGAGTATTGAGATAAGAGTTTTTCTCATCCTCTAAAGATAATCTTTGGGGATCCTTTGGAGGAGAAAAACCCATATCTACAATTCGCTCTAAATTTGGGTCCATGACCCTAAAGAGATTAAGCATGCGAATTACCCAAACATCAAAATTTGTGCCATCGAAACTAAGAGTGTCAGAGAATCCTAATCCCCTAGTCGACATCTGTACTCTCTAGGCGGTAAAGACTAATAAAGAGAGACGAGGCTCTGATACCAATTGAAAGATCGTGGATGTCGCCTAGAGGGGGGGTGAATAGGCGTTTTAAAATAATTACGGTTTAGTCTTGAATAAATGCGGAATAAACCTAGCGGTTAATTTGTCAAGCACAAAACCTAAAACAACTAGGATCACCTATGTGCACCAACAACTTATGCTAAGCAAGATAAGCAACTAAGTGATAGCAAGATATATGACAAGAAACAATATGGCTATCACAAAGTAAAGTGCATAAGTAAAGGGCTCGGGTAAGAGATAACCGAGGCACGCGGAGACGATGATGTATCCCGAAGTTCACACCCTTGCGGATGCTAATCTCCGTTTGGAGCGGTGTGGAGGCACAATGCTTCCCAAGAAGCCACTAGGGCCACATTAATCTCCTCACTCCCTCGCACAAGGCAAGATGTTGTGATTCCACTAAGGGACCCTTGACGGCGGTCACCGAACCCGTACAAATGGCAACCCTTGGGGGCGGTCACCGAACCCGTACACTTTGGCAACCCTTGGGGGCGGTCACCGGTACCCGTCAAATTGCTCGTGGCGATCTCCACAACCTAATTGGAGACCCCAACGCTTGCCCGGAGCTTTACAACACAATGATTGAGCTCCGAACAACACCAACCATCTAGGGCGCCAAGGCACCCAAGAGGAACAAGCTCTAGGGTGCCCAAACACCCAAGAGTAATAAGCTTCTCAAACTGCACTTCCACGTATCACCGTGGAGAACTCAAACCGATGCACCAAATGCAATGGCAAGGGCACGCGGAGTGCCCAAGTCCTTCACTCTCTAATCCCACCTGAGCAACTAATGCTAGGGAGAAAAATGAGAGGAAGAACAAGAAGGAGAACACCAAGAACTCCAAGATCTAGATCCAAGGGGTTCCCCTCACATAGAGGAGAAAGTGATTGGTGGAAATGTGGATCTAGATATCCTCTCTCTTTTCCCTCAAAAACTAGCAAGAATCCATGGAGGGATTGAGAGTTAGCAAGCTCAAATAAGGTCAACAATGGGGGCAAAAACGAGCTCAAGAGATAGGGAACCATTGGGGAAGAAGACCCCCTTAAATAGGTCCCCACGAATATGCCCGTTATGTACAGAATAACATAGGAGCGGTACAACCTCTATGATCACCGGTACAACCGGTAACAGGCAATAAGCAGTACAACCGGCCCACAACCGCCCAACAAGCACACCACAACAGAGACCAGTCCGGTGGTAGAGTGGTACATGACCAGTACAACCTCCGGACCAATTCTGGAGCGGTACAACCGCTCCAAACACTGGTTGTACCAGTCAAGCAGTACAACCTCTCCATGGGGCGGTACAACCTCTCTGTGAAAAAGAGGCAATATCAAAACAGCCACAACTTTCGCATACGAGCTCCGAATTCAACGAAACCAAGTTTGTTGGAAAGCTAATGACAAGGGCTAACACAATCTTGAGAGAAATATCAATAAGAAGCAAATGAGAAAAGGACCATAATAAAATGGTGAGAACCCTTCCTCGGATAAGACTGGTAAAACCTCCAACACCGAAAACATCATAGAAGATGCATGCGAACTCCGTTTTCGATGAACTCAATCTTGTCATCAAGATGACCATAAGCTCTAAGACTCACAAAAGGAACCAAACAAGAACCAAGAAAGATGATGCAAGTATGCAATGGTTTGAGCTCTCGACTAATGATACGATCAAGCTACTCCCTAGAGATCCCCCTTGATAGTACGGCAATCGATCCTACAACCCAGTCTCCCAACTACCACTATGAGACTGGTAAAATAGAAAACCTATCAAGGGAAAACCTTTGCCTTGCACATAGTTCACTTGAGATAGATGATGACGATCTTGACTTCCTCAAGTTGGACCACATTTCTTGATTGTGTTGGCTCGATGAAGACTAGTTGATTGCTCCCCCATACTCCACTATGGGTGAGCCACTCTTTGGCACATCTTAACAATTCCATTGACACCACAATGGACAGCAAGCTTCAAGCTTGATTGCTCCCCCATACTCCACTATGGGTGAGCCACTCTTCGAGTTGCTCCACTTGAACTTGCACACTGCAAACTTGATGACGATCACCACTTGATGTCATCCTCCATGGGTTGTATGAGATCTTCCTCTTGAGGCAAGACCATGGAAACATACCTAACCCCACAAAGAACTCTCACATAGACCATGGATTAGTACACAAAGCGTAATGGACAATGCTTACCAAACCATGGGATCACTTGATCCCTCTCGGTACTTCTTCTACGCTTTGTGAGTTGATTAACTTGATTCACTCTTGACTTAGTCTTGATCAACATTGAATCTTTCCAACTCTCTTCATTTGGATGATGTCTTGAAGGTAAACATGAATGATCACACAATCTTCTTCTTCAAGACATGCTTGCAATAAGCTCAACTCACACATGACCAATCTTTGGATAATTCCTTGAAAAGTACTTTGGCCATCTCAACTCACACATGACCAATCTTTGGATAATTCCTTGAAAAGCACTTTGGCCATCTCATAAACTCCTTGAAACCAACACATGGACTTCAAGACAATCCTATGGACAAATCCTTCAAATATAACTCAAGGCAACTGTTATTCCATAGAGATTGTCATCAATTACCAAAACCACACATGGGGGCACCGCATGTCCTTTTAGCAGTCTATCCTAGCATTAACAGTGTTTAAGAAGGGTCTACCAAATATAATGGGACAAAAGCTATCTTGTGGGGAACCAAGAACAAGAAAATCAGCAGGATATTTAGTTTTCCCACACAAGACTTCAATATCTCTAACAATGCCAATTGGTGAAATAGTATCTCTATTGGCAAGTTTAATTGTGACATCAATATCTTATAACTCAGCAGGTGCAATATCATGCATAATTTATTTGTATAAGAGAATAGGTATTGCACTAGCACTAGCACCCATATCACACAAGCCATGATAACAATGATCTCCTATTTTAACAGAAATAACATGCATGCCTACCACAGGTCTGTGTTTATCTTTAGCACAAGGTTTAGCAATTCTAGCAGTTTCATCACAGAAATAAGTAACATGCCCATCAATATTATCAGCCAAGAGATCCTTAACAATAGCAATATTAGGTTCAACTTTAACTTGCTCAGGAGGTGTATAGGTTCTTGTCGGTGTCAAAACCGGCGGATCTCGGGTAGGGGGTCCCGAACTGTGCGTCTAGGCCAGATGGTAACAGGAGACAAGGGACACGAAGTTTTACCTAGGTTCGGGCCCTCTCGATGGAGGTAAAACCCTACGTCCTGCTTGATTAATATTGATGATATGGGTCGTACAAGAGTAGATCTACCACGAGATCGAGGAGGCTAAACCCTAGAAGCTAGCCTATGGTATGATTGTTGATGTGTATGTTGTCCTAAGGACTAAAACCCTCCGGTTTATATAGACACCGGGTAGAGTTAGGGTTACATAGAGTCGGTTACAACGGTAGGAGGTCTGCATATCCGTATCGCCAAGCTTGCCTTCCATGCCAAGGAAAGTCCCTTCCGGACGCGGGGCGGAGTCTTCAATCTTGTATCTTCATAGTCCAGGAGTCCGGCTGAAGATATAGTCCGGCCATCCAGACACCCCCTAATCCAGGACTCCCTCAGTAGCCCCTGAACCAGGCTTCAATGACGGCAAGTCCGGCGCGCATATTGTTTTCGGCATTGCAAGGCGGGTTCCTCCTCCAAGTACTTCATAGAAGATTTTGAACACAAAGATAGTGTCCGGCTCTGAAAAATAAGTTTCCACATATTGCCATAGAGAGAATAATATTTACACAAATCTAATCTGCTGACGTATTCCGTAGTGTGACATCACACCACGGCCAAGCTTTTATTCGAACCATTTTACTGTCCCATCTTAGCGCGTTATGCGAGGCGGTTTCCTTGGCACGTTTTGTTAAAGCAGAGATCGTGTCCCCTTATTCCGGGATTCTCATCAACACGGGCGTGGGTAACCCAACCGCGCCATTGATTACGGCGCTTAGAGATAAGCGAGTTTTACCAGGCTGGTGGGGACATGTAGTTGTGTCCACCCATATAAGGGGATAAGGATCCACCTTTTCACCTACGCCTTCTTCCTCCTCCGCCTATCCATTCTCGCGCACTCGAGCTCCAGCGCCCAAGTCCGCACTCCCAACCTCAACCTTCTCCGGCCATGTCCGGAGCGGGAGGCAAGTGGATGGTCTCCTCCATCATGGAGGGACATATCAAAAAGCTGAGGAAGGCCGGATACCTGTCTAACGACATCGCGTACCGGCTCCCCGAAAAGGGGCAGCTCATCCCCACCCCTAGGCCCCATGAGAGGGTGGTGTTCCTCCCCCATTTCCTCCGCGGACTGGGCTTCCCTCTCCACCCATTTGTCCGGGGGCTCATGTTCTACTACGGCCTGGATTTCCACGATCTGGCCCCGAACTTCGTCCTCAACATCTCAGCATTTATCGTCGTGCGCGAGGCCTTCCTCCGCATCCGCCCCCATTTCGGGCTCTGGCTCAAGACTTTCAACGTCAAGCCGAAGGTGGTGTGCGGCAGCCAGGCGGAGTGCGGAGGCGCCATGGTGGGCAAGATGGCCAACATCCTCTGGCTTGAGGGCTCCTTTGTGGAGACCCTGAAGGGGTGGCAATCTGGGTGGTTTTACATCACCGAGCCGCGCGACACCGAATGGGTCGCACCCCCCGAGTTCCGGTCCGGACCCCCAACGCGGCTCACGTCCTGGAAAGAGACGGGCCTGTCGTGGGGTAAAAAAGGAGAGCTAACCGGACTCCAAACATGCGTCAAAACCCTGGTGGACAAGAAGCTCAAACTTGTCAACGTAGTCCAGGTTATGCTCATCCGCTTGATCCTCCCGTGCCAACAACGGGCTTTCAACCTGTGGGAGTTCGACCCGGCGCGGCACCAAACTCTGAGCAGGCTCTTCGACACGACGTACGAAGATGCCTGGAAGGTGCTTTTCAAGGGCGTCGAGGCTCCCGCATCCGCTACTGAGGATCGCGGATTCAGTGCGCAGCGTCACGCTCTCGCGGTAAGCTGTTTTTTCCTTTTACAGCTTATCAGTTTTTCATAGTTTGACTCCATGCGGGATCTAAACTCCCTTTACCTTTAACAGGATTGGCAGGTGACCTCTGGACAGATCAACTGTCCGGCTCCTTTGCCCGAAGGCCCAGCGGATGCTCGCTTGGCGAAGCTGCTGGTTCCGGCACCCTATGTGGTGCCGGAGAAGAAGGTCAAGAAGAAGGCCACGGGGACTCAAAAGAGTGCCCAACGCCCGGAGGTGTCGGATTCATCATCCGACGAATCCAAGACGCACTCCTCCCATGAAGACGAGGAGGAGGAAGAAGAGACCCCTCCCGCTCCAGCGGGGGAAGGGAAGAAAAGGAAGGCCACCCCAACTGGGGAGGCCGAAGGGTCCAAGAAGGGGAAACCCCTTCCTCCGGACTGCTCCATCGACGCCGACGGCGGCGGAGAGGAGTTGGCGCCTAGGGCCAAGCCCCTGGCCAAATCGTAAGTATCCGAATACCAGAGTAATTCATAGTATTCGTTTATTGCACAGCTTTCCTTACATCGAATATGTTTATGCAGCCCGCCCAAAGACCGGCTCGACGCGTCGTCGAGCGCCTCACTAGACTCATCGGATGTGAACTCGCTTCCGACGGCTTCCTCCCCCCGCCCTATGGACGACACCGAAGTGTTGTCTCAACAGGTTCCAAGCCGGGAGGAGGTGGTCCTGGAGGCGCCGCAAGGCGACCTCCCGGACTCCAGGAGTAAAGGGGATGAAACCCCTCGGGGCTCCAAGTCCGGCTCAGGGCCGGACACCGCTCTGGAACCTTCAAAGGTTCCAGAGTCTGGCGGGCGACCTCCTTCCAAGAGGAGCAAGCCCACCGTGCCGGTGACCTCCGTCCAACCGGGGGCGCTGGACAATCTGTTGGAGGTGCTCGAAGGCGCCTCCATCGACGAGGGGCACTGCACTATTATGAGTGCGGTGGTCCAGAAGGTTCAGTCCGCCAAGAGCGGACTGACTGAAGCTTGTACTAGCCTTTTGACAGGCTTTGAGGTAAGTAAATAATGTGAAAATAGTTATTATCGCATAGACAGTAGCCCATGATGCTCTGTTGGGCATTCACGAAGAAAAGCCGAATAGAGGATCAAAAATTCGCAGGAGTCTAACAAAGGACTCAATATGCGTATGCAGGCTTGTCTGCTGGCATCCGCCGCACTGACTGCGGAAGTGGACACACTGAAGCAGAGCCTCGAGAAGTCCGAGCAAGAGCTCGGGCGTGCCAAGAAGCAGCTCGAGGAGAAGGAAGGTAAGAAATACCTTGTTTGAATATGTATAAAAAGGGTGCAATTGCAAAAATAACAGGTTCAACATGGCTATTGTAGGGGCCGCGTCTGAGGTGGCGACCCTTAAGCAAGCGCTGCTCGAGGCTGAGAAGAGTGCGGCCGCGGAGTGCACCGAGCGGGAAAGTATGAGGCCGAGGTTGGCAAGGTGCGGCAAGAGCTCCAGGTTCTCAAGAAGAAACATGAGAGTTTGGAGCTTGACTCGAAGACGCAAGCGTCCAAGCTTGCGGTGGCTATTGAAAATGCCAAGTCTGCCAAGACCGAATCCCAGAAGACCCTCCGGGAGTTGGATGAGGTGAAGAAGATAGCGGTGGGTAAGGCATTATTTATGTAAAGCAAACATATAAACATGAGTTACTTGGTACTTACCCGAATCTAGAGCTCTCCAGGAGCATTCGCAGATCTTCCCCGGAGTGTGTCCGATGCCGCCGCATTCTATCGAGCCGAGCAGGGCAGCTCGATGGAGAAGGTGTTCTGGTCTCAGTATGCTGAGGCCGGACACCCCGTGCCCCTGAGCGACCAGCTGAAGCAACTGGTCGAGCTCCACAAGGCGGCCGAACAGGCCATAAAGGGCCTCCTAGTTCGGCTGTGGCCTGGGGAGGCCCTGCCTGGGAGCTATTTCGGGCTGGTGCGGCTGGTGGAGGCCTGTCCAAGGCTCGAAGTCATCAAGCGCTCCGTCTGCATTGAAGGTGCCCATAGGGCCCTTGCCCGTGCTAACATGCACTGGGGCAAGCTGGATGCTGAGAAGCTTGTGAAGGACGGGCCACCGCCGGGGAAAGAGCATCGCAAGCCCGAAAATTATTATAAGGATGTTCTGAAGGGTGCCTGCCTTGTGGCGGATGAATGTTCTAGGGATGTAATTTTTGATTAAAACTCGCTCGTTTTTGTCCTGTGCGCTGAAAACTTGTTCATATGCGCTGAGCAATGCTGTTGGAATTTAAAATATTACCTTCTGTGCGGCTGTTCATCAATTATGAGAGATGGCGAGTCGTCGGCTTCCGCCCCCTTGCCGCTAGTGCTGGGGTGTTCGGGGATAAACCTAAGCACTCTTTTTCCCATGTTTGGGTCCTTCGAGGGAGGCGCTCAGCCCAACGAACAAGGCAATCGGACTATAACGCGTGAACACTCTCACTTAGCCATAGAATTCTATAATTTTAAATTTCGGCGAAGCCCCTAGTATTCGGAAGACCGAGTTTGGGGCGCTATCCACGCCTTGGCCGGACAGAGCCGACTCCTCGCCCTAAGTGGCATAAGTCTTTAGGGACTTGAAAAAACCTCTCGAACAGCGACCATCTCTCGCTTCATCATGACAGTCAGTTTTAGCTTTCTCCACTGAGGTGCTCGGCCCGGCTCAATTGGGGCACAATCGCAGTGGTTGTCCTAGTGCTACCTTAGCCGATATAGCGGAACGTAAGGCACCAAAACATAGGAGCCGGGCAAACCCAACTATTGACCCAAGACATGATTCGGAGCCGATGCATATAATGCTATAAGTTCGGGGTGCCGCACTTGTGAAAGTGTTCGGACTTCTTACACCATATTGAGGGGTACTGAAGCCCCTGGCGTATTTTGGCCGTACCAAATTGTACGGGTGCAACATGTCGTTAAGGAACATATATTTATAAAAGGATAATGCAAAAATAGACAAAAGCTATGCATTGTTTATTAAAAATAGCTGCAATCAAAGCAGAACGATACAAATAATGCGACAAAAAGTTGGACTATGTAACATGTCTGATCCAGGGGCAAGCTGCGGAATAGTATGCAAAACAGGTATACTGCTCGTGATAGAGACCACCTGTGAGTTCCGTAATGCGGCGTGGCTTGTCTGCCTCCCTGGTTCTTGCATTGTTTATGCGGCAATTGAACTGCCGAACAGGCCTTCCGGAGAATGGAGTCCTGAAAGTAAGAGAAAATTAAAATATCAGCAGCCCCTGGTGCGGTTTAAGCCGCGTTTCGGGCGTGCCGTGATGGTGCCCCTCCCCCTGTGCCCATGGTATCTCTAGAGCGTAGTTATGTATGCGAAGTACTGGCGTCGCCTTTTTGCGAGGGTTGGGGCCGCATTGCTACGCCTACTCGGATTGTGCCAGGCGGTCTTGTTGTAGGTTACTCCGGGCGCGCTTGATGGTGTCCGGTCGTTTAGTGGCCGGACTGGAGAACTGCCTGGAGAGGCTGCTTTGAACTTCCGCTGCAAGGGCCGCCGTGTGCTCCTCCATTCGGAGGGAGCGTTCGGTGTTTCCATTGACCATAATTACTCCTCGAGGGCCTAGCATCTTGACCTTAAGGTATGCGTAATGCGGTACCGCGTTGAACTTAGCGAATGCAGTTCGCCCGAGAAGTGTGTGATAGCCACTGCGAAACGGGACTATGCCTGTATAGTTGGCTGAGCCTGTATAGTTGGCCTCTACACCTGGTATTATGCCTTTAAAGGTCGTTTTGGTGGGCTTAATCCTCGAGGGATCTATGCCCATTTTCCGCACTGTATCCTGGTAAAGCAGGTTTCGGCTGCTGCCGCCGTCCATGAGGACTCTAGTGAGATGAAATCCGTCAATAATTGGGTCTAGAACCAATGTGGCGAATCTGCCATGACGGATGCTAGTGGGATGGTCCCTTCGATCAAAGGTGATCGGGCAGGAGAACCATGGGTTGAACTTTGGGGCGACTAGCTCTACCGCGTATACGTCCCTTAACGCACGCTTCCGCTCCCTTTTGGGGACATGGGTTGCGTATATCATGTTCATCGTCCGCACTTGTGGGGGAAAACCCTTCTGTCCACTGTTGTTCGGCGGCCGGGGCTCCTCGTCGTCATCGCTATGCATCCCCTTGTCTTCATTTTCAGCGTTTAGCTTGCCTGCCTGCTTGAACACCCAACAATCCATGTTGGTGTGATTGGCTGGCTTTTCGGGGGTGCCATGTATCTGGCACGAGCGGTCGAGTATTCGGTCCAAACTGGACGGGCCCCTAGGATTCCTTTTGGATGGCTTTTTCCGCTGACCGGATTTAGAGCCTCTGAATCCGGCATTAACTGTCGTATCCTCAGCATTGTCGCCGTTAATGCGGCGCTTCTGCTTGTTGCGACGCGACCTGCCACTACTGTCCCTGGTGTCCGAATTACCAGGGTTCTTGGTCATATTGTTGCTACGAGCAAGCCAGTTGTCTTCTCCCGCGCAAAAGCGGGTCATGAGTGTCGTGAGTGCTGCCATAGATTTCGGCTTTTCCTGTCCAAGGTGCCGGGCCAGCCACTCGTCACGGATATTGTGTTTGAAGGCTGCTAGGGCCTCAGCGTCCGGACAGTCGACTATTTGATTTTTCTTTGTTAGGAACCGTGTCCAGAATTGCCTGCCCGATTCCTCTGGCTGCTGAATTACGTGACTTAGGTCATCGGCGTCTGGGGGTCGCACATAAGTGCCCTGGAAATTTTCGAGGAATGCGGCTTCCAGGTCCTCCCAACAACTGATTGATCCTGTTGGCAAGCTGTTAAGCCAATGCCGAGCTGGTCCTTTAAGCTTGAGTGGGAGGTATTTGATGGCGTGGAAATCATCGTCGCGGGCCATGTGGATATGAAGGAGATAATCCTCGATCCATACCACAGGATCTGTTGTGCCATCATATGATTCGATGTTTACGGGTTTGAAACCCTCGGGGATTTGATGACCCATTATTTCGTTTGTAAAGCAGAGTGGGTGTGCGGCGCCTCTGTACTGGGCTATATCGTGACGTAGCTCCAATGAGCCTTGTCTATACCACAACCTTGCTGATCGTAGTCCGGCCAGGGCTCTCCTGATAAAGAGAGAGACTTTAGTGACTTCAGGATATCGCCAAAAGGCGAGTGCTGAAAGATGTCCGTGGCAGTGAACTCCATGATCGGCGCCCAATCGGATTCGATCGGCAGGGGCGCGGGGGGCTCGGAGTCCGGAGAGGAGTCCGGCTCCTTGGAGTCACGGGTCTCGTGGAGTACGGGGCTGGTGCTTGGCTCAATCGCCGTTGGGGTTGCAGCCCCCGAGGTGGCATCCAACCGCCCGTCCTCGATCGGCACAGTTGGCTCCGAGTTAAGGGTCGAAGCCGACGCGGGTGCGGCCTCCAGGGCACTGTTCGGCAGTAGAGCTAGATCATGCTCGTCGTGACAGTGCGGCGCGCTCGGTAGTGGCTCGAATCCGTCGAAGATCAAGTCCCCGCGGATGTCAGACGTGTAGTTTAAACTTCCAAATCTGACCTGACGGCCAGGGGCGTAGCTTTCGATCTGCTCCAGATGCCCAAGTGAATTGGCCCGCAGTGCGAAGCCGCCGAAGACGAAGATCTGTCCGGGGAGGAAGGTCTCACCCTGGACTGCATCACTATTGATGATCGTAGGAGCCATCGAGCCTGACGGCGACGACACAGAGGAACTCTCAATGAAAGCACCAATGTCAGTGTCAAAACCGGCGGATCTCGGGTAGGGGGTCCCGAACTGTGTGTCTAGGCCGGATGGTAACAGGAGACAAGGGACACGAAGTTTTACCCAGGTTCGGGCCCTCTCGATGGAGGTAAAACCCTACGTCCTGCTTGATTAATATTGATGATATGGGTCGTACAAGAGTAGATCTACCACGAGATCGAGGAGGCTAAACCCTAGAAGCTAGCCTATGGTATGATTGTTGATGTGTATGTTGTCCTATGGACTAAAACCCTCCGGTTTATATAGACACCGGGTAGGGTTAGGGTTACATAGAGTCGGTTACAACGGTAGGAGATCTGCATATCCGTATCTCCAAGATTGCCTTCCACGCCAAGGAAAGTCCCTTCCGGACGTGGGACGGAGTCTTCAATCTTGTATCTTCATAGTCCAGGAGTCCGGCTGAAGGTATAGTCCGGCCATCCGGACACCCCCTAATCCAGTACTCCCTCAGTTCTAATATTGCTTTTACGAACCACAGTTGGAGCTTTAGCATGATCGTTTATCCTAACAGGAAAAGGTGGTTTCTCAACATAGGCAGTAGGAACAATAGGATCATTATAAGTGATAGTCTTTTCTTCAACTTTAATAGGTGCAACTACTTTTACTTCTATAGGAGGATGATATTTAAACCACTTCTCCTTAGGGAGATCAACATGAGTAGCAAAAGATTCACAGAAAGAAGCTACTATCTCAGAGTCAAGACCATATTTAGTGCTAAATTTACAGAAAATGTCGGTATCCATAAAAGATTTAACACAATCAAACTTAGGTGTCATACCTAACTCCTTACCTTCGTCGAGATCCCAATCTTAAGAGTTGCATTTAACTCTTTCCAATATATCCCATTTGAATTCAATAGTCTTCATCATAAAAGAGCCAGCACAAGAAGTATCGAGCATGGTGCGGTTGTTATCAGAAAGCCGAGCATAAAAATTTTGAATAATCATTTCTCTTGAGAGCTCATGATTGGGTCATGAATATAACATTGATTTAAGCCTCCCCCAAGCTTGAGCGATGCTTTCTCCTTCACGAGGCCAAAAATTATATATATAATTACAATCACGATGAACAAGATGCATAGGATAAAACTTCTGATGAAATTCCAATTTCAATCGTTTGTAGTTCCATGATCCCATATCATCACATAGCCTATACCATGTCAATGCATCTCCCTCCAAAGATAAAGGGAAGACATTCTTCTTGATAACATCATCGGGCATACCTGCAAGCTTAAATAATCCACAAACTTCATCCACATATATTAGGTGCTCATCAGGATGTAATGTTCCATCTCCTGCAAAAGGATTAGCTAGCAGTTTTTCTATCATACCCGAAGGAATTTCAAACTAGAAATTTTCATTTTCAGTAGGTTGAGGAGCAACTCTTTGCTCTACTGGTCGAGGTGAAGATACCCCGAACAAGCCCCTCGGGGGATTACTTTCCATAGTAACAAGTGACAGTAAATTTCAGCACACTATATAAATTTTTCCTTACCAAATTCCACCTACCAAAGGCGCTTCACTCCCCGGCAACGGCGCCAGAAAAGAGTCTTGATGACCCACAAGTATAGGGGATCTATCTTAGTCCTTTCGATAAGTAAGAGTGTCGAACCCAACGAGGAGCATAAGGAAATGATAAGCGGTTTTCAGCAAGGTATTCTCTCCAAGCACTGAAATTATAGGTAATAGATAGTTTTGTGATAAGATAATTTGTAACGAGCAACAAATAACAAAAGTAAATAAAGTGCAGCAAGGTGGCCCAATCCTTTTTGTAGCAAAGGACAAGTCTGGACAAACTCTTATATAGAGAAAAGCGCACCCGAGGACACATGGGAATTATCGTCAAGCTAGTTTTCATCACGTTCATATGATTCATGTTTGGTACTTTGATAATTTGGTATGTGGGTGGACCGGTGCTTGGGTACTGTCCTTACTTAGACAAGCATCCCACTTATGATTAACCTCTATTGCAAGCATCCGCAACTACAACAAAAGTATCAAGGTAAACCTAACCATAGCATGAAACATATGGATCCAAATCAGCCCCTTACGAAGCAACGCATAAACTAGGGTTTAAGCTTTTGTCACTCTAGCAACCCATCATCTACTTATTACTTCCCAATGCTTTCCTCTAGGCCCAAATAGTGGTGAAGTGTCATGTAGTCGACGTTCACATAACACCAGTAGAGGAGAGACAACATACATCTCATCAGAATATCGAACGAATACCAAATTCAGATGACTACTAATAGCAAGACTTCTCCCATGTCCTCAGGAACAAACGTAACTAATCACAAAGCATATTCATGTTCATAATCAGAGGGGTATTAATGTGCATATAGGATCTGAACATATGATCTTCCACCAAGTAAACCAACTAGCATCAACTACAAGGAGTAATCAACACTACTAGCAACCTACAGGTACCAATCCCAGACTTAGAGACAAGAATTGGATACAAGAGATGAACTAGGGTTTGAGAGGAGATGGTGCTGGTGAAGATGTTGATGTTGATGGAGATTGGGGCCCTCCCGATGAGAGGAGCATTGGTGATGATTTCCCCCTCCCGGAGGGAAGTTTCCCCGGCAGAACAGCTCCGCCAAAGCCCTAGATTGGTTCCACCAAGGTTCCACCTCGTGGCGGCGGAGTCTCGTCCCGAAATCTTGCTTATGATTTTTTCCTCAATGAAAGACTCCATATAGCAGAAGATGGGCATCGGAGGGCCATCAGGGGGCCCACGAGGCAGTGGGGCGCGCCCAGGGGGGTAGGGCGCGCCTCCCACCCTCATGGCTGGTGAGTGGTGAGGGAGTCCTGGATTAGGGGGTGCTCGGACAGCCGGACTATATACTTTGGCCACTGTTGGACTATGAATATACAAGATTGAAGACTTCGTCCCATGTCCGGATGGGACTCTCCTTTGCATGGAGGGCAAGCTTGGCGATTCGGATATGTAGATCTCCTCCCTTCTAACCGACTCTGTGTAACCCTAGCTCCCTCCGGTGTCTATATAAACCGGAGGGTTTTAGTCCGAAGGACAACAACAATCATACCATAGGCTAGCTTCTAGGGTTTAGCCTCTCTGATATCGTGGTAGATCAACTCTTGTAATACTCATATCATCAAGATCAATCAAGCAGGAAGTAGGGTATTACCTCCATCGAGAGGGCCCGAACCTGGGTAAACACTGTGTCCCCCGCCTCCTGTTACCATCCACCTTAGATGCACAGTTCAGGACCCCCTAACCGATATCCGCCGGTTTTGACACCGACAAGTGGCCCCCCTCTGGTTATTCTTGCGCTCAGTATTTTTATATATTCTGGAAATAACTTCTGTGAAGTTTCAGGACTTTTGGAGCTGTGTAGAATAGGTCTCTAATATTTTCTCCTTTTCCAGCCCAGAATCCCAGCTGCCGGCCTTCTCCCTCTTTATGTAAACCTTGTAAAATAAGAGAGAATGGGCATAAGCATTGTGACATAATGTGTAATAACAGCCCATAATGCAATAAATATCGATATAAAAGCATGATGCAAAATGGACGTATCAGAGGCCAACATTCAGCAAAGGCCAACATTCAGCACAGAAAGTAAACAATGTACTCCATTATCCTCCACCGATGGAGCTTCTTCGCAAAGGTCCAACTCTTGTACCAGTTGTGGGTCGACGATCTGCATCATCTTGTCAAGGACGTTAACCTCTGCAAACTTGGCAATGATTAATCCGTCCTTGAACATGCCATCTGTTGGGCTCTTTCGTATGAATATTTCAAGGAGAACGACCCCAAAGCTGTAAACATCTGCAGCGAGTAGAAACTTGACCACCCGCTCCATATTCTGTAGATTGCATATATCGACAGATTGGTTTAATCTCACACTTCCAACTAAATTAGTAAGAAAAACAAATCATAAAAAATAATACCTGGAGCAACATATCCTATGGTTCCCCTGATTGCAAGCGAAGCAACCGATGTCGAGTCATCAAAGGATGATGACATGGGATAGACTTGCAACCGTGCGAGTCCAAAGTCTCCAACATGAGCTACCATGTCATTGTCCAGAAGAATGTTGTTGGGTTTGAGATCACAATGAACAATACTTCCATGGTGGTTATAGTGTAGGTACGCCATTGCATCTGCTATATCCACCACAATGCTTAACCTTTGAGCAAGTGAAACATGTTTTAAAGAGTTGCCATTGTGTTCCGTTGAGTATAGCAAGTTATGCAAATCCCCTCCTGGCATGAACTCATACACTAGCGCTTTGAAATCATTTCCGCTAGAATCAATGCTAGAGCATGCAGTTAAGATACGGACTAGATTGCGGTGTCGCACATTTCGCAAAGCATTGCACTCTGCAATGCAGCTCCTCTGTGCTCCCCTTACCTCTAAGCAAAATACTTTCACGGAAACCACATTTTCTTCTTGAAGTATCTTCCCTCTATATACTGAATTGTATCTTCCCGTGCCAATCAAATTGGATACAGAGAATCCATCTGTTGCTCTAGCAAGATCCTTATAGGAAACTTGGGGGAATTTGCTATCAAATGAGAGTGAAGACATAGAACTTCTCATACGGTTTTTCCTCCGCCAAAGCTGCACAAAGATCACCGTAGCAAGCAGTGAGAGCATGCAAGCGAGTGGGATCGCTACTTTGACTATTACAGGTAGCCTGTGTTTAGATAAATTTGAAGACATAACAGAACATGAAGCCAGGTGTAAGTTCGATGCCCCACCACAAAGGCCCTGATTTCCATCAATATGTGTGGCAGTTGCGTTCTTGAATATTCCATGAATTGGAACCTTGCCCTCAAGATGGTTGAACGACAGATCTATTTTCTTATGAAGTTGAAGGTTCCCAAGAGACGCTGGTACTGATCCGGTTAAGTTATTGTAAGACAAATTGAGGACTTTTAGGCCAAATAGGTTGCCAAATGAAACGGGGATGTTTACATCAAAAATATTATTGTCCAAGTCAATGTGTCAAACTTTTGCAATCACCTGAAGTACTTGGAATATGGCCCAGATAACTTGTTCGATGAAAGCAGCAAAATCACGAGCTGCTTGGCGTTGCCTACTTCTGCAGGAAGTTGTCCGTGAAGGTTGTTGAGTGATAATCCAATTTTCCATATTTTTGGAATGTTGAACATCCCCTCTGGTACCCTACTATTAAGATTGTTATTGGAAATGCTCAGTGTTTCAAGAGATTGAAGGTTTCCTAGGCTTGTTGGTATGTGCCCAATGAATTAGTTTGTGTCTAGAAGTAGTTCTATTAATCGGGATAAACTGAAGCCCCGAAAAAAAATCGGGATACATTGAAAAGGGGGGAAGGAATGTAGCTTTAAACATGGTGGATAAGCTTAGCTTTTGAAATTTTTTGAAAGCTCCCGGCCAATGTGGCCCTCGCAGCCTGTCAACCCCGCAGAACCCGTGACCAGCCCTCCCATCCTTTACCCGTCTCTCCCAGACCCAGTTGTAGAGGATGACCTCGACGACCCCAACATCTCCAAGGGAACGGGACGAGACAGGCGACGACGGGCGTCGCTCGAGGTCAGAACTGAGCGAGCAGCCGCGCTTGATGTGGCTCGGAACAACGGGAGGAACGCCTCAGACTCACGATGCTCGGAGCGACAGGTTAGCTCCGATGATTCGTGGATCCAGTGCAGCCTTGCCTTACAAGTAGAAGTAGAAGCCTTGCTTGTGGAATTTTCAGGAATCTTAAAACTATGAAGCTTTATGCACAAAGGGCCCTCACGACACTCAAAGACCCATCACAACTGGAAGGTAGAGCAGAGGTAATTTCTTGCCTCAAGGACCGACTATTTCTACATCCCTTCCAGATTCCTCCTAGTCCTACACATTAAAAAATGCCTTGACTGACATGGGATGCTTCTCAATCCTACCATGTTTAGTAAGTTTGCATGAGATGTTGTCACTGGCAACATATGCAAAGTCTGTTATATAGTGGTGACTTACCAACCATGCATCTTTGTGTTTAATTCCATGGGCTCATGGTGAGTTCATCACAATAAAGAAGAAAATGTGTAAGGCCCTACAAAGTGCAAACCATAAGCACGCTAGCCCTCCCCACATGGTGCTCACCCTTTACATCGTACTAACATTATGACTTTATCAGATCAAAAAAGCATTATGACTTTACACATTTGCACATGCTCTTAGCTGTGGTGAAACCAGATCCGTCACCAGCCGATTTAATGTCAAGAGAGTACATATGGAGCTCTAGTGTTAGGAGGCCGCCATCCAATGCTATTCTGGAAGAAGACAATGTGTAAGGCCCCAACAACCATAAGCACAGTAGGATTCATTGCACCACTCACATGATGACCATTGTTAGCAGCACGTACTAGCATTATGGCTCTCTACACATCTGCACATGTTGTTACTGTCAAACATGATCCGTCACCAGCGGATTGAATGGCAAAAGAGTACATTCGGAACTATCGTTGTACATTAACTATGGTACCAGATGGTTTACTATTAACCAAAAAGGTTGTGGTTTGAGATGAACATGACCTGTACCCGATGAAGTACATCACATCTTTTGGACTGCAGAACCCCAGTTCAGACCAGCTCAAATGTGGAGTGTACATAGTACTCGCTCAAGTTCTGGGATCATTGTTTTGGAAAAGAAACTTCAAGGTTGTGCTAAGTAATGCTTTGAGCAACTAATTGGACTCCATTTTAGTTCAGGCTGTGATTTTCCTCAGACTACTTTGTAACAGTAGTAGCAACCTTTTTTGTTCTATTTCCTTTCTTTTCTTTGGTAATGGTTTCTTGTTATATGTAACATCCCAAATTTTCAATTTGGAATGTTATACATTAGATCATCATTGCATATCATATTTTATTTGGTTTTGGTTTTGATCCTAGAAATTCTACGCAACTCAAGGACCCACGGAGAGAGTTGGGGATTTCGTTATTTTCATATTTGAGTTTTCTCAAATCTTGAGAATAGGATCATTTGATTTTAATTATTTTATCATCAATTATTTCTATTACAAAAATATAAGAGAGGGAATAAAATGACTTTCCCAAAATAAAGAAATATTTAGGATTTAATAATAAAATCAAATAGGATTTTTTTTTGGAGTTTTTCGTTATTTTATTTGAATTTAGGAAAAATGTGCGTTTTTCAAAATTGCATTTAGGCCCCAAATAAATGTTCACCTTGTGCAGATTGATTTTAGAAGCCCGGGAAAATTTATTTGGGGATTTTTGGAGTCAGTTTAGTATTTCTTTTATTTGTTTTTCTGCGCGGAATAATTTAAAAAAAACGAAACCAACCTACGGGCCGTGTTAGGCCCGGCTCCTCCGGGGCCGGCCTTTAAAAGCCGGGGCGACCGACCCCGCAGCCCACCGAGCCGCCCCGCCGCCTGAACCCTAGCGTCGCCGCCGCCCGCGCCGCCGCCGCCGCCCGCCAGTGCCGCGCCGCCCAGCAGCCGCCGCGCCGGATCCCGCCGCTGCCCGCGCCGCGCCGCCCCGCCGCCTCGCCGCCGGATCCCGCCGCCGCCGCCGCCGACCACCGTCGTCGGAGCCCGCCGCCGCCGCCGGAACCTCGCCGGAATTGTCGGGTAGTTTTTTTTAGACGCCTATTTTTTAAAAAAAACCGTTCAGTTTTTCTGACGGTTTTGTTCGTTTTTTTAGTTTCGGTTTTTTAAATAGATCGGTTTTTCCGATTTATTTAAATAGCGAGCGTTCGTTCGTTTGTTCTAGCGAACGTTCGTCATTTTTCTTTTTCTCGGATTAAATCCGCGATTTTTCTGATCGCGATTTCTGATCCGATTTTCGTTTTAGTATAACTTTTCGCTCGTTTATCGGAATCAGGCGATTCAAGCGCCTGGAGTCTCGTCTCGAAACCCTCTATCCGTTTAACCAACTTAAACAAGTTTTTGCCACTGTAAAAATTGCCCTAGATCCAGAATAGTAAACGAAGCCTTTTTCTTTTGCCGTTTGACTTTTGTTGCTTCGTTTGATTTGATTCTTTTTGCAAACCGGAGTTCTTAAGTTGAACCTTCTGGTTAGATCTCTTATTTGAGTTTTACCTGTGCATTAGATGAATGCTTATTGTATGCTTGTTTGTTTGTCTGCGATAGAATACCCGAAGTGCGCCGCGTGTTACTTCGAATCTCTAGGTTTCGCGGATCATCAGCAAGGCAAGTAACACTTTGATCATACCTCCTACTACCCAGTTTTATTGCATTAGATCAATCCTCAAACATTGCCTGATTAGGATCTAATTAAACTGTGGGATGGGAAGTAGCTGAGGTAGTACCTATTACATGTTATATTATCAAACCTTTGGGAGTTACTTCTACTTTTGCTTACTATTGCTATGCTATGCTAGTAGACGTGGATTGGGTGAGTGATATCCATGACAGATGTGAGCTTGTTAATTTAATGGTTTATCTAAGGTGGCAACTTAAACACACATCTAGGTGGATTGAGGTACCTGGGTATTCCAGGATTGCCTGTTTTTCTTTATGGACCGCCACCCAGGCCCAAAGGGATCATGAGATTTTTCATACTAGAAACTTCCGTGTGTAGCCACAAGCTATTATGGGCTCTAGCATAGTTGATTAAGTCGTGCGAACTCTTACAGGGTAGACTAGCAGATGTAGGGGAAAGTGGGTGTAACGGTCTATCCATCGTAAGGTGCTAGCACTTCTGAAAGACTATGTCTCGGTCATCCGTCTTCTCAAACACCATGTAATGCGAGAAACCAAATGGAGGCGATCGAGTCTTGTGGGGAAAAGTGCGCAAACCTCTGCAGAGTGTATAAACTAATCATGGTTAGCCGTGTCCCTGATTATGGACATCTTGAGTATCTAGTACTTGGATTATCATGTGAATCTCAACATGTTACTCTAAAAATTTAATTTTGTTGGGTTTTGTTAATGATGATGCTTAATTGGGATTGAGGATGATGTCAACCATTCTCAATGTTTAACAACTACCCTGATAGTTAAATAAAATGTATTCCTTTGCAGTAGGAAAAAATCAGCTTTACGCAAAACAGTAACCATAGAGCTTTCCACCAGCCAAATATGCATATAGTATAGCTGTTTCATTCCATTACTCTCTATGTGTTACCTTGGCAGCATATTCCATGTGCTGGCCCGTTTCGGGCTGCAACGTTAATGTTGCAGACTTTTCAGACGACGATTAAGGAGTTTTTAGGTCGTGGTTCTATACTCAGTGATGCCGTTGGAGTTGATGGACTCACTTATCTTCCAAGCCTTCCGCTGTTATCGTTATTAGATGGCCTTAAGCCATATTTATTGTAATAAGTTCTCTATTAAGACACTCGATGTAATAAGTGTGTGATTGCTACTCTGTTATAAATCCTTTAAGTACTGTGTGGTGTCAGCATTACTGATCCAGGGATGACACCTGAGCACAGAGATCAGACTGTTTGAGGTCTGGTCGCTACAAAGATGGTATCAGAGCACACGCTGACTGTAGGACACGACCACTAAGCTAAAGACGTAGATCACTATTCACTCTCTTCTCTTCTGACCTCTCATCTTTTCTACTCTTTAGGATGGTGGATGCAAGGAACAAGTTCATGCAACCAGATGAAGATACACCCTTTGGACGTCACCTGAAGGAAGTCACTAGATACCTGAACATAGGAGTACCAAGCTTCACCGGAACCTACAATGCCACTTTACCTGAAGAAGAGCGCTGGATGATTCAAGTTCAAGTTCCAGGAAGGACGTTCATGCCAGTCACTGAGCCCATAGAGTTTTCTTTTGATGCACCAACTTGGAGTCTAGGGAAGAGCATGGCAGCTCATATCGCCATGGGACGCATTGGAGAAGTCTACCGCAATGATCTCAAGGATACTATCTACCAGATTTGTGGGCGCCGAGATAAGCATTGGGAGATGATCAGCACCAGAAAGGATAGATCAATTGCAGCTTTTATCCAGGAATTAAACCAGCACATTCGACGGCAGGAGAACCAGATGTGCGCCGACATGATAGATCTGAAGAAGGCAAGGACTAGAATCAAGGAACTGGAGGAAGAACTCAAGGCTACACGTGAAGATTATGAAGAAGAAATTGAAGTATTGGTGGAGAAGAATGACGATCTGATCAAGAAGATCGGGATATTTATGGGAGACCCTACACCAGTAGATGAAGACGAAAAACCCAAGGAGATTCGCCCAGAAGACTACATCATCATCGACGACACCGACTCGGACCCAGATGATAGCGATGATGACTATGTTGATGAAGCCGGAGCAGATATCATGGAGTCTGCAACCGAAGAATATTTCTAGTAGACCACCTCATCAATAGTAGTAGTCCACCATGTAAATACAGTAGTCCGAAGCACTTTTGCGATAGTTAGATCGATTGTATGCCCTTGTTTGATTGAATGAAGTGAATTGTTTGCTTTTGCCTCATGTGCATATGAGTAGTGTTTTTCTCTTTAGACCCCCTCTATTCTTAAATCTCATCTTTTCTAAACCCTCAGATGCCTCCGAGACGTGACCCCAGATTTACCTTTCCACCAAAGCTCACCTAGTTGATCCAGCAGCAGAACACATTGATGCAGTTGCTAGTCCGGAATCAGAATTAGGGGAACAACAGCAACAACCCACCACCACCACCACCACCTGTTGATCACTTAGCCCGTTTTCTTAGGCTGAATCCGCCGGTGTTTTCCAGTAGCACCGAGCCGATAGTAGCAGATGATTGGCTCCGCAAGACAGAGAGAGTTTACCACAGCAGGATGCACAGATGCGGAGAAAGTGAAGTTTGCCGCGCATCAACTTGAAGGACCCGCAGCATCATGGTGGGAGAATTTTACAACCACTTTCCCTATCGACACTGTCACATGGGACCAGTTTTAGCAGGCTTTTCGAACTGCCCATGTTTCAGCAGGAGCTATGGCCATGAAGAAGCGTGAGTTTCGCAACTTGCGCCAAGGAGGACGGACAGTTGGCCAGTATGTGGAGGACTTTAGTAAATTAGCACGTTATGCCCCAGATGACGTTGCTACAGATGCAGCTAAGCAGGAGAAGTTTCTGGAAGGACTGAATGATGAGTTGAGCATGCAGTTGATGATAGCAACCTTCAACAACTACCAGGAGTTGGTAGACCGTGCTCTTATGATTGAAGGCAAGCAGCAGCAAATTGAAAATCGCAAGAGGAAGTATGCACAAGGAAAGTACAATTCTGGAGCTCAGCAGAAGCCACGTTTTACCCCTAGATCGGGAGGACATTTTTAGCATACCCATGGAGGAGGTAGCTCGCACAATCACATCAGCGCCAAGAATGGTAATGGTAATGGAGGAAGCAATGGCCAGAACCGTACCAACCCATCAACCCCAGCCAAGAAAGACCTGAGCCAAGTCACTTGCTTTAAATGTTAGAAGACCGGACATTATGCCAATGAATGTCCTGAAGGCCAGAATGGCAATGGAAGCTCTGGGAAGAAGCCGAACCCTTTCAACAGGGGACAGGTGAACCACGTTAATGTGGAGGAGGTTGAAGAGCAGCCGGATGCAGTAATCGGTAAGTTTTTGGTTAAGTCATTTACTGCACTCGTTCTTTTTGATACTGGTGCATCGCATTCATACACATCAAGGGGATTTGTGGATAAGTATAACCTGCCCACTAAGGTTCTTAGGACACCTATGCTAGTAAGCTCACCAGGAGCGGAGTATATGGCCAGTCAAGGATGTTTTCAAGTGCCATTGAGTATAGGTAGGCATGTGTTTCCCTCGGATTTAATCATTTTGGAATCACAAGGATTGGATGTAATTCTGGGTATGGATTGGCTGTTGATGTATGGAGGAAACATCGATTGCGCCAGTAAGACAATTTTTCTTACCACCCCAGAAGGGAGAAGGATCAAGTATGTATCCCGGCATTTGCCAAAAGGGACACAAGTAAATTGTTTAACCGGAGTTGTGCAGGAGGAAGTACCAGTGGTAAGGGATTTCCCTGACGTATTTCCCGAAGAGTTGCCAGGCATGCCACCGGATAGAGATATTGAGTTTTTGATTGAGCTATTGCCAGGCACAGGGCCAATATCAAAAAGACCATACAGGATGCATGCAAAGGATTTGGTGGAGATTAAGAAGCAGATTAAGGAGTTACTGGATAAAGGTTACATTCGCCCAAGTTCGTCGCCTTGGGGATCACCAGTACTTCTAGTGGAGAAAAAGGATGGATCATTAAGGATGGTTGTTGATTATCGTGGGTTGAATGAAGTAACGATCAAGAACAAGTACCCACTACCAATGATCAATGATATGTTTGATCGATTGCAAGGAGCTAAAGTGTTTTCCAAGATCGATCTGCGATCAGGATACCACCAGTTGAAGATTCGAGAACTGGATATACCTAAGACAGCTTTTACCACCAGGTATGGGTTGTACACTACTAGGAAAAGGACTACTAATGGCGCACCTAATTTGGCCATTAATGGCGCATTAGTGGTGCGCCATTAGTAGCACGCATTAGTATATTTTACTAATGGCGCACCACGGGTGCGCCATTAGTATATGGTATACTAATGGCGCACCTCAGATGCGCCATTAGTATATATAACAGTGCGCCATTAGTATGCCTCCCAGGGGGCCATGTATACCCAGGTGCTTTGGCATACTAATGGGGCACGACAACGAGATGCGCCATTAGTAAGTTCGGCATACTAATGGCGCACTGTTTAATGATGCGCCATTAGTATCCTTTGGCATACTAATGGCGCACTATGATGTGATGCGCCATTAGTATGAATATTAGGTTTTTTTATTTTTTTATTTTCTGTTTTTTGCACAGGTTACAAAATGTATAATTGGACAAAATATAAACAGCACACATCAACAACAGATTCATCGAATACAATAGAAGATTAGTCTCTGAATACAATTCATCATTTGTCTCCGAATACAATTCATCATATTAGTCTCCGAATTGAAAAGACCGAACAAAGATAGAACATTATATTACAAGTCTCGAGACCGCGAGTTTGTCTTCACATTACAAGTCGATATCGATCATCTAAACTACCATCACATAGAAGAGAGCTGCGGTCATCACGATGAGCATCATCACGATGAAACTCGTCTTCATCCGGTTCCTCCAACGCTCCCTCCCCTCTCCCGCTAGATAGCGGGTGTATCTAGATTCGGCCTCGGCCCTAGTGGCGTACCCTTTGTAACTGTTGCCGCTGAATCGGTGAACCTGTCTCCGACACTCCTCCCAGTCGTCGTAGACTCCAGGAACCTTACCCTTGTACACGACATACCACGGCATCGCTATGCAGTAGCCAAACGAAACGTTAGTACCAATTCACAGACAATACATAAGCAATATATAAGTATGCAACAGAACGATCGAAAGAGAAAAGCAAGACATTAATAGCATCGATTACATCTTAAGTTGAACGACTCTCGAAACCAAAGAGACATAGTACAAGTTCATTAAAGTTTAATTACAACATGAGCCAATCGATGTTTCAGAACTAGACACAGCATCACTGCTTTCGACTCGACTCAAGGGACCGGAGCGTGGATGAAGCCGCCGTCTATCGTGGGAGTCATGAAAGAACGGGCGTTGTCAGCCTGCATTTGTAGGATTGTGTCGATGTCACTGTTGGACGTTTGATTTCTGAGGTAGAACTGCCCCGAGGTACGAAGGACATCTTGATGGATGATTTCCGCAAACTCCGACTGGATGCGAAAGAATTCTTGTCTGATGTCCGCGTCCTGGATTGCCGACACGCTCGCGGCCCAATCTTTGAGTCTACTCGGTAGCAGAAGGTGATGATGGTCCCGTACGATCGCCCGCATGTGATGGATGGCGTAGTAGGCACCCTTCTGACCGCCAGGCGGCTGCTTGATGCAGCAGAACGTCGTATTGTGGGAGAACACGTGCTTGCCGTACTTACGAATAGGCCTGGTGAAGGTGCCTCCAGATTTGACGTAGCCGGGGAGAACATCATCAAGAACCTTCTTGACATTTGTGTAGTCTACGTTCGACTAACGGTCCGGGTCGAAATACGTGGCCATGGAATATTTGGGGCTTAGGAGGATGAGCGTGCAATGTGTGTCACTGCAGAAAACATGGAATGTTAAAAGAAAAACGATCGAAATCTAAGAATTCATATGTTATGGGGCGGTTGAGGGGAGGACTTACTCGGGAAAGTAAGGCAAGAGGAAGTTATCCTTATCTTGGTTTGCCAGAATGACGCCTTCGAGGTAAGAACTCGCGACTTGCCGGTCCCCAGCGCTGCCCAAGATCTTGGCACGCATGTAGAAGGGGTCGACTATCACGATGTCCGGGGTCTTGTCGCGAATGATCCGCATCTCCATACTCAGCGAAAATAGCCGAATGAAGGTGTAGTGCAGCGGATGAAGGTTCAACATAGCGTGGATGTCATCAAACCGCAGGACGATCGTACCCCCGATGGAGTTATCCACAAAGCCCTTGCCCTCTGGCACCTTGGCCGCAAAAACCAGGTATGCCACATCCTTCTCTCCGAGACGCCGCTTCTCCAAAGAAAGAACACTGTCATGCAGACTCCCATAGCACCGGTTGCAGCATCGAGCATATTTCTCGGTAGCATCGGCCTACCAGCCACATGCACCCTCCTCGAGATATCCTCAGGTGAAGGTGGCTCGTCCTGAGCACGGATCGTACTCGGTGCCGGCTGGCCCGCACCCTTGTTAGTCTTTCTTTTGCGTGCCTTCTTCTTCTCCTGTAATGGGACCGAGTTCTGCTCACAGACCGCCTTCTTGAGTGTGTTGGGGCTGATCATATTTCGCACCTCGCCTATCTGAGGCTCGCTGAAGTCGGCAGCTGGAGGCGTTTCCTGAGAGCTGAACTGCAGACGACGCCTGTTGCAACTTGGCTTCTCCGCGGTACCAGCTAGATCGCGCACGTCTTTTGTTGGGTTGGGTTCTTGAGAAGGAGGCCCCATGAAGTCGCCACCGTACCCATGATCAGCAAAGTACTGATCGACGTTGGCAAATGTATCGTCGTCGTCGTCGTTCTGATCCTGTGCCATATGCATGTTTGGATCCAGTGGCATAGGGATGTCCGGCACCGTTGCGGCGGTCTTGCCATGGGGCCAACTTGGCGGCGGCACGACTGGCGGTGTTGTCTTTGGGGTGGTGTCCCCCGCCCCCAAACGAATCTGGCTCTTCGGCCAAAGCAGGGGCCAGCTCAGGCAAGCGCTGAGGGTCATCACGTCATCATCGTCGGCCCCGACGGGTCGAATCGGAGGTAACAACTCGTCGCAGCCTGGCAGCACCCGAACCAGTTGAACCCTAAACAAGTTGGGTGGCATCTGGGTACCGTGGAACAAGGGGTTGCCCGGTTGAACGATTTTGCCCTTGGCGACATCGACCAACTCGTTGTTCACAAAGTGCAGGAGAGTGCACGGAACGTCGGCGGCGCCCTGCGAAAACATGTAGGGCGTCAGGGATGCCCAGTCAAAGGCAAGGAGATGAAGTCCTCGGCCGAGAGAGGCTTAATTAGTTACCGTGATGATGGCGTCGAGCTCGGCTAATGTCGAGGCACCGCCAACGGCGGGCGTGCAGTTGACGGAGGGGCCGCTTGCTGCAGAGGTGCCGGCCGGCGTACACCCGGGTGCATTAAGCTGCCGTGCCGCCTCCGCCGGAGACACCAATGCCGCCTCCGCCGGAGACACCAATGGCCCCGCCATTGCGTTCTGCGAGTTGCTGGCCGTGAAGCTAGGAATCGGGGGCGGCCCCTATTGGCCGCCCGCAATCCATGCACTAATCCCCTGGATCAAGGTAGGCACAATGGCGGTGATCGTCGCTCCGAGTTGTTGTTGCACTTGCTCTTGGACAATCTCCGGAATCCGCGCCACCTGTGCCCTGAGTTCTTGAACCTCGAGCGCCTGGCTTTCCGAGCTGGTCTTTTTCTCCTTTCGCCCACCAGTGTTATAGTATGACGACCATTTTGTCGACAAGCCTTTGCCGGCCACACGACCAGCTGACGTCGGCTTACTAAGCTTATCCTTGTTCTTCATTACATTCGACGCCCTATTTAGAGTGGTGTCCCAAGGGTTGCTCTTAGTCGACCCCGCGCTACTGCTTTCAGTCGCCTGCGGAAGGAATGTGAACCATTTAGAAATTTGGCTTCATTAATTAGAATGCAACCATATGGAGCTAATTACGCGGGGGTGTATTCCTTACCAGAACAAGCTCAAGCGCCCTGGTCTTCGGATCCGTGGTAAGCTCCTTTGTTTTCGGGTCCTTCTTGTACCGGGCCCTGACAAAGTTCCTGGTCTGCTTGTCACCGTATTTATCGAAGAGGGGCGGTAGGCCTTGCTCGGCACGGTCCGCCTCCTCCTTGTCCCATATAGGCTCCGCCACTCTGTAACCGCCGGGACCGAGTGTGTGTTCCCCTAAGTTCAGCTCCCGCATTTCTTTCCCCCACTTACTTGATTCGGAGCTTGCGGTGCTCGAGCAATTGATCTTGAAGTCGTTGTAGTCATCTTCGGTGATCGAAGGATTTTTCTCCTTGATCTTCTCATAACTCTCACCTTTCTCGATCATTCTCTTCACATTGCTTTTCCAAGTAGACAGGGCCGTGCTCATCTTCGTGAGGGCAGCATTGTTCACTTTATTCCCTTTGAGGCTTGTGTTTTCAAATTCAGCGGGGAACTTGTATCGTTCGTGCAGCTTCGTGAAGAGGAGGTTGCGCAAATTCCCTCGGTCAGGATGCCTGAGGTTCTCGGTGTTGATCGAGACGGTGCTCCGGAGAATGCACCCGAGCTGAAGCGAGTACCCCTTGACTATTCGTTCGGGCGCCGTTGGATTCCCGTTGGAGTCCACTTCAGTAACTTCCTCCTTGAGGGTGCGGAGCACGGTCGGGCGCCGGTCCTTCCGTTGCCTCTTCGGTTGGCTGCCATCTGTGCGTGCGCCGCCATCATCAGTGGTGGCATCCTCGGCAGCACCATCAGTGGTGGCATCAGTGGGGTCATCCTCGGCGGTACCATCAGTGGTCTCAGGATCGGTGGGGAAGGCGGCGTCCTCATACAAGTGAGGTTGTTCCTCCATCTCCTGGGACAGCTCCCAGAATTTCTTGCCGCCCGAACCCCCGGCCTCATCGTTGTTGGCCATGTTTCTCTATAAATAGGAACAAAGTTTGGTCAAAAAGTTGGTTATTGTCAAGGAACAAGATCATGGTCTCATCATTTAGGGTTTGTCGACACCGAGGCATCCTAAAAGCTAAGCTTTTATCATTGAGGGTTTTTCGACGCCGAGGCACCCTAAAAGCCTAAGCTTTCATCATTTCGGTTTTTATCGACACCGAGGCACCCTAAAAGCCAAGGTTGTATAATTAATGGTTTGTCGACACCGAGGCATCCTAAAAGCTAAGCTGGGAAGGAGAATTCTAAGTTGGGCCTAATCACTTGGCTCTATTGCCGCCTATGGTTTAATGCAGCTAGAATAAAGAGGCACTTGATCCTACTTAATTAACTACTAAGATACCCCGGGCCATGCATTAGTCACAAGTACCCCATATGTCCTATTTTTAGCAAAGTCATGCTAAAATTCACGGAAAATTTCAGCATGACCTTTGCTGAAAATAGGACATATGGAGTACCCGAATTTGCCGGAATGGAAGTTAATCGACATTCCGGCAAACTCAAGGGCCTCTCGGGGTACCTGCAAAATCATTATCCCAGGTGGACAAGGCAATGTGCTACTTGCTTAAATCTCTGTCCAATGCTCTATTTACAAGACAAACAAATTATACATCAGGAATAAAGCATCAACTTTGTCAAGCGTATGAAATTGCTTAGGTTCAACAGAAAACAAAAATGCCCTGTCAATTTTCAATGCCCTATTTAATTGACCAAACAAGTGTTTTTATAGGCATAATATAGCAGCACAGCCCCATAATGATACCACGGGCCCCCTGTCTCATTGTAAATAGACAAGTAGTACTGTCCATCATGTATTATTTAATACTGTATATTCTTGCTAGGAGGAAGACCAACTTTCTGGGTAACTAGTGTATAAACTAAACAGTATAGTCAATATCAGCCTGACAAAACAGAACTGAAAGCATTCTGAGGTTGAACAGAAACCTAATCAGGCAGTTTTACTAGACAAAGACGGCAGCAAACAAAATAACAGGCCAACCAATGAAACCTAAAGAAGAATGATCCAATTGACATCAAAGTACGCGTTGACACCCACATTCCACAAGAAAATTGACAGCCTGACCAATGAAACCTAAAGAAGCATGATCCAATTGACAGCAAGTATACATCAACACACCTAGCATCACCATCTAGTCATAAAGCGCGTCCAGTTCATAATTACACCTAGTCAAGAGTCAAGACAAGCTTAACTTTCAGGAAAGTTGATGCACATTTCCACGAAAGCCCACCAAACAAATTGCATCAGTTTCATAATTTGTAACGCAAAGGTGCAATGGATCCAAATAAACTTGCATGTGAGAAACCTAAACAAGCCATATCCAAATGACAACGGGAAGGCATCAATGCAAATTAAGGTTCGCATCAGAAACATGAAAAAATAGCTGTGCAGGGGTTCTATGGATCCAAAAAAACTTGCATATCAGAATCCTACAGTAACAGTCAACACATATCTAGTCAATACGTATGTGGATACCACCGTCGATCTACTAGCCATGCAAAGTTCCAGGGGTCAAGATATGCTTTCACATTCAGGAACACAGGAAACCTAAAGATGGTCCAACTGACAAGGGGTGCCCATCAATGGGCATGCAGGCTCACTCGAACCTTCCAGGAAGGTTGTGACAATAATATAAATCCCAACCTAAGTTAGTCCTGAAAAGGTCTAATGGATCGAAATAAACATGTGCAATTCAGAGAACTACAGAAAACAGTCAACACCACCAAACAGTAGGAATGCAGATATCACCAACGACCAGCATGACTAGAGTCCTACTAATCTAGATATGCTTGCACATCGGAAACATTCAGAAATCAAAATTTAACAGAAGTGACATGTTGCTGTGCAGAATTAGTCATGCATAGGTGTTTCACATACAGAGGGGAGTTCTTGATTAGTTAAGAAAAGCTCAAATTTCAGGAAAGTTAATCCATATTTCCAGAAAGTAAATTCAGATGCAAAATGAGTACATTGGATCTTGTAGCATAGAATCATCACAAACGAGGGAGGGGGCAGCAATGCAACCAACCTAGGGTTAGGATGGATAGAAGCAAGCAGCCGAGGGGGGAGGGGGCAGCTCACCTGGCTTGGCGTCGAGGGAGAGGAGGAGCCGCTCTGCTTGCTTGGCGTCGAAGGGGACGAGGAGCCGCTCTGCTTGCCTGGCGCCGAGGGGGAGGAGAAGCCCCTCTGCTTGCGTCGAGGCGGTGGTTGGAGACGTCGGGCGTCGAGGCGCAGGGGCGCAGGGGCAAGGGGCGGCGTCGAGGCGTCGGGGCAAGGGGCGGCGTCGAGGCGTCGGGGCGGCGTCGAGGTGGCGGGGCAGCGGCGTCGGGAGAGGAGAGGGGAAGGGGATCGAGGGCGAGGGCGAGGGAAAGAGAGGGGATCGATAGGTTTGGGCCGGGAGGAAGTATTGATGGGCGGGGGCGGCACAATACTAATGGCGCACCACCCCTCGGTGCGCCATAAGTACATCCATGCTAATGGCGCACCTCACCCTGGTGCGCCATTAGTATTTTTTTTTGATTTCTACTCGAGCCAACAGGTTATCTACCACCTGAGCTGATCCACATCAAGTCCCCTCTACTAGCTCAACTGGTCAGCAGCCAGTTCTCACACCAGGAGGTCCTTGGTTCGATTCCCAGGCTCCACAAATTTTTTTATGCATTTAAAATGTTGTTTGATACTTATTTGTGTTTAAATATGTTCAAACTTGTTTAAATCATATCAGTAATATTTTTTTATAAGACAGTAATAATTTTTTAAAAAATATCATCAAACAGTAATGCCGGTGGAGCGGGGGAGGGTGCGGGGGGTGCGGGGGGTCGGCAGCGGCGGTTGAGTAGGGGAGGGGTGCGGGGGGTCGGCGATGGCGGGTTGAGTAGGGGAATCGAGGGTGCGGGGGGTCGGCGGCGGCGGCCGATGGACCGGGGGGTGCTCGGCGGCGAGGGGGACCGGATCTGGCGAGGTGGGATAGCGATCGAGATGGAGGGGGATCGAGATCGAGTGTCCATGAAATTTAAAAATATTCATGATAGTTCAAAAAGTGCCCATGAAATACAATCGAGAAATGAAGGCTACGATTTAAATACAATCGATCTTAGCTAGCTATCTGTTCACAATCTTCTTGCCCTTCTTTTTCGCAAATGGAGTTCTTCTGTGGAACGGACGTCCTTTAGGTAGGGTGGTCCTGCTTCTTCTTGTGGTGTATGATGCTACTTCATCATCGTCGTCATGTTCGATCCTCGGGTCGCCGTACTTGTCGAAGTCTTGCTCATTGGCTACTCCATCCATTCCGATGATCTTCCTTTTGCCTCTCCTCACGACAACACGACTGGTCTTTGACGGGTCGGTAATGAAGAAGCATTGGTCCACTTGGGAAGCCAGTACCCATGGCTCATTTTTCGCGGTGACGTTTGCGCCCGCGGTCTTGGATTTGGCTTCGGGTATAACCATGGTGGTGAAATACCGGTCTTCTTTTAGGACGCTCTTGGCCCATCTGACACGGAACATCGGGACCTTCTCTCCAACATAGCTCAGCTCCCAGATCTCCTCGATCCTTCCGTAGTATCTGTCCTTGTCGTTACCGGTGTAGGATTCCATCGTTACCCCGGAGTTCTGATAACCATCGCTCTTCATGTCCTTGGCCTCGGTGTAGAATGTGTAGCCGTTGATATCGTATGCCTCATAGGTCATCAGGTTGTGCTCGGCGCCCTGTGACAAGGCGAATATGAGTTGTTCTTCCGCGGAAGAATCCTCATGTAAAGGGTACGACAGAAGCTTCTGCTTGAACCAACGCGTGAAACATGAGTTGTGCTCTTTGAGTATATCTCTGTCCGTCCTCTGTTGGCCTCGGTCATTGTACGTCTTCTTAATAAAGGTTTTGTGCTGTACCACCCAAGGATCGACCACGTCTATGTGTTGTAGCGCGACTAGGTTTGCTCTTTCAAAGTCGGCGAGTCGACCCTCGAAGTAGACATGCATTTCGCGACGACCCTCACGGTGACCCCATCCAGCGAGCCTGCCGAGGTGCCTATTGACGGGCAGACCAACGGGGTTCTCGATGCCTAGATAATTCGTGCAGTAGGAGATGCACTCTTCGGTCAGAAAGCCCCTGGCTATGCTTCCCTCTGGACGTGACATGTTGCGAACGTATCCTTTGATGACACCATTCATCCTTTCGAACGGCATCATGCTGTGTAGGAACGTCGGCCCGAGTTGGATGATATCGTCCACGATATGGACCAGCAGATGCACCATAACATCAAAGAATGCGGGCGGGAAGTACATCTCAAGCTCGCATAGTATCACCACGATCTCTTCCTGTAGCCTTCTGAGTTGCCTCACGCCAACAGACTTCCGAGAGATGACGTCGAAAAAGTTGCATAGGACAAATAGGGTTTCACGGACGTGCGCGTCCATGATCCCACGGATTGCAACTGGAAGTATCTGCGTCATCGGCACGTGACAGTCGTGAGACTTCATCCCGCTGAACTTCAGCTTCGCTGGGTCTAGGTATCTGCTTATCTTCCCCGCGTAACCGTAAGGAAGTTTTACTCCTACGAGGCAGGTGAAAAACTGCTCGATCTCCTCCTGACTTAGAGTGAAGCACGCGGGAGGGTAGTCATTTCAGGTCTTCTTGGCCTTTTTGCCTTTGTGACGACTTTCCGTGTCCTGCTTCGCCTCATCATCATCATCATCATCATGATCATCATATATAGCGTGAAGCTCCTGCCTGATGCCCATTGATTTCAAGTCTGCCCTTGCTTTCGGCCCATCTTTGGTCCTCTCTGGCATGTTGAGCAGGGTACCAAGCAGACTCTCGCACACGTTCTTCGTGATATGCATGACATCAAGGCTGTGAGGCACACGGTGGATCTTCCAGTACGGCAAGTCCCAGAAAACAGACCTCGTTTTCCATACCTTCAGCAGCGGCTCTGGCGCCTTTCGCTTCTTTCCCGGCTCTGGCGCCTTTTGCTTCTTTCCCGGCAGTGGGCAGTCTTTCCAATTTTTCAACAGCTCGTCTATTTCCTCGCCGCTCCTCGTACGCGGGCGTCCTCGGGGTTCGGTTTCACCATCAAACAGATCCTTGCATTTTCTCCACGGGTCATCGTCGCGAAGCCACCTTCGATGTCCCATGAACACGGTTTTCGAAGACCTGGGATCTCTATCTAGCTGGCGATACGTTGTGTCATCCATGCACCTGACGCATCCAGAAAATCCGTGGACCACCTGCCCCGCGACATATCCGTAACCGAGATAGTCGTGCACCGTCGTGAGCAGCGCGGCTCTCATAGGGAAATATTCTTTCTCTGCGGCGTCCCACGTATTGGCTGGCGTTTTCCACAGCGTGTCAAGCTCCTCTTTCAGCAGCCCCAGATACAGATTGATGTCGTTCCCTGGTTGTTTCGGTCCTTCAATTAGCATACTCATGTGAATGTACTTCCTCTTCATGCACAACCAGGGGGGAAGGTTGTACATCCACACAAACACAGGCCAGGTGCTATGTGTGCTTCTCTGGCTGCCAAACGGATTGACTCCATCGGTGCTCGCGCCCAGCACGATGTTCCTTGGATCATTCCCAAATTATGGGTCTTCGAAGTTCAACGCTTGCCACTGGCTCGCATCCTTAGGGTGACTCAGCATCTTGTCTTTTTTATCTATCTCCGGATCATTTGCGTCATCTTCTCGCTTCTTCTCCTCCCTATCCGCGTGCCAACGCAGGAGCTTTGCTACCTTAGGGTCCGTGAAATACCGCTGCAGACGAGGAGTGATCGGAAAGTACCACACCACTTTTCGAGGAGCTTTCTTCCTCTTCTTGTATCGAGTGACGCTGCACACCGGACATATGGTAGACTCCGCGTGCTCATCCCGATAAATGATGCAATTGTTCACACGATTTTCTTCGCCTCCTCCAAACTGGTCGGGCACTTGTTCCCCTCGGGAAGACGTTCGTGCCAGAATGACATGTTCTCGTCGAAGCATGCGTCGGTCATTTTGTGTTTTACCTTCATCTCCAGAGCCATGAGCGTTACTTTCAGGCGGGTATCCTCGGGCCTGCATCCTTCATACAATGGAGTAACCGCGTCTAACTCAAGTTGATCCATCTTGGCTTTCTCTCGGGCGGCAGCTCTTGCGTTATCCGTCTGCTTGAGAAGCAGCTCTTGAATATGAGGGTCCTGCACCCAGCCCATCGATGGTCCAGCGTCGTCTGCTCCGCCGGCATCATCATCTTCATGATCATGCCCGTCGACTGCTCCGGCATCTTCCTCATCATCATGTCCTGCATCTTCTACATGATGACTATGTACAACATCACCGGCGTGATCATCTCCTCGGGATTCTTCATCTTCTCGCCCGCCCGAGCCGCGGTGATTGTCTTGCTGCCCTTCCTCATTTCTTGCCCGGCCCCCATGGACGACTTCGTAGTCATCTTCATCACCTTGCCACCGATAGCCATCCATGAAACCACGCAAGAGCAGGTGGTCCCGCACCTGCCCGGATTCCGGGTCCGCAATAAGGCTCTTCAGCTTGCATCTTCGACACGGACATCTTATCTCCGTCTCGTTCTTTTGAAGCATCTCGGCCTTCGCGGACCTCAAAAACCTATTCACGATGCCTTTGGTCATCATGCGGACCATGGTCGCCTGCGGGGTAGAGCAAAATGATATTTTAGAACCAAGAAAAAATTTGGCATGACTTTCCCTAAAAATAGGACCAAAAAGAATGCTTAATGCCAAAATTCTCGCCGAAACGGAAATGAATCAACATTCCGGCAAAATATTGGCAACTATCGAATTTCAAATACCGGTACACCTCCAAACACAAACACATATGCAACACCACAAACATATGCAACACCACGAACATACATAGATCTAGCTAGGCCATAAAAAGTGCATGTGCACATTGTTGTAGGGAGAACAACATAAATATAGCTTCCCCCCTTACTTACCTATCAAAACAAGGTAATTTAACCACTTAAATTGAATGAATCTATGGTGGAAATGAGGTGAAAAAGAGGAGGCACCCGAGACAAGGAGGAGGTGGAGAGAATGAAGTGGGGAGAAAGTGAGTGTGGGTAGGAGAGGCTGTCCAAAATATCTTGTTGCTGCCCACTTACTAATGGCGCACCAACTCTAAATGCACCATTAGTAATCCAGGTTACTAATGGCGCACCTCCTAGTGCTGCGCCATTAGTAGTTTTGCAAAAAAAATACTAATGGCGCACTGTCCCACAGTGCGCCATTACTAGTTTAAACTAGTAATGGCGCACGGTGGAACAGTGCGCCATTAGTAGTTTTGCAAAAAAAGGGAATAAAAAATATAATAAAAAAACAACATTAGTGGCGCACTTTCCGGCTGGTGCGCCATTACTAGTTACAACTAGTAATGGCGCACTGTATCTGGATGCGCCATTAGTATGTTTGGACAGGCGCACTAGTTAAAAAAAATTTGATACTAATGGCGCACCCTGGGCCAGGTGCGCCATTAGTAGTTTCAACTCTAATGGCGTATCAGTAGGTGATGCGCCATTAGTATATACTAATGGCGCACCGCTTGTCTGGTGCGCCATTAGTATCAATCCCATCTATAGCCCTTTTTCTAGTAGTGGTACGAGTATACCATTATGTCATTTGGTCTGACTAACGCACTTGCTTATTTTATGAACATGATGAACAAAGTGTTTATGGAGTTCTTGGATAAGTTCGTCGTGGTGTTCATTGATGATATCCTGGTTTACTCGAAGAATGAAGAGGAGCATAAGGAACATTTGCGATTGGTACTTGAGAAGCTCAGAGAACATCAGTTGTATGCCAAGTTCAGCAAATGTGAGTTTTGGTTGAAGGAAGTAGGATTCCTCGGACACGTTATATCCGGAGAAGGAATAGCAGTTGATCCCACTAAAGTTGATACCGTGACCAAGTGGGAAGCACCAACAACAGTTGGAGAGATCCGGAGTTTTCTTGGACTCGCAGGATACTACCGGAGATTTATTGAGAATTTCTCCAAGATTGCAAAACCTATGACGGGGTTGTTAAAGAAGGATACCAAGTTCATATGGACTGAGGAGTGTGAGGCTAGTTTTCAGGAGTTGAAGAAACGCTTGGTTACTTCACCAGTGTTGATTTTGCCAGACCAGACCAAGGATTATGAGGTGTATTGCGACGCTTCACGACGAGGACTTAGAGCAGTGCTTATGCAGGAAGGGAGAGTTGTTTCATATGCCTCACGACAACTGAAACCCCACGAATTGAATTATGCCACGCATGATTTGGAGTTAGCAGCCGTAGTACATGCCTTGAAGACTTGAAGGCATTTTATGATAGGAAACCATTGTGAGGTGTACACGGATCACAAGAGTTTGAAATACATTTTCACGCAGAAGGAGTTAAACCTCAAACAAAGGAGATGGTTGGAGCTCATCAACGATTATGATATGAGATTGCATTACCATCCCGGAAAGGCTAATGTAGTAGCTGATGCATTGAGCCGTAAGAGCCATGTCAATACACTAATGAGGGGAGAAATACCACAGGAGTTAGCCGAGGATCTTCGTGAGCTATGTTTGGAAATAGTTCCGAGAGGCTATGTAGCAGCATTGGAGATTCAGTCAACTTTGATGGATAGAATCAGAGAAGCTCAGAAGACTGACAAGGAGATTGCCTCTATAAAGGAGAAAATGAGCGAAGGAAAGGATAAAGGATTTTGTGAGGATGAGCACGACACCCTATGGTTTGAAGACCGTGTTTATGTGCCCAATGACCCGGAGATCAGGAGGTTGATTCTGCAGGAGGCACACGATTCACCATATTCGATTCACCCAGGAAATACCAAGATGTATTTAGATTTGAAGGATGTTTTCTGGTGGACCAGAATGAAGAAAGATATTGCGGAGTACGTAGCAGTATGTGATGTATGTCAGAGAGTGAAGGCAGAGCATCAGAAGCCAGCAGGATTGCTACAACCATTGCCGATACCCGAATGGAAGTGGCATAACTTAGGCATGGATTTTATCACGGGATTACCCAGGACTCGTTCGGGCTATGACTCGATTTGGGTTGTAGTCGATCGGTTGACGAAAGTAGCTCATTTCATCCCAGTAAAGACCACTTACACCAGTGCTAAGTTGGCAAAGATATACATGACCAGGATTGTATGCTTACATGGAGTTCCAAGGAGTATAGTATCAGATAGAGGAACCCAGTTTACCTCAAAGTTCTGGAATCAGTTGCACGAAACTTTGGGTACCAGGCTAGAGTTCAGCACAGCTTTTCATCCACAGACAGATGGACAGACCGAGAGAGTCAATCAGATTTTGGAGGACATGCTGAGAGCTTGTGCGCTAGATTATGGATCTAGTTGGGACGATAATTTGCCATATGCAGAGTTCTCTTACAACAACAGCTATCAATCCAGTTTAAAGATGGCCCCTTTCGAAACTTTGTACGGAAGGAGGTGCAGGACACCGTTGTCATGGGATGAAGTTGGAGACCGCCAGTTGTTTGGGCCTGATTTGATTAAAGAGTCTGAACAGAAAGTGAAATTGATTCGCGATAGGCTCAAGGTAGCCCAGTCCAGGCAGAAGAGCTACGCAGATTCTAAACGCAAGGAGATAGTTTACGAAGGCGGAGACAGGAGTTTATCTTCGAGTATCCCCACTTCAGGGAACAAAGCGTTTTGGTGTTAAGGGAAAGTTAGCGCCATGGTTTGTAGGACCATACCGAGTATTGGAACGTATGGGAGAAGTGGCCTACAAGTTGGAATTACCCGTGGGATTGTCAGGAGTTCATGATGTGTTCCACGTTTCTCAGTTGAAGAAGTGCCACGCGGAGATGGCTGACATACCCTTGAGAGACACAGTACCACTGGAAGCAATTCAGTTGGACAGTGATTTGACCTATGAGAAGAAACCAATTAAGATTCTTGAGTTTGCCAGCCGAGTCACCCGCAGCAAGGTTATCAAGTTTTGTAAGGTTCAGTGGAGCCACCACATGGAGGATGAAGCCACCTGGGAGCGAGAGGAAGATCTGCTCAAGGACCACCCTCACCTATTTTCTAGCCAACCCGAATCTCGAGGGCGATATTCATCTTAAGGGGGTAGGTTTGTAACTCCTCCGGGGCCGGCCTTTAAAAGCCGGGGCGCCCGACCCCGCAGCCCACCGAGCCGCCCCGCCGCCCGAACCCTAGTGCCGCCGCCGCCCGTGCCGCCGCCGCCGCCCGCCAGCGCCGCGCCGCTCCGCCGCCGCCGGAACCTCGTCGGAATTGCCGGGTAGTTTTTTTTTTAGACGCCGGTTTTTTTTGAAAAACCGTTCGGTTTTTCCAACGGTTTTGTTCGTTTTTTTATTTCAGTTTTTTTTAATAGATCGGTTTTTCCGATTTATTTAAATAGCGAGCGTTCGTTCGTCAGTTCTAGCGAACGTTCATCGTTTTTCTTTTTCTCGGATTAAATCCGTGATTTTTCTGATCGCAATTTCTGATCCGATTTTCGTTTTAGTATAACTTTTTGCTCGTTTATCAGAATCAGGCGATTCAAGCACCTGGAGTTTCATCTCGAAACCCTCTATCCGTTTAACCAACTTAAACAAGTTTTTGCCACTGTAAAAATTGCCCTAGATTCAGAATAGTAAACGAAGCCTGTTTCTTTTGTCGTTTGACTTCCGTTGCTTCGTTTGATTTGATTCTTTTTGCAAACTGGAGTTCTTAAGTTGAACCTTCTGGTTAGATCTCTTATTTGAGTTTTACCTGTGCATTAGATGAATACTTATTGTATGCTTGTTTGTTTGTCTGCGATAGAATACCCGGAGTGCGCCGCCTGTTACTTCGAATCTTTAGGTTTCGCGGATCATCAGCAAGGCAAGTAACACTTTGATCATACCTCCTACTACCCAGTTTTATTGCATTAGATCAATCCTCAAACATTGCGTGATTAGGATCTAATTAAATTATGGGATGGGAAGTAGCTGAGGTAGTACCTATTACCTGTTATATTATCAAACCTTTGGGAGTTACTTCTACTTTTGCTTACTATTGTTATGCTATGCTAGTAGACGTGGATTGGGTGAGTGATATCCATGACAGATGTGAGCTTGTTAATTTAATGGTTTATGTAAGGTGGCAACTTAAACACACATCTGGGTGGATTGAGGTACCTGGGTATTCCAGGATTGCCTGTTTTTCTTTATGGACCGCCACTCAGGCCCAAAGGGATCATGAGATTTTTCATACTAGAAACTTCCGTGTGCAGCCACAAGCTATTATGGGCTCTAGCATAGTTGATTAAGTCGTGCGAACTCTTACAGGATAGACTAGCAGATGTGGGGGAAAGTAGGTGTAACGGTCTATCCATCGTAAGGTGCTAGCACTTCTGAAAGACTATGTCTCGGTCATCCGTCTTCTCAAACATCATGTAGTGCGAGAAACCAAACGGAGGCGATCGAGTCTTGTGGGGAAAAGTGCGCAAACCTCTGCAGAGTGTATAAACTAATCATGGTTAGCCGTGTCCCCGGTTATGGACATCTTGAGTATCTAGTACTTGGATTATCATGTGAATCTCAACATGTTACTCTAAAAATTTAATTTTGTTGGGTTTTGTTAATGATGATGCTTAATTGGGATTGAGGATGATGTCAACCATTCTCAATGTTTAACAACTACCCTGATAGTTAAATAAAATGTATTCCTTTGCAGTAGGAAAAAATCAGCTTTACGCAAAACAGTAACCATAGAGCTTTCCACCAGCCAAATATGCATATAGTATAGCTGTTTCATTCCATTACTCTCTATGTGTTACCTTGCCAGCATATTCCATGTGCTGGCCCGTTTCGGGCTGCAACGTTAATGTTGCAGACTTTTCAGACGACGATTAAGGAGTTTTTAAGTCGTGGTTCTATACTCAGTGATGCCGTTAGAGTTGATGGACTCACTTATCTTCCAAGCCTTCCGCTGTTATCGTTATTAGATGGCCTTAAGCCATATTTATTGTAATAAGTTCTCTATTGAGACACTCGATGTAATAAGTGTGTGATTGCTACTCTGTTATAAATCCTTCAAGTACTGTGTGGTGTCAGCATTACTGATCCAGGGATGACACCTGAGCACAGAGATCAGACTGTTTGAGGTCTGATCGCTACATTATATGTCTTTTAGTTTACCTATCTCACAGGTTCTCATACAGCTTTAGCAGCTTGAGGAGATTTGAAAACTGTCAGATCTTGGAGATATTTCTACTTGTTGATGCTTAAGAAAAATGTTCGCCATTTGTTGACTTCTTTCCACTTCTCCATTACAAGTTCGAATTGTTTACTACTGTGGGTTGTTTATTATGTTTATGGGGTACTTGCTTTAGATGAGAACAATGTTGATTGCTCTTCTGTAAACTGAATCTCACAAATCCTAGCCAAGTTTTAATACATTGATAAAATTTTAGATTCTTTACAAAAATCATGGTTAAGGATACTCCATTGTTACCACTTCTTTAGGGGTTTCTTGTTTCCCAAAAAAACATTTTTTTGTAATAAATTTCTTGGAATAAAGTACTAATTTCATCTATAATATTTTCACCCGAAGTAAACAAGTGAGTATATCCACACGGAAATTTGTGAAAGAGAACTGAGTTGTGGGAGGCTGGTCACAATGGGCAAGAACATAAGATAGTAACTTACACACTTCCCTAGACTATGTTACTACCTCCATAGTGGGTAGGAACATCTATGTAGTGTCATGCAACGATGTATTTATTAGGTTATAGACTCATTGTTTTTTAGAGTGTGTGATGTTCCGGTAACTTAGCTAGTTACCACAAGCACCTCTCTCTTCATTAAATATGTGCCACATAAGCAAAGTTGTATTGGAGTGTGTGATGTTACTCCTAAGTTCCTCCCCATTGTGACCAGCCGGAGAGCAGTAAGACCTTTGTCGCATTAATGACACATTTACAATCATAATTCTGTTTGCGTTTTTTTTACGAAAGGAGCCTAGGCTCCCAATTTCGTTGCATGAAATTGATAATGCGGAACGCCCAAGAAGTGAACGAACATTTAATGCAGTGCATCACCTGGCCGTGAACCTGATCAGCCGAATAACCTCACTAAGGAGATGCCCACAACAGTTTAACATACGACAACATCGCCAGAACTATTGGACACCAGCAACCCCTAAGCATAAAGCATACAGAAAGAAGTAACCGATCAAAAACCACACAGTAAAACTACCATAGGGGCCCAGCCTTGCTTTCTACGAAAATACTCCGCAGCCTCGTGAGAAAGAAGTTTTATGCACATGTCATTCATGCAACACTGCTTCAACTACAAGTAGAAGAAGTTTGTGGAATTTTCGGGAATCTTAAAACTATGAAGCTTTATGCACAATGGACCTTCACTGTACTCCAGCATGATTCAGCAGTGGAAGGTAGATCATAGGTAATTCCTTGCCTTGAGGACCGACTATTTCTACATCCCTTCCAGATTCCTCCCAATCCTACGCATTTAGAGGAACGCCTTGACCGGCACAGAATGCTTCTCAATCCTACCATTGTTGAGTAAGTTTGCACGAGAAATTGTCACTAGCAACATATGCAAAGTCTGCTATATAGTGGTGACTCACCAACCATGATTCTTCGTGTTTAATACCATTGGCTCATAGTGAATTCATCACAACAAAGAAGAAAATGTGCAAGGCCCTACAAATCCTATGAGTCATTGCCCTCCCCACGCATGCTGCTCATCGTTTACATCATACTAGCGTTATGACTTTACACGTTTGCATATGCTCTTAGCTGTGGTAAAACCAGATCCGGCACCAGCGGATTGAATGGCAAGAGAGTACATTTGGAGCTCTAGTTGTACATTAAGTATGGCATCATTGTTTTCTTCCCCTATAGCACTCATCTTTTCTAGACCAAGGAGTGGTGAGTCGGTTCAATACAAAATAATGTTAAGCAAGACCATACTTTTGCACCCAAAGAAAAAGTCCAAGCTGCAATTATTGAACTGATTCTTCAGCTTCGTTTTAGCCTCCAATATATGCATCCCTGATTCTATGCAGCCTGCCAGCCACCTCCTCCATGCTGATGCGTTCACTTGGAAAGGACTTGGTGCAGCAAAGGCCAACATTCAGCACAGAAAGTAAACAATGCACTCCATTATCCTCCGCCGATGGAGCTTCTTCGCAAAGGTCCAACTCTTGTACCAGTTGTGGATCGACGATCTGCATCATCTTCTCAGGGAAGTTTACTCTGCAAACTTTGCAATGCTTAATCCGTCCTTGAACATGCCATCTGTTGGGCTCTTTCGTATGAATATTTCAAGGAGAACGACCCCAAAGCTGTAAACATCGGCAGCGGTAGAAACTTGACCACCCGCTCCATATTCTGTAGATTGCACATATGGAGGGATCAGTTCGATCTCACACTTCCAAGTAAAACAGGAAGAAAACCACAGCGTAAAAAAAATAGAAAAATACCTGGAGCAACATATCCTATGGTTCCCCTGATTGCAACCGAAGAAACTGATGTCGAGTCACCAAAGGATGATGAGACTTGCAACCTTGCGAGTGCAAAGTCTCCAACATGAGCTACCATGTCATTATCCAGAAGAATGTTGCTAGGTTTGAGATCACAATGAACAATACTCCCGTGGTGGTTATGGTGTAGGTACGCCATTGCATCTGCTACACCAACCACAATGCTTAACCTTTGAGCAAGTGAAATGTAGCTCCGTTTTAAAGAGTTGTCATTGTCTTCCGTTGAGTATAGCAAGTTATGCAAATCCCCTCCTGGCATGAACTCATACACTAGCGCCTTGAAATCATTTCCGCTAGAATCAATGCTAGAGCATGCAGTTAAGATACGGACTAGATTGCGGTGTCGCACATTTCGCAAAGCATTGCACTCTGCAATGAAGCTCCTCTGTGCTCCCCTTGTCTCTAAGCAAAATACTTTCACGGCAACCACATTTTCTTCTTGAAGTATCTTCCCTCTATATACTGAACTGTATCTTCCCGTGCCAATTAAATTGGATAAAGAGAATCCATCAGTTGCTCTAACAAGATCCTTATAAGAGACTTTGGGGAATTTACCATCAAATGAGAGCGAAGAAATGGATGTTTTCAAATGGTTTTTCCTCTGCCAAAGTAATACAAAGATCACCATAGCAAGCAGTGAAAGCATGCAAGCGAGTGGGATCGCTACTTTGAGTATTACAGGTAGCCTGTGTTTAGATAAATATGAAGACATAACAGAACATGAAGGCAGGTGTAAGTTCGATGCCCCACCACAAAGGCCCTGATTTCCATCAATATGTGTGGCAGTTGCGTTCTTGAATATTCCATGTACTGGAACCTTGCCCTCAAGATGGTTGAACAACAAATCTAGTTGTTCAAGATGCTGAAGGTTCCCAATAGACGCTGGTACTGATCCAGTTAAGTTATTGTAAGACAAGTTGAGGACTTTTAGGCCAAATAGGTTGCCAAATGAAACAGGGATGTTGCCACTGAAAATATTACTGTCCAACTCAATGTCTTCCAAACTTTTGCAAGCACCCATAGTGCTTGGAATATCTCCAGATAACTTGTTGGCTGAAAGCAACAAAATCACAAGCTGCTTGGCGTTGCCTACTTCTGCAGGAAGTTGTCCATCAAGGTTGTTGGATGATAATCCAATTTCCCTTATTGTTGAAATGCTGAAGATCCCCTCTGGTACCCTACCATGAAGTTTATTACTGGAAACGCTCAGTGTTTCAAGTGATTGAAGGTTTCCCAAGCTTATCGGTATGTGCCCAATGAATTGGTTTGTGTCTAGGAGTTCTATTAATTGGGATAAATTGGAAAGGGAGGAAGGTATGTTGCCTGTAAACATGTTGGTGGATAAGCTCAGTTTTTGCAAAAATTTGAAAGCTCCCAGCCAGTGTGGTACCACGCCTGTAAATCGATTGTAGTCCAATCCTAAAATGATCAGGTTGGGAAAGTTTGCTATGCCGGAGGGAAAGTTCCCTGCCAACCGATTTTGTCCCAAAAACAGATATTGAAGATTTATGGAAAGGTTACCCAACGAATTTGGCACCTGACCTTCTAAAAGATTACTTGCTAACGAGAGACCTTGTAGCTCAGTACAGTTTGCTAAGCTACTCACAAAATCCCATTCTTGCTTGTTGCGTGCTTGGACCTTATTCGTCTCAATATTTAACTTGACAAGCTTGGAGAGTCTGCCAATGGAGCTAGGCACAACCCCGGTAAAATTATTGGTCGATATATCCAAGACACGTAGACTGGATGCATTTACGAATGAATGGGGGAGTTTCCCATGAAAAAGGTTCTGGGCTAACGAAAGTATCTGGAGATTAGGCAGAGAGTTACCGAGATCGGAAGGTACCTCGCCACTTAACATATTCGTGTTAAACCCGAGGCCGGTGAGACTAGAAAGATTGAGGATGGCTGGTGGAAACATGCCTGCCAACAGATTACTACCCAGATAAAGAATCTCCAGCCCGCCCAACTCTGCAAGCTCGTCAGGGATGCGGCCTTCGATACGATTAAACGCACAGCTGAGCTTCCTCAGTGCTGTGGCATTGGCGATGGAAGGAGGGATGGTTCCACCAATGTCATTAGTTGAAAGCTGCAGCTGCTGGAGGTTTGGAGGGAGGTCCGCAGGGATTTGGCCATCCAGACCATTGTTGTTGAGCCAGAGGACCTTGAGGCTGGAACAGTTTGCAAGGCTGGTGGGGATGCTGCCCTGCAGAGTGTTGTTGCTCAGGAAGAGGGTCTGGAGGCGACGAAGGCGGCCGAGGGACGAGGGGATCTCCCCTGTGAAAGTGTTCGTCGGCAGGGCTAGATTTCTGAGGAACGTCAGGTTCCCGAGCCATGGAGAGATGTGCCCCGCTAAACCCAGGTTCGCTAGGTGAAGAGAGACGACGCGGCGCGGGTCCCTGGTCCTGCAGGAGACGCCTTCCCAGTCGCAGAGGTGGGTGCTCTCGTTCCAGGACGCCAGGGCTCGCTCCGGGTCAAGGATGATGGCCTTCTTGAACTCAAGCAGGGAGAGCCAGTCCGTTTGGTTACTGTGAGTGGAGGTGGTGACGGCTTGTATAGTAGCACTTGCCGCTGCTATGAGCACCAGGAGAAACTGCCCAATCACAGCATCCTTCATTGTGTTATACTCTGGCCGAATCTACATAGCAGAGGGAATTTAGATGGTCAGGAAACGTTGGCCACATGCGTTTCAACTAGGAGGGTGAATTTTTGTATGTTGCTTACCTGAAAAATTATTTAGAGTCGTCTCTTTTCTCAAGGTTCTTGGGCACGATTCGAATAGGTGAAACCTTGGCTACTGCACGTAGCTCATCAGAGTTCTCTTCACATCCCTATGTAGAGTAGAAGAGGAGAACATGAATGATGTATGCAGCATGTGAGAAGCAAAAGCTAGATGAATGACACGAACAGATGCTTAAACAAGTGAGGCTTACTTGCTTGCTTACTGCTGCCTTGGTCGCCACCGGCGGTGCCGTGCGTTGCAGCAAAACTGGTCAGCAGCCGGCGACGATGGGGTGAGCAGAGTCTGAGTGCCCATGGCCATGGGTTCTCTCGTTTTTATAGGGCTTCACTGTCTCTAGCTACTAACTAGTAAGTCAAGGCCACTCTATTCAAAACTCATTCGGATCCGCTGCTTTCCATGCTAGTTGACTCCAGGTTCGTCGTCACTTGCCCATGGACTCGTGGAGGGGTTGGCGCACCGGAATGCTGATCATTTTATTCGCAATCTGCCGGCCGGCCGGCCGGCTAGTCAAGATGCCTTGGCAGCCAAGAAATTTCGACTATACTGTCCAATGATTCCTGCAAGTATATATTAAACTAGAGCTCCTACTCAATCACCTGGATAGGGACGCCGGGATCTCCTTTCCCACACCCTTCTTCATGCAGGTCTTTAAGGTGGCTGCATGGAACATCTCGAGTCAAAGAAACACAAAGTTTTTGACAATGTAATCCTAGTCTGGACTCTTGAAAATTATATTTAAAAAAGGATATTTATATTCTCTCCGTTTGGCTTGGGTCCAAGTTCTGTACTCCACTCCCCCTTGATGTATATTTCCAATATATCTTGTAGATAACACCTCTGTTTCATTGAACAAATTTATACAGTTCTCCTGGAGGCATCACTCTCGATAATGTGCACGCAAAAAATTGGTTAGACAGGGTCACCAAAATCTTCTTAATTTGGCAAAGTGACACAGTTTTACACAGATTTCCACAAGGGACAATTGTTTCTTCACATGTGCCTCATGGCTCACAACAAAACTGGACCTGCAAATACAGCAATTTCTAGTATACAAAGCCCAAAGGACAGCCAAACTAGGCCCTAAGCCAGTAAAACGCCATCCAAAAGTATCATTTTCCCCACTAAAATGAACCCACAGGCTTTCTTTCCCCACAAAACTATCCAGCATGCAAATGCACGCAGCATTCCTTCATTGTGGGCTCTTTGTTTTCTCATCCGAGTAACCAGCAGCCCTCCCTGTCCTGCCTATCAAGACCGAGTCCGGCGCTGGGCCCTCGTATTCTCCAGTCATACCACGGTAGGACCGGGCCTTGAGGTATTCGATTGCAGACTTCGCACCTCCTTGGTAAAGAACTGCGTCGCTATTTTGGTTTCGGGTGCTTAGGGCCTTCTCCGTTAGCTCGGCCAGTGCAAGTGATGTTTCTGAATGCTCCTCGTTTTCTGTGGTGCCAAATGGCGGGAAAACACATGTGATTTAGAAGAAGAAAAACGCATGAATCACGAGACCAGGACTACGAACATGCATGGAGTTTTCTACAAGGTTCCACATGAAAGATGGAACTCAATAGGTAACACACTATTGTTGCAAGAATTTCAATAGGTAAAAGAACTAGTGCACACAGTGACAGATTTATAGATCCAAGTGCATAATACCTTGAGCACAATCATCTTCCACATAGCCGCCTTTGATAAAAGAAAAACGTGCTTCTTCACTTTTGCTTACAACTTCTGGTTTCTCTGAACTGATCAAATCCTTGAAATCCAAAAGATATTCTCCAGTCCATTCTCTTCCTCTGAAAATGTGTCACAGATCCAATAATGATGATAAAGAAGATATTCTTCAAACTTAATGCCACACGTATACTGGCGTCAATAACGACATGTACCTGCTAAAAGCTAATACAGCTTCAAATGGTGTGATAACTGGGGCTAGAAATTCTTTGCTATCCAATAAAGCAGTTTGGGCACAAGAAACATATACAAAAACTTCGCACTGCCACAGAAAAAATCTGTCAGTTAATCTACATATGAGAAGCAGAACAAACTATTAGAATTCACTAGCACCTCAGGAAAATTGGCAAGCTTAGCAGAATTAGGCCGTCCCATGACCAGTGTATAAGATTTCTTTCCAGCAGCTTTGATCAGATTTTTCATTTGCTCGACTATGTCAAGGTAACCAGCTGCATCAACAATAAATGTGCCACAGAACCACAGTTATGTGTCCACTACAGTACCAAAGTGATAAGTGTAAATACCATATGCTAAGGGAATAGTTGTAGTCAAGTTCAGTGAATGAATCTCTAATCATGAAGAAATAGGAAGTTCAACTGGAAGAAAAAACATAATCAGGGCCTGACCCGGTCAAACCACCAAAGAAAAAAAAGCATGCAGATGTCCTGTTTTGAACTGCTTCAAAGCAGTCGAATAAGCCTTTGGTCTGAACCAATCAGAGTATCAGACTGGAGCAGATCAAACCAAATTAACCCACATGCACAAGATATTTGATGCTCAACATATGGCATGTTTACCCTGAAACACTGAGGAAAGAGGTGCTAAAATCTGAAGTCTAATTCAAACAGTTCCTCAATACCACATTGCAGAGCCAAACCCAGGCTAGCTTAGATTTCCATGCTCACCTACCTAACATTGGCATAATTATTTTCAATATTAAAGGTAACAATGTACATACCAACGCCTAGAGTTCCCACCAAAATGCCAACAATATTTGCATCCTTTGCCTTCTCCACAAGGTAATATCTACAAACAGTTTGTATTATTATTAATACTACACAGATAATGTGTACATGCATTTCAAAGGAAGATAATAGCATACATATGCTGCACAAAAATGTACCTGCGCCTAAGAATTTTCATCAGATGAGAGACATCCCTTGAGAATTGATTTGCTGCTGTGTCGTATCTAACTGCATACAAACGTTTCATTAATATTCAATTCATTTCATTAGAAAGATCTTTTCTCTTAGGAGCAAACATAAAAATAAAGGATGCTCGAATTAATGCTACCACATAATACCATACCCATGTACTGCATGCCAGGGTGCCAGGCCCATAATAAAATGCAGGAACCCACTGGCTATACTATATGTTAACAATACAAATCATTTAGCAGAAGTCATTAATACATGTCCTAAAGGTCAAACGAGCATGCTCTCCAAGTCTCCATAGTGTAGTTTTCATATTGTCATATAACTGTTTACACATGTGTCAAGGGAAGCAAACTGGATTGTACATTGATATATTATAGAGGCAAACTAGAAAACTAGACAAAACATGATTTGCATGAATTGAAGTGATTCTCCAACTAGCCATCAAATGAGGAAGAGGGAAACAGACCTATATCACATTTATTGAAGGTAAGTGCAACGTTGGCAAAAGCAGAGTTATCTTGTCCAATCCAGTATAACAAATAGTCATCCATTTTCTCATCGGTGGATATGCGCCATGTAAGGCCTCCAAGATTATACTTGCGCGTGGACCCTTCCACATTACAGCAACTGTTCACAAGTGTTGCCAAATCATCATTGTGTGCAGGCAAACCATCATTATGAGTGCTTCCATTGGATTGAGAACATTGCTCTTCTGCAGTAGAACTTGATGACGGACTCATTTCCGAACACAGAACTTCTGCATAATGGATTTCGGAATTTTGACAATCTGATTTGCATAATCCCACAGTGGCTCTTTTAAGATCGTCCAAAGCATGTGCATACTCTAACCCACATAGCACCTATTTAATAAGTCAGATCAGCAAAATACTATTGCAAGTATAAGTGATGAATATAACAATTGATAGCTCGACAAATTGAATCAGCAAATAGTAACACTGCCGGAAACATGCAGCAACAGAAAAAAAAGTAGTTAGCAGATAAATTAAACCATATGCAGGCATTACATAATTATTACCAGAAACAGGGTAATTTCATGCAGATGTAGCCATTAACGGCAACACAACAGAATGACCACAGCCAACTCAATTTGTTTTTGTTCTAACTACTCTAATTTAGAGTCATGACCTAAATCAATTTTGTGTACTTCCTTGCGTAGGATATGGCCTAATTGATATTACATTTAAGATTACCGGTAAAGTTATATTGCTCTAAATAATAAATATTTAAAACTTAGAAAGAAAATGCCTATAACCGAAAATGCCATCTTTTCTAACTTATTAATTTTATTTAATATACTTAGAAAGGGTGATTTTACTTCAGTAGGAAAGGCAAACATTTTCAGTATGATGATGTTACGTGGTTCAGAAAAAATGTGAACTCCAGAATTCAATGACAAGGACTAAATTGATGCTTATTCCATAAACCGAAGCACAAGTTTCAGCATAAGAAATAGTTTGAGGCATACAGGTGGTTTACTGATTTCTCTCGAGCAATTTAGCAACAAGCGGCAACCGTTTTCAGTATGTTGATTTTGTAGTGTAGTTTAGAGAAGTTGTGTTAACTCCAGAACTGAGAATTCAATAACAAACGAACATCTTATGCTTATTCCATATACTAAAGCACAATTTTCAGCATAAGAAATAGTTGAGGCATACAAGAACGGGTTTACTGCTTTCTCTCGAGCAATCCAGCAATGAGCGGCAACACGAACTGATGTCCAATGGTGCCTTCCCAAATACGAAGAACGCCGGCAAATTCGATGTCCTGCATTAAGATTTGTTCTTGTCAGCATACAATTTTGATATGTGAAACTAAAAGGTAATGGCTTCCAACAAACAATCATCATAATGACTGGAATTTACCATATGTTACAATTGTACAAGCGAATAAAAACGAAATATTAGTATGATAAGCGTCTCCCACTGACATCATGACCGGACATGAATGAGGAACACCTTCTATTACTATCAACCATTTCCTGCTAAATACAGAGCTGGCAATGCCTTTGCTAGACAGCAGACCATCTCTGACATGATTGCCTAGTAGTAATTATCAATGCCCCTAAAAGAACAATCTGAAGCATCCAATTGTTAATCCAACAAACACAGAAATGAACCACATACAGAGACAAAAACTCCTATTCCGAAGCAACAATCTTGTTTTCTCGACTCAGCCTGCACATTAAAACGGGGCGCAACAACTGACGAAGGGTGATGGGGGCAAAGAAGGGCTCACGGGCTCATGCAGGAGTGGCCGTAGTGGACGACGCACTGGGCGTCGATGTTGGACGCCCCCACCTCATCGACGCAGCACGAGTTGTACGCGGTGTCGGCCATCACGAACAGCTTGGCCCCGCCGCCGAGCTCCGCCCGGAGGGCCCGCGCCACCGCCGCCGCGTCCTTGAGCAGCTCGTCCGGGAACTAAAGCGCCATGAAACCGAGACAAGTAGCCAATCAAAGGGCAGCTAAAGCACCAAATTAATCTCGAGGAATGAAGGGAGAAGGGGAAATTACCTGGAGGGCGACCCTGGTGTAGGCGCGGCCCCGCAGGAACTCGGCCGTCCGCGGGATCTCGTACCTTGAGCTGATGTCGACCATGGCGGGCGGGGGGGGGGGGGATGGGGGGGTTCGCCGCTGGCGAGGGTGGATTCCGCTCGCCCGCTCGGAGGGAGGGAAGCGCAAAGCAGCAGGAGAGCTCCGGCGAATGGGGAGGGAGGGGGCGAGGGTTTTGCTCCTGGGACGCCGGCACTCCTGCAGTGCTGAGCTAAAGCTGGCCATATGGGCCGTGCCTCGTGGGCCGGTCCACTGGCATGGATTTTCGGCCTGGCACGCCACGCGATTAAAAAGGCCGGGCCGACCATGGAACAAGGCCGATCTCCAAGGTCAGGCCTTAAGGCCGGGCACAGCATGGCCCATTTAATTGTGGGGCCTTTTTAGGGCTTTTTCAAAGCCTTTTTAGAGCTGTTTTAGGGCTTTTTCGGCCTTTTCAATGCCGGACCGCCCCGCAGCCGTGGTGTGCTGGCCCGGCCCTTTTAACTCGTGTGCCAGACTGATCTTCTCAAAGCTAGGCCTTCGGGCCGACACAGGATGTGTCGTGTCAAAGACTTTCTATAGCCGAGCCGGCCCATATGGCCAAGTTTGTGCTGAGCTCATCAATGGATTTTTTTTGTTTGTTTGAGCCATTGGATGGGAAATTTAGGGTTTAGAAAGATGCACTCACACACTCCATATGCAATTGACACATAACTAGACTCGAATTAGCTAAAAAGGAGAATAAGTTGATATTGTACTTACATGAAATTGGCATAAGTACTTTTTAATTGCATGTGTGTTGCAGCAGTGGCATATATATTTATGGTTTACATCATGACTCGCATATATCTTCCACCCATTGTCTTCGCCTCCTCAATCCAATCTTACCACGTATGTCAATGGTTCATCCTGTCACGGTTCCCCTTTCACTGCCACCCACGCACTTTGGATTTTAAACACATAACTATGCAGTTTGTGTATATGCAAATGTTCCAAAAAGAAAAAAGAAACGGTGCATAAGAGATCGTCGATATCCTTCTAGCATATGCATGACAGTAGGACGAAAGGAAAAAAATAAAGACATAGGAACCTAACTAGCACACATGTCCGTGCGTTGCAATGGGAAAAAAATAAATTCACGCACTATCCATCCGTGTTGCCTCTTCGTCATCCACTCATGAATCCAATTCCAAGATGATGAGACATAGCAAAAAGAATATGTGCATTACCAAGGATAATTATTTTTGTATAGATGTATGGAGGAGCGTGTGCAAAAAAAGAGTACCACCTTAGATAGTTAAAAAAACTAATATGGATTAGTAGATCAAAAAATCAAAGAAATGCATCTTACTTTATTAGTAGGCTGACAAAAAAGACCCATGTATTGAAAACGGAGAATATCACACACCCTATCCCTGATAATAATGCCTCAAGACCTTTCCTTGTAAATGTAATCCACATGATGATGGCGTAACACCCGCCCATCTGCCGCTACCGCCGTAGCCAACCCACACATCCTCCTCCTGCTAGCATGACCATCAAGCACGGGGAAGATCTGGGAAAAAATATTGCCATCTCTATGGTCCACCGATCTTGTACAAATGCGGCAAAAATTTAGAGTAGCATCATGGGGTATTTACTCTTCTTTCATGAACTCGTATAAATATAAGCCGATAAAAAAAACTTAAGTGTCATAAATTCATAAGCAAATAGTAGTTGGTAGATCATATACGCACTTATTCTAAATGTGCGAATATAATAGGATGAGTGACAGATACACTTATACAAATATTGCATTTGCACTTTGGGCCTTATGTGGTACTACCTCATCAAAATATAAAATGTTTGATCTAGATTTAGACAAAATAATCTCTTATACATTATTACATATGCAGTATATGGGGCATGAGTTGACAATCGCTCCATCCTTAATACTACTATGCATCTTATTCATCTCATCTGTGTTCCTAAAACTAAATGTATATTAGACGTTTGTATTATAAACTATAAAAAAAATAAAGTACACTAACTTTCATGGGTGATCTATCCTGGCTTTAGCTCAAGCACGTGGACCCATCTAACTTATATCTTCACATGGGTACTCGTAAGACTAGTCACAATGGGAGTAACTTAACTAGTAACATCACACATTTCAATACAAAATTGCTTATGTGGCAGCTAATTAATGAGGAGAGAGGGGTTTGTGGTAACTTAGCTAGTTACTGTAACATCACACATTTCAAGGCATAATGAGTCTATAGCCTAATAAATGAACTCTTTCATGATACCACTCATACGTTACTACCCACTATGGAGGTAGTAACATAGACTAGTAACATCGGCAAGTTACTACTTTATATTACTCCCCACTGTGAGCAGTCTAATACACTGTAGCTGACCGGCTAAAATAATCCACTTGAATCCACTACCAATCTTATCTCTCAGCAGCCAGCACTTTCGTCAATGCCCAGACCAAATAGAGATGAAGGAAGCGAAGGGGAGGTGCCTGCACGGCTCGTACGCAGGTGAATCTGGCCGTTGGGCGACGTAGAACCGAGGTGGCGAGTTCGGAGGTCGAGCAGACCACAGCAACTGCGATGCTCCTATGCTCGTTGGAGTGGCGCCCGTGGCCACCAGCGCGGCGGCTGCACCCCTGTGCACAGCATCGCCGGCAAACTCCCATGCCGCGGCCTGGGGAACCTCCATGGCTGACCTCATAGAGCGCCACTCTGTTTTATCCGCATGCGGCGTCCCACGCCCTTCCTCGCCAGAACCGGCCGGCCCAAACCCTCCATCACAACTTCATCCGCTTCTCTGCGTCCCTCGAACGAGCATAGCTGCCTCTCCCACCACTCCTCCACCTTGCCGCGCTGTTGTCGTCGTTGTTGCTTTCCTTGCCGGTCCTCCCAGGCCCGGGAGACCTCATGTGGGTGCTGCCATGGATGAGTACAAAGCTCGAGCTTGCCTCCTCCCCCCCCCCGTCCCTTGCTCGAACACCGCCGCCGCCAGCCCAAGCTCTGCCCCGGCGAGCTTCCTACTCCTCCTCTTCACTTCCCCGGAGGCACAGGCATGTTCCTGCTTGAGACACCGTCATCGCCTGACAGTGCTCGGAGACACCACTGCCACCGATGTCGCCGGATTGCCCTCAACCCCCTCTTTCTTGATCTCAATCTACATAGCCCGGACACGAACTCTGATGACTTCGATCTAAATCAGAGAAGGACAGAACGGGGCAGGAGGTTGCAGATCGATGAGGGTAGGGGTGGCGGATGGGCAGGGGAAGGGGAAGACCGGTGATAACCCACAAGTATAGGGGATCGCAACAGTTTTCGAGGGTAGAGTATTCAACCCAAATTTATTGATTCGACACAAGGGGAGCCAAAGAATATGCTCAAGTATTAGCAGCTGAGTTGTCAATTCAACCACACCTAGAAACTTAATATCTGCAGCAAAGTGTTTAGTAGCAAAGTAATATGATAGTAGTGGTAACGGTAGCAAAAGGTAACAGTAGTAAAAGTAATGTTTTTGGTATTTTGTAGTGATGATAGCAATAGCAACGGTAAAAGAGATCCAGTCAAGTCATACTCAATGTAAACTAACAATAATGAATGCAAATGACAGCGGTGCTCTCCAACTGGTGCTTTTAATAAGAGGATGATGACTCAGCATAAAAGTAAATAGATAGGCCCTTCGCAGAGGGAAGCAGGGATTTGTAGAGGTGCCAGAGCTCGGTTTTGAAACAGAGGTGAATAATATTTTGAGCGGTATACTTTCATTGTCAACATAACAACCAAGAGATGGCGATATCTTCCATGCTACACACATTATAGGCGGTTCACAAACAGAATGGTAAAGTTTATACTCCCCCTTCCACCAACAAGCATCAATCCATGGCTTGCTCGAAACAACGAGTGCCTCCAACTAACAAGAGTCCCAGGGGGAGTTTTGCTTGCAGTTATTTTGATTTAGTTTGCATAAAGCATGGGACTGGGCATCCCGGTGACCAGCCATTTATCTCGTGAGTGAGGAGCAGAGTCCACTCCTCTTGAGAATAACCCGCCTAACATGGAAGATACAGACAGCCCTAGTTAATATATGAGATATTAGAGCATACAAAACAGGATATTTATTTGAAGGTTTAGAGTTTGGCACATACAAATTTACTTGGAACGGCAGGTAGATACCGTATATAGGTAGGTATAGTGGACTCATGTGGAATAACTTTGGGGTTTAAGGGATTGGATGCACAAGCAGTATTCCCGCTTAGTACAGGTGAAGGCTAGCAAAAGACTGAGAAGCGACCAGCTAGAGAGCGACAACAGTCATGAACATGCATTAAAATTAATCAACACCGAATGCAAACATGAGTAGGATATAATCCACCATGAACATAAATATCGTGAAGGCTATGTTGATTTTGTTTCAACTACATGCGTGAACATGCGCCAAGCCAAGTCACTTAAATCATTCAGAGAAGGATACCACCCTATCATACCACATCATAACTATCTCAATAGCATGTTGGCACGTAAGGTAAACCATTATAACTCATAACTAATCAAGCATGGCACAAGAAACTATGATCTCTAGTTGTCATTGTAAACATGTTTATTCATAATAGGTTGAATCAGGAACGATGAACTAATCATATTTACAAAAACAAAAGAGGTCGAGTTCGTACCAGCTGTTCTCATCTCAATCAGTCCATCATATATCGTCATAATTGCCTTTCACTTGCACGATCGAATGATGTGAATAATAATAATAATGCACGTGCATTGGACTAAGCTGGAATCTGCAGGTATTCAATAAACAGGAGAAGACAAGGCAATATGGGCTCTTTTGTCAGATAAACAATAATGCATATAAGAGCCACTTCAACAATTTAATTATGGTCTTCTCCTATCGACCCTCAAAGAAAAGAAAAGAAATAAAACTATTTACACGGGAGAGCTCCCAACAAGTAAAAGAAGAACAAGAAATCTTTTTGGGTTTTCTTTTTAATTACTACTACAAGCATGGAAATTAAACTGATTAAAAGCTACAACTAATTCTTTTTGTTTTTCTTAAGGTTTATTAGACACACAAGAAGAAAGCATAAAAAGGAAATAAACTAGCATGGATGATACAATGAAAAAGTATGAGCACCGACATCTAGCAATGAGTGTGTGAACATAAATGTAATGTCGGTGGAAAATACGTACTCTCCCAAGCTTTGGATTTTGGCCTAAGTTGGTTTATGGCCACGGCTGGCCTGGCGGATATCCATAATAGTAGTTGGGGTCATACTGAGATGCAGCGGCTATCGTCTGCTGAGCTGCAACGTGGCGACGAGCGGCCTCCGCTCTCCTCTCGTACTCATCTGCCTCATCTCTGGTAATGGTATATCTTCCTCTTGCCTGATAATCAAATAAGGCAGGAGCAGGGAGAGTAATATGGACAGCACGGCGTATGTCAAAAATTAGTCGATACTGGAGAGGCGATTCATTCCTCTCGACAAACTGATGGTGAACCATAGCATTAAAGTCTAAGTAAGCAGGAGGTAATTCAATATCATCTTCGCGTATGGCTACACCAAGAAAATTAGCTATGCGGGTTGCATAAATTCTACCAAAGAAATCTTCATTAAATCTATTAAGATGCAATCTACGTGCAACAATGGCTACCAAATTATAAGATTTATCTCCCAACACAGCACTCCTAAGAATACTGAGGTCGGGGACACACATGTGACATGCTTCATCTTTACCATTAATGCATCTACCTATGAAGAAAGCAAAATAATGTATAGCTGGAAAGTGAATGCTCCCTATGGTAGCTTGTGTTATATCTCTAGATTCTCCCACAGTTATACTAGCAAGAAAATCTCTAAATTCAGATTTGCGAGGATCCCTTATACTACCCCATTGTGGAAGTTTGCAAGCAGTGGTAAAATCCTCTAAGTCCATAGTATAGGAATTTTCATAAATATCAAACAGGACAGTTGGAGAATTACGTGAAGTTGAAAATTCAAACCTCCTCCCAAAGGTACTGGTGAGGTTGTGATACTGGCTGCACTTTTCTTCCTCGAAGCTCACAAGATCAGCGTTACGTAAATATGCGTTAAATTCTTCCTTAATTCCCGCTCGATCCATAAAATTCTCAGAAGGCCATTCACAAGGACGCACTGGAGCGTCTCTTGGTGGCTCATCATCAGCATCACGCATTGCAAGCCTGGGTCCTTGCTTCCTTGAAGAACCACCTTGGAACATTTTCCTAAGCATATTTCTTCCTCTGAAAAATTCTAAAAAAATTTAGTAACTTCAAAATAAAGGTAAACCAAACTTAATAATATTGATAGCAACTACTCCTATATCATGCATCAAAACTACTTGGAACCACATAAATTTGACATGCAAGCTCAAGAACAGGGTCACCTAAGCAGCAAAAATTTGCAATGAATAAAGCACTAGAACAAAAACTAATTGGACCAATGGAGGAGTCACATACCAAGGAACAATCTCCCCAAGCAGTTTTGTGAGAGGTGCTTTGAGCAAGGAGATCGAAAATGGCAGCAGGATGAGCTAGAACTCGTGCTTGAGTTGGATATTCGTGTTTGGGGGAAGAAGAAGGAGTGTATGGGTGAAAGGATAAGTGGAGGAGGGTCACTGTGGGCCCACGAGGCAGGGGGCGCGCCCAGGGGGTAGGGCGCGTCCTCCACCCTCGTGGGCAGGTGGTTGACCCCCCTGCTGTGTTCTTAGTGCCAAATATTCTCAAATATTCTAGAAAAAATCATATTCAAATTTCAGGGCATTTGGAGAACTTTTATTTTCGAGGTATTTTTATATTGCACGGATAATCCGATAACAGACAAAAAAATATTTATTTTCATTTTATTTAATATAAGTAACAGAAAGTAAAAGTGGGGTACAGAAGGTTGTGCCTTCTAGTTTCATCCATCTCATGATCATCAAAAGGAATCCACTAACAAGGTTGATCAAGTCTTGTTAACGAACTCATTCCGAATAACATGGAACCGGAGAAATTTCGAATAACACTATGTTACCTCAACGGGGATATGCACATTGCTACCTCTTGAGCACTGCGTTGGATTTCCCCGAAGAGGAAGGGATGATGCAGCAAAGTAGCGTAAGTATTTCCCTCAGTTTTTGAGAACCAAGGTATCAATCCAATAGGAGGCTACGCTCGAGTCCCTCATACCTACACAAAAACAATAGCTCAACGCAACCAACGCGCTTAGGGGTTGTCAATCCCTTCACGGTCACTTACGAAAGTGAGATCTGATAGAGATGATAAATGATATTTTTGGTATTTTTGGTATAGAGATGCAAAGTAAAAGTAAAATCAAAGTAAAAGCAAAGCAATAATAAAGTGATGGAGATTGATATAGTGAGAAAGAGACCCGGGGGCCATAGGTTTCACTAGTGGCTTCTCTCAAGAGCATAAGTATTCTACGGTGGGTGAACAAATTACTGTTGAGCAATTGACAGAATTGAGCATAGTTATGAGAATATCTAGGTATGATCATGTATATAGGCATCATGTCCGAGACAAGTAGACCGAAACGATTCTGCATCTACTACTATTACTCCACTCATCGACCGCTATCCAGCATGCATCTAGAGTATTAAGTTAAAAACAGAGTAACGCCTTAAGCAAGATGACATGATGTAGAGGGATAGTTTCATGCAATATGATAAAAACCCCATCTTGTTATCCTCGATGGCAACGATACAATACGTGCCTTGCTGCCCCTTCTGTCACTGGGAAAGGACACCGCAAGATCGAACCCAAAGCTAAGCACTTCTCCTATAGCAAGAACAACCAATCTAGTAGGCCAAACCAAACTGATAATTCGAAAAGACTTGCAAAGATAACCAATCATACAAAGAAGATTCAAATATTATTCATAGATAGACTTGATCATAAACCCACAATTCATCGGTCTCAACAAACACACCGCAAAAAGAAGATTACATCGAATAGATCTCCACAAGAGAGGGGGAGAACATTGTATTGAGATCCAAAAAGAGAGAAGAAGCCATCTAGCTACTAACTACGGACCCGTAGGTCTGAAGTAAACTACTCACACTTCGTCGGAGAGGCTTGGATGATGATGTAGAAGCCCTCCGTGATCGATGCCTCCTCCGGCGGAGCTCCGGAATAGGCCCCAAGATGGGATCTCGTGGATACAAAAAGTTGCGGCGGTGGAATTAGGTTTTTGGCTCCTGTTCTGATCGTTTGGGGATACGTGGATATATATAGGAGGAAGAAGTACGTCGGTGGAGCTTCGAGGGGCCCACGAGGCAGGGGGCGCGCCCTAGGGGGGCGCCCTCCACCCTCGTGACCGCCTCGTGGCTTTCTTGGCGGAGGGTCCAAGTCTCCTGGGTCTTATCTGATGAGAAAATCACGTTTCCGAAGGTTTCATTCCGTTTGGACTCCGTTTGATATTCCTTTTCTTCGAAACCCTAAAACAGGCAAAAAACAGCAATTCTGGGCTGGGCCTCCGGTTAATAGGTTAGTCCCAAAAATAATATAAAAGTGGAAAATAAAGCCCAATATAGTCCAAAACAGTAGATAATATAGCATGGAGCAATCAAAAATTATAGATGTTGGAGACGTATCACACATCCCCAATAATAAGAATATGATATTTCTTCTTGACAGTAGGAAGAGGAAATTCAAAACCTCCAAATATAATCGATGGAATTTTTCCAATAGAGTTGATACTATGAACTTGAGGTTTTTTCCTCGGAAAGTGTACCGTATGCTCATCACCATTAACATGAAAAGTGACATTGCCTTTAGTGCAATCAATAACAGCCCCTGCAGTGTTCAAAAAGGGTCTTCCAAGAATAATAGACATACTATCGTCCTCGGGAATATCAAGAATAACAAAGTCTATTAAAATAGTAACGTTTGCAACTACAACAGGCACATCCTCACAAATACCGACAGGTATAGCAGTTGATTTATCAGCCATTTGCAAAGATATTTCAGTGGGTGTCAACTTATTCAAATCAAGTCTACGATATAAAGAGAGAGGCATAACACTAACACCGGCTCCAAGATCACATAAAGCAGTTTTAACATAATTTCTTTTAATGCAGCATGGTATAGTTGGTACACCGGGATCTCCAAGTTTCTTTGGTATTCCACCCTTAAAAGTATAATTAGCAAGCATGGTGGAAATTTCAGCTTTCAGTATCTTTCTTTTATTTGTAATAATATCTTTCATGTACTTAGCATAAGGATTGGTTTTGAGCATATCAGTTAATCGCATACGCAAAAAGATAGGTCTAATCATTTCAGCAAAGCGCTCAAAATCCTCATCATCCTTTTTCTTGGATGGTTTGGGAGGAAAAGGCATGGGTTTCTGAACCCAAGGCTCTCTTTCTTTACCATGTTTGCTAGCAACAAAGTCTTTTTTATCATAACGTTGATTCTTTGACTGTGAGTTATCAAGATCAACGGCAGGTTCAATTTCTATATCATTATCATTACTAGGTTGGGCATCATCATGAACATTATCATTAACATTATTACTAGTTTCAGGTTCATTACAAGATTGAGGTTCAGCATCAGAAATAGAAATATCATTTGGATTCTCAGGTATTTCAACAATAGGATCACTAGAAGCATGCAAAGTCCTATCATTTTTGTTTTTCTTCCTTTTAGAAGGACTAGGTGCATCTATGTTATTTCTCTGAGAATCTTGCTCAATTCTCTTAGGGTGGCCTTCAGGATACAAAGGTTTGTGAGTCATTTTACCACCTCTAGTCATAACTCTAACAGCATTATCATTATCTTTACTATTCAATTCATTGAGCAAATCATTTTGAGCTTTAAGTACTTGTTCTACTTGAGTGGTAACCATAGAAGCATGTTTACTAATAAGTTTAAGTTCACCTTTAACATTAGCCATATAATCACCCAATTGTTCAAGCATATTTGAATTGTATTTCAATTGTCTACCAAAATAAGAATTAAAATCTTCTTGCTTAGCCATAAATTTATCAAACTCATCTAAGCATGGGCTAGCAAATTTAGTAAATGGGATTTCAGCTTTATCATATCTATAGAGAGAATTTACCTTTACTACCTGTGTCGGGTTATCAAGACCATGAGTTTCTTCAATAGGAGGAGGATTTGGATCATATGTTTCTTCAACAGGCGGTAAATTAAGACCATGTATTTCTTCAATAGGAGGTAAATTCTTAACATCTTCAGCTTTAATACCCTTTCCTTTCATAGATTTCTTTGCCTCTTGCATACCTTCGGGACTGAGAAATAGAATACCCCTCTTCTTCAGAGTTGGTTTAGGAATAGGCTCAGGAATTGGCTCTGGAGGTGTCCAATTATTTTCATTTGCCAACATATTATTCAATAGAATTTCAACTTGATCCGGTGTTCTCTCCCTGAAAACAGAACCAACACAACTATCCAGGTAATCTCTGGAGGCATCGGTTAGCCCTTTATAAAAGATATCAAGTATTTCATTTTTCTTAAGAGGATGATCAGGCAAAGCATTAAGTAATTGGAGAAGCCTCCCCCAAGCTTGTGGGAGACTCTCTTCATCAATTTGCACAAAAATTATATATATATATATATCCCTTAAAGCAGCTTGTTTCTTATGAGCAGGGAAATATTTAGCAGAGAAGTAATAAATCATATCCTGGGGACTACGCACACAACCAGGATCAAGAGAATTAAACCAAATCTTAGCATCACCTTTTAATGAGAATGGAAATATTTTAAGGATATAAAAGTAACGAGTTCTCTCATCTTTAGTGAACAGGGTGGCTATATCATTCAGTTTAGTCAGATGTGCCACAACAATTTCAGATTCATAACCATGAAAAGGATCAGATTCAACCAAAGTAATTATATCAGGATCAACAGAGAATTCATAATCCTTATCAGTAACAAAGATAGGTGAAGTAGCAAAAGCATGGTCAGGTTTCATTCTAGCATTTAGAGATTGCTTACTCCACTTAGCTAATAACCTTTTGAGTTCATTTCTATTTTTGCAAGCTAAAATAGCTAAAGAAGCTTCTTGATCAAAAACATAACCCTTAGGAATAACAAGTGATTCTTCATCATCACTTTCATCAGTATCATCAGATTCAATATTTTCAATTTCTCTAGCTCTAGCAAGTTGTTCGTCAAGAAATTTACCAAGTGGCAAAGTAGTATCAAGCATAGAAGTAGTTTCATCATAAGTATCATGCATAGCAGAAGTGGCATCATCAATAACATGCGACATATCAGAACGAATAGCAGAAGCAGGTGTAGGTGTCGCAAGCTTACTCAAAACAGAAGGTGAATCAAGTGCAGAGCTAGATGGCAGTTCCTTACCTCCCCTCGTAGTTGAGGGATAAATCTTGGTTTTTGGATCTCTCAAGTTCTTCATAATGATAAGCAGATATATATCCCAAGTGACTCAAAGAATAGAGCTATGCTCCCCGGCAATGGCGCCAGAAAATAGTCTTGATAACCCACAAGTATAGGGGATCGCAATAGTTTTCGAGGGTAGAGTATTCAACCCAAATTTATTGATTCGACACAAGGGGAGCCAAGGAATATTCTCAAGTATTAGCAGCTGAGTTGTCAATTCAACCCCACCTGGAAACTTAATATCTGCAGCAAAGTGTTTAGTAGCAAAGTAATATGATAGTAGTGGTAACGGTAGCAAAAGGGGACAGTAGTAAAAGTAATGTTTTTGGTATTTTGTAGTGATGATAGCAATAGCAACAGAAAAGTAATAAGCGAAGAACAATATATGGAAAGCTCGTAGGCAATGGATCGGTGATGGAGAATTATGCCGGATGCGGTTCATCATGTAACAGTCATAACCTAGGGCGACACAGAACTAGCTCCAGTTCATTGATATAATGTAGGCATGTATTCTGAATATAGTCATACGTGCTTATGGAAAAGAACTTGCATGACATCTGTTGTCCTACCCTCCCGTGGCAGCGGGGTCCTTACGGAAACTAAGGGATATTAAGGCCTCCTTTTAATAGAGAACTGGAACAAAGCATTAACACATAGTGAATACGTGAACTCCTCAAACTACGGTCATCACCGGTAAGTATCTCGATTATTGTCACTTCGGGGTTAACGGATCATAACACATAATAGGTGACTATAGACTTGCAAGATAGGATCAAGAACTCTCATATATTGATGAAAACATAATAGGTTCAGATCTGAAATCATGGCACTCGGGCCTAGTGACAAGCATTAAGCATAGAAAATTCATAGCAACATCAATCTCAGAACATAGTGGACACTAGGGATCAAACCTAACAAAACTAACTCGATTACATGATAGATCCCATCCAACCCATCACTGTCCAGCAAGCCTATGATGGAATTACTCACGCACGGCGGTGAGCATCATGAAATTGGTGATGGAGGATGGTTGATGATGACGATGGCGACGGATTCCCCTCTCCGGAGCCCCGAACGGACTCTAGATCAGCCCTCCCGAAAGGTTTTAGGGCTTGGCGGCAGCTCCGTATCGTAAAACGTGATGATTTCTTCTCTCTGATTTTTTTCTTCCCGAAACACAATATATGGAGTTGGAGTTGGAGTCGGAGAGGCAATAGGGGGCCCATGAGGTAGGGGGCGCGCCCTAGGGGGGCAGGCGCACCCCCCACCCTCGTGGAGAGGTGGTGGGCCCCCTGGCCTTCATCTTTTGCAGATATTTTTCATATTTTCTGAAAAGTTGCTTCGTGAAGTTTCAGGTCATTCCGAGAACGTTTGTTTCTGCACATAAATAACACCATGGTAATTCTGCTGAAAATAACTTCAGTCCGAGTTAGTTCCATTCAAATCATGCAAGTTAGAGTCCAAAACAAGGGCAAAAGTGTTTGGAAAAGTAGATACGATGGAGACGTATCAACCGGCCGCCGCCGCTATACGCGTACCCGTACGGATCGAGGGGAGAAGGCAGCGAAGGAGCCCGTGATCGAAGCGTTTTCTCATATTTTAGCCACTAAAAAGTTGGACGGCCCGTCTCGGACGACGGACGAAAATCTAGATTAATTGTGTGCTTGGGAGATTAGTATCACCTCATTTATATTATGATTATGATTTTGTCCATACAAATCATAAAAGCGTGTTATGACATGAGAAAAAAGCGCATTGTGACGGTGAACCCACGGAGTCAATCCGTGATTTATTATTACTAGCAAAAAGGCCCGTGTGTTGCAACGAGTTATACATTATATGTAGAGTAAGCACATTATATGTAGAGTAAGCACAGTACACAAACAATAAATTAGATCAAACAATCTACTCATCATACATTAGCCAGATTGGCCATGAATACTAACACATGAGCCTGTCTTAGGTAGAGCAAATAATTTATCCAGAGGGTAGCAAATGCGCAAAATGAATCACATGAATAGTTTAAAATTGCATTAGAATCTGCAGAGGCTGAAGGATGTGAACTAAATAGTAGAATCATACTGCAGAAGCAGAAACTTTGGATGAAGAGTGAACATGTAGGTACTCATAGAATTAAAGATATATATATATATTTATCTGAAATATATTGATACCATTGGGTTCGCGCCCGCATACCATTGGGTTTCTTGCTGGCGGAGGAGGAGGAATCTGGCGCTGGCGGTCACGGCGACCATTACGGCCACCGTTGTCTCCATGCTCTAGCCCTGCAGGAACTCCATCATTGGGGTGTGTCGCTCCCCCTTGTGGATTCCCATATTGGCCACGAGATTGTAGATAGCAATACATGTTGGGGAACATAGTAATTTCAAAATTTTCCTATGAACACACAAGATCATGGAGATGCATAGCAACGAGAGGGGAGAGTGTTGTCCACGTACCCTCGTAGACCGAAAGCGGAAGCGTTAGCACAACGCGGTTGATGTAGTCGTACGTCTTCACGATCCGACCAATCAAGTACCGAACGCACGTCACCTTCGAGTTCAGCACACGTTCAGCCCGATGACGTCACTCGAACTCTGATCCAGCCGAGTGTTGAGGGAGAGTTTCGTCAGCATGATGGTGTGGTGACGATGATGATGTTCTACCGACGCAGGGCTTCGCCTAAGCACCGCTACAGTATTATCGAGGTGGACTATGGTGGAGGGGGGCACCGCACACGGCTAAAAGATCAAACGATCAATTGTTGTGTCTCTAGGGTGCCCCCTTGCCCCCGTATATAAAGGAGCAAGGGGGAGGTGTGGCCGGCTAGGAGGGGTGCGCCAGGAGGAGTCCTACCCCCTCCATTTTCCTTGTTGGAATAGGAGTGGAGGGGGAAAGAGGAGGGAGAGAGGAAGGAGAGGGGGGCGCCGCCCCCCTCTCCTTGTCCTATTCGGACTAGGGGGGAGGGGCGTGCGGCCCTGCCCTGGCCGCCTCTCCTCTTCTCCACAAAGGCTCACTATGGCCCATTAAGCCCCTGGGGGTTCCGGTAACCTCTCAGTACTCCGGTAAAATCCCGATTTCACCCGGAACACTTCCGATATCAAAATATAGGCTTCCAATATATCAATCTTCATGTCTCGACCACTTCGAGACTCCTCGTCATGTCCGTGATCACATCCGGGACTCTGAACAACCTTCGGTACATCAAAACTCATAAACTCATAATATAACCGTCATCGAAACTTTAAGCGTGCGGACCCTACGGGTTCGAGAACTATGTAGAAATGATCGGGACACGTCTCCGGTCAATAACCAATAGAGGAACCTGGATGCTCATATTGGCTCCCACATATTCTACAAAGATCTTTATCGGTCAGACCGCATAACAATATACGTTGTTCCCTTTGTCATCGGCATGTTACTTGCCCGAGATTCGATCGTCGGTATCTCAATACCTGGTTCAATCTCGTTACCGGCAAGTCTCTTTACTCGTTCCGTAATACATCTGTAACGCCCTCGATGCGGCTATATCTCCCGCGTGTCGAAGCACGACTTAGAGGCATAACCGCAATGAAAGCAATGCCGCGAGTGAGGTAATCTTCACACAACCCATGTAATACATAAGGGCAAGAGATACATAGTTGGCTTACAATCGCCACGTCACACAATACATGAATAAAGCATTACATCAACCAGATAGAATCAAGGTCCGACTACGAAACCAAAATAAAAGAAGACTACCCCAAAAGCTACACAGATCCCCGATCGTCCCCAACTGGGCTCCACTACTGATCAACTAGAACGAAACAACACAAAGGACAAGATCTTCATCGAGCTCCTCCTTGAGCTTGGTTGCATCACCTGCTCGGTAACATCGGCACCTGCAAACTGGTTTTGGAAGTATATGTGAGTCACGGGGACTCAGCAATCTCATACCCTTGCGATCAAGACTATTTAAGTTTATAGGTAGGGAAAAAGGTATGTGAGGTGGAGCTGCAGCAAGCGACTAGCATATATGGTGGCTAACATACGCAAATGAGAGCGAGAAGAGAAGGCAAAGCACGGTCGAGAAACTATGATCAAGAAGTGATCCTAGAACAACCTACGTCAAGCATTACTCCAACACCGTGTTCACTTCCCGGACCCCGCCGAGAAGAGACCATCACGGCTACACACGAGGTTTATGCATTTTAATTAAGATAAGTTTCAGTTTTTCTACAACCGGACATTAACAAATTCCCATCTGCCCATAACCGCGGGCACGGCTTTTGAAAGTTCAAATCCCTGCAGGGGTGTCCCAACTTAGCCCATGACAAGCTTTCACGGTCAACGAAGGAATAGACCTCCTCCCAAGACGTTCCGATCAGACTCGGTATCTCGGTAACTCAAGACACTTCGACAGGTTAAAACAAGACCAGCAACACCGCCCGAATGTGCCGACAAATCCCGATAGGAGCTGCACATATCTCTTTCTCAGGGCACACCGGATGAGCAAGACGTTGGGTAGGCCAGCCCAGAGTTGCCCCTCGTAGCCCCGGACATCGCTCAGTTGGACCAACACTTAGAGAAGCACTGGCCCGGGGGGGTTAAATAAAGATGACCCTTAAGCCGGCCGACCCAAGGGAAAGAAAAGGCTAGGTGGCAAATGGTAAAACCAATGTTGGGCCTTGCTGGAGGAGTTTTATTCAAGGCGAACTGTCAAGGGGTTCCCATTATAACCCAACCGTGTAAGGAACGCAAAATCAAGGAACATAACACCGGTATGACGGAAACTAGGGCGGCAAGAGTGGAACAAAACACCAGGCATAAGGCCGAGCCTTCCACCCTTTACCAAGTATATAGATGCATTAATTAAATAAGCGATATTGTGATATCCCAACATATAATCGTGTTCCAACAAGGAACAAACTCAAATCTTCACCTGCAACTAACAATGCTATAAGAGGGGCTGAGCAAAGTGGTAACATAGCCAAACAACGGTTTGCTAGGACAAGGTGGGTTAGAGGCTTGGCTTAGCAACATGGGAGGCATGATATAGCAAGTGGTAGGTATCGCAGCATAGGCGTAGCAAAAGAGCGAGCATCTAGCAAGCAAAGATAGAAGTGATTTCGAGGGTATGTTCATCTTGCCTGAGATCCCGCAAGGAAGAAGAATGAGTCCATGAAGAAGACAAACGGACGTAGTCGAACGGATCCTCACAACACGACGTTATCGGAACCAACCCGAAGAAGCAACACCGGAAAGAAGCAAACAATCATGGTAAACAACCATCACATAAGCATGGCACGATGCACAATCAAGTATGATGCATGTCTGGTTTAATGAGGCATGGCATGGCAAATTGCACAAACAACCCTACAAATTAAGTGGAGCTCAATATGCAATGAGTTGCATATTGACAAAACACCACATGACTTATTTAGTTCGATCTCGTTTATGAACTCAACAATATTAAATGTTGTTAAGCATGTCAAGAGGTGAAACATAAAGGAATTATCTATCTAAACAATTTAAATGGGGCCGGATATAGCAACCAACAAATCCGGTAAATCCCCATATGCATTTATCAATTTGGTGCAACAACAATTTAAACATTTTAATTGTTGTTATCATGATGCGGATGACGTGAACAAGTTTTATGCAATTATTATTAAAAGTTGACAAGCGCATTAAGAAGCATTTGTCATCGTGGCGGAAACAAAAGGGGTGCCACGACAATGACAGCGGAAATGGTGCCACGGTAACATTCCGGTTCCGATAGCTCACAGAGATACCGGTGCAAAAGGAAAAGTGACGGGAGCGTGACATGCGATAGAAGGTGGGGTGATCCCGGTAACCTGGTTCCCACGAGACGACGACATGGCAACGGGGAACATGCAAGAAACACGTCGGGCATGGTGCAACCGTGAGCATTTCATACAACATATGCATTCGTCCACGGGCGGTCGTTTCGGGGTTATACCTTCGAAGCGTGCGTTATCGGAGCGGTTCGGGTCAAGCGGTGTAGTCTTTCTCGCATGCATCTAGGGTCGACGAAAGAGGTTCTCGCGATCTCGGCGACGGTAGTTGTACATGTTGGCAGTAGTCGAACTTGACGGTTCTGTTACACGGTTCTTCGGAGACGGTAGTGGTATACGGTACTTTCGGCCATGGTAGTCGTACACGCGTTTGGAGAGGAACTCGGCGTTTCGGTGTGGCGTAGGGGTACATGTCGATGGTCGTGTCGTGGTACTCGGCGTTCGTTTTAGTACTCGTTCGAGCATCCGTGTGGTCTTTTCGGTGGTGTACTTGGCGATATTTGAGACGACCTTGACGCATCCGTGTGTAGAGGTACTTGGCGGTTTCGGTAACGTAGTTGTACACGCGTCGTCGAACTTGTCGAATCCAAATGTTGGCCGCTGTGGTACTTGGCGCTAATCCATGTTCGGTGGTTGAACTTGACGTCAACAGCAACAGCAAGTGGAGGTACATGATGACAGTGGGGCGTCGCCGTCGTCCACTACGGCAGACAGGGCATGCAAGTCGTGGTGGTACTTCTCGAGGTAGAAGTAGGAGAAGGTCGGGTCGTGTGCTCGTCAGCAGGCAACGAAACACGCTGTTGCTGCTCGAAGAAGGCGGCGGCGCGCTTGCGGCCGAACGGAGGGAGGAAGAGGTGCGGGCGCGAGGTGACGAAGCAGCAACTGCAAGGGCAGAGCGAGGTCGGCGCTGCGGCGCAGCTCGACGGCGGCAAGGCAGCAGGGGGAACCGGGTAGGACGAAGGAGAGGCCGGCGGCTGTTACAAGAAGCAACCGAGGCGCGACTTCGGTCCATGGCGACGGCGAGGCGGGTCAAGGGCGGCGGTGCTCCTGGTTCCAGCGGGAGGAAGAACATCCCAGTCGCCGCTCGAGAGGCGCGAAGCAGAGGGAGGAGAGGAGGCTCCAGCTTGGTCGTGGCCTCGTCGGCCGGCGAGGTGGAGCTCCGGTAGTGGCTCGATGGACAGAGGAGCTGGGTGGCTATGCGCGGGATCCAGAGAGAGAGAGAGAGAGATGGGGGTCGCGTGGGATCGAGAGGAAAGGGGTCGAGGGGATCGGGATCGAGCCGAGGGCTCTGCGTGAAGGAAATATGCCCTAGAGGCAATAATAAAGTTACTATTTATTTCCTTATATCATGATAAATGTTTATTATTCATGCTAGAACTGTATTAACCGGAAACATAATACATGTGTGAATACATAGACAAACAGAGTGTCACTAGTATGCCTCTACTTGACTAGCTCGTTGATCAAAGATGGTTATGTTTCCTAACCATAGACATGAGTTGTCATTTGATTAACGGGATCACATCATTAGGAGAATGGTGTGATTGACTTGACCCATTCCGTTAGCATAGCACTTGATCGTTTAGTTTGTTGCTATTGCTTTCTTCAAGACTTATACATGTTCCTATGACTATGAGATTATGCAACTCCCGTTTACCGGAGGAACACTTTGTGTGCCACCAAACGTCACAACATAACTGGGTGATTATAAAGGTGCTCTACAGGTGTCTCCGAAGGTACTTGTTGGGTTGGCATATTTTGAGATTAGGATTTGTCACTCCGATTATCGGAGAGGTATCTCTGGGCCCTCTCGGTAATACACATCACTCAAGCCTTGCAAGCATTGCAACTAATAAGTTAGTTGCGGGATGATGTATTACGGAACGAGTAAAGAGACTTGCCGGTAACGAGATTGAACTAGGTATTGAGATACCGACGATCGAATCTCGGTCAAGTAACATACCGATGACAAAGGGAACAACGTATGTTGTTATGTGGTCTGACCGATAAAGATCTTCGTAGAATATGTAGGAGCCAATATGGGCATCCAGGTCCCGCTATTGGTTATTGACCAGAGAGGTGTCTCGGTCATGTCTACATAGTTCTCGAACCCGTAGGGTCCGCACGCTTAACGTTCATTGATGATATAGTACTATATGATTTATGAATGTTGATGACCGAATGTTGTTCGGAGTCCGAGATGAGATCACGGACATGACGAGGAACTCCGGAATGGTCCGGAGATAAAGTTTGATATATGGGATAGTAATGTTTGATCTTCGGAAGGGTTCCGGAATTCACCGGAAGGGGTTCCGGATGTTTCCCGAAATGTTTGGGCACGAGAACACTTTATCTGGGCCAAAGGGGAAAGCCCACGAGGCTTTTGGAAAGTGCAAAAGGAAGTTTTGCGGAGACCAGAGGCTAGACGCTAGGAACCCTAGCGTCTAGGGGGTAGATGCCGGGAACCCTGGCGTCTAGCCCTGGAGTTCGAGAAGGACTCTTGCCTTTCGGGTGAAACCGACTTTGAGGAGGCTTTTACTCCAAGTTTCGACCCCAGGGCTCAACATATAAATAGAGGGGTAGAGCTAGCACCAAAGACACATCAAGAAACACCAAGCCGTGTGCCGGCAACCCCGCCCCCTCTAGTTTATCCTCCGTCATAGTTTTCGTAGTGCTTAGGCGAAGCCCTGCGGAGATTGTTCTTCATCAACACCGTCACCACGCCATTGTGCTGCCGGAACTCATCTACTACTTCGCCCCTCTTGCTGGATCGAGAAGGCGAGGACGTCACCGAGCCGAACGTGTACAGAACTCGGAGGTGACGTGCTTTCGGTACTTGGATCGGTCGGACGTGAAGATGTACGACTACATCAACCGCGTTGATATAACGCTTCCGCGAACGGTCTACGAGGGTATGCAGACAACACTCTCCCCTCTCGTTGCTATGCATCACCATGATCTTGCGTGTGCGTAGGAATTTTTTTGAAATTACTACGTTCCCCAATAGTGGCATCCGAGCCTAGGTTTTATGCGTTGATGTTGTGCACGAGTAGAACACAAGTGAGTTGTGGGCGATATAAGTCATACTGCTTACCAGCATGTCATACTTTGGTTCAGCGGTATTGTTGGATGAAGCGGCCCGGACCGACATGACGCGTACGCTTACGCGAGACTGGTTCTACCGACGTGCTTTGCACACGGGTGGCTGGCGGGTGTTAGTTTCTCCAACTTTAGTTGAACCAAGTGTGGCTACGCTCGGTCCTTACGAAGGTTAAAACAACACCAACTTGACAAACTATCATTGTGGTTTTGATGCATAGGTAAGAATGGTTCTTGCTAAGCCCGTAGCAGTCACGTAAAACTTGCAACAACAAAGTAGAGGACGTCTAACTTGTTTTTGTAGGGCATGTTGTGATGTGATATGGTCAAGACATGATGCTAAATTTTATTGTATGAGATGATCATGTTTTGTAACCGAGTTATCGGCAACTGGCAGGAGCCATATGGTTGTCGTTTTATTGTATGCAATGCAATCGCGATGTAATGCTTTACTTTATCACTAAGCGGTAGCGATAGTCGTGGAAGCATAAAATTGGCGAGACGACAACGATGCTACGATGGTGATCAAGGTGTCGCGCCGGTGACGATGGTGATCATGAAGGTGCTTCGGAGATGGAGATCACAAGCACAAGATGATGATGGCCATATCATATCACTTATATTGATTGCATGTGATGTTTATCTTTTATGCATCTTATCTTTCTTTGATTGACGGTAGCATTATAAGATGATCCCTCACTAAATTATCAAAGTATAAGTGTTCTCCCTAAGTATGCAGCGCTGCGAAAGTTTTTCGTGCTGAGACACCACGTGATGATTGGGTGTGATAGGCTCTACGTTCAAATACAACGGGTGCAAAACAGTTGCACACGCGGAATACTCAGGTTTAACTTGACGAGCCTAGCATATAACAGATATGGCCTCGGAACACGGAGACCGAAAGGTCGAGCGTGAATCATATAGTAGATATGATCAACATATTGATGTTCACCATTGATACTACTCCATCTCACATGATGATCGGACATGGTTTAGTTGATTTGGATCACGTGATCACTTAGAGGATTAGAGGGATATCTTTCTAAGTGGGAGTTCTTAAGTAATATGATTAATTGAACTTTAATTTATCATGAACTTAGTCCTGCTAGTATTAGCATATCTATGTTGTAGATCAATAGCTCGCGATGTTGCTCCCAATTTATTGTGTTCCTAGAGAAAAATTATGTTGAAAAATGTTAGTAGCAATGATCCATGATCTGAGGATTATCCTCATTGCTGCACAGAAGAATTATGTCTTTGATGCACCGCTAGGTGACAGACCTATTGCAGGAGCAGATGCAGACGTTATGAATGTTTGGCTAGCTCAATATGATGACTACTTGATAGTTTAGTGCACCATGCTTAACAACTTAGAATCAGGATTTCAAAGACGTTTTGAACATCATGGACCATATGAGATGTTCCAGGAGTTGAAGTTAATATTTCAAGCAAATACCCGAGTTGAGAGATATGAAGTCTCCAACAAGTTCTATAGCTAAAAGATAGAGGAGAATAGCTCAAGCAGTGAGCATGTGCTCAGATTGTCTGGGTACTACAATCACTTGAATCAAGTGGGAGTTAATCTTCCAAATAAGATAGTGATTGACAGAATTCTCTAGTCACAATCACCAAGTTAGTAGAACTTCGTGATGAACTATAGTATGTAAGGGATGACAAAAACGATTCCCGAGCTTTTCATTATGATGAAATCGATGAAGGTAGAAGTCAAGAAAGAGCATCAAGTGTTGATGGTAGACAAGACCACTAGTTTCAAGAAAAGGGCAAAGGGAAGAAGGGGAACTTCAAGAAGAACAGCAAGTAAGTTGCTGCTCAAGTGAAGAAGCCCAAGTCTGGTCCTAAGCCTGAGACTAAGTGCTTCTACTGCAAAGGGATTGGTCACTGGAAGCGGAACTGCCCCAAGTATTTGGCGGATAAGAAGGATGGCAAAGTGAACAAAGGTATATTTGATATACAGATTATTGATGTGTATTTTACTAGTGTTCATAGCAACCCCTCGGTATTTGATACTGGTTCAATTGCTAAGAGTAGTAACTCGAAACGGGAGTTGCAGAATGAACATAGACTAGTTAAGGGTGAAGTGACGATGTGTGGTGGAAGTGGTTCCAAGATTGATATGATCATCATCGCACACTCCCTATACTTTTGGGATTAGTGTTGAACCTAAATAAGTGTTATTTGGTGTTTGCGTTGAGCATGAATATGATTTGATCATGTTTATTGCAATACGGTTATTCATTTAAGTAAGAGAATAAATTGTTGTTCTGTTTACATATATGGTTACACACCCAATGAAAATGGTTCGTTGGATCTCGATCATAGTGATACACATATTCATAATATTGAAACCAAAAGATGCAAAGTTAATAATGATAGTGCAACTTATTTGTGGCACTGCCGTTTAGGTCATATTGGTGTAAAGCGCATGAAGAAACTCCATGCTGATGGACTTTTGGAATCACTTGATTATGAATCAGTTGATGCTTGCGAACCATGCCTCATGGGCAAGATGACTAAGACTCCGTTCTCCGGAACAATGCAGCAAGCAACAGATTTGTTGGAAATCATGCATACTGATGTATGTGGTCCGATGAATATAGAAGCTCGCGGCAGATATCATTATTTTCTGATCTTCACAGATGATTTGAGCAGATATGAGTATATCTACTTGATGAAACACAAGTCTGAAACATTTGAAAAGTTCAAAGAATTTTAGAATGAAGTGGAGAATCATCGTAACAAAAAAAAGTTTCTACGATATGATCACAGAAGTAAAATATTTGAGTTACGGGTTTGGCCTTCAGTTAAAAACAATGTGAAATAGTTTCACTAGTCACGCCACCTGGAACACCACAGTGTAATGGTGTGTCCGAACGTCATAACCATACTTCATTATATATGGTGCGATCTATGATGTCTCTTACCGATCTACCACTATCGTTTGGGGGTTATGCATTAGAGACAGCTGCATTCACGTTAAATAGGGCACCATCTAAATCCGTTGAGACGACATCGTATGAACTATGGTTTGGCAAGAAACCTAAGCTGTCGTTTCTTAAAGTTTGAGGTTGCAATGCTTATGTGAAAAAGTTTCAACCTGATAAGCTCTAACTCAAATCGGAGAAGTGCGTCTTCATAGGATACCCAAAAGAAAATGTTGGGTACACCTTCTATCACAGATCCGAAGGCAATATATTCGTTGCTTTGAATGGATCCTTTCTAGAAAAGGAGTTTCTCTCGAAAGAAGTGAGTGGGAGGAAAATAGAACTTGATGAGGTAACTGTACCTACTCCCTTATTGGAAAGTAGTTCATCACAGAAATCTGTTCATGTGACTAATACACCGATTAGTGAGGAAGCTAATGATGATGATCATGTAACTTCAGATCAAGTTACTACCGAACCTCGTAGGTAAACCAGAGTGAGATCCGCACCAGAGTGGTACGGTAATCCTGTTCTGGAGGTCATGTTACTTGACCATGACGAGCCTACGAACTATGAGGAAGCGATGATGAGCCCAGATTCCGCGAATTGGCTTGAGGCCATGAAATCTAAGATGAGATCCATGTATGAGAACAAAGTATGGACTTTGATTGACTTGCCCAATGATCGGCGAGCCATTGAGATTAAATGGATCTTCAAGAGGAAGACGGACGCTGATAGTAGTGTTACTATCTACAAAGCTAGAATTGTCGCAAAAAGGTTTTTGACAAGTTCAAGGTGTTGACTACGATGAGAGTTTCTCACTCGTATCTATGCTTAAGTCTGTCCGAATCACGTTAGCAATTGGCGCATTTTATGAAATCTGGCAAATGGATAAACAAAACTGTATTCCTTAATGGATTTATTAAAGAAGAGTTGTATATGATACAACCAGAAGGTTTTGTCAATCCTAAAGGTACTAATAAAATATGCAAGCTCCAGCGATCCATCTATGGACTGGTGCAAGCATCTCGGAGTTGGAATATACGCTTTGATAAGTTGATCAAAGCATAGAGTTTTATACAGACTTGCGGTGAAGCCTGTATTTACAAGAAAGTGAGTGGGAGCACTACAGCATTTCTGATAAGTATATGTGAAAGACATATTATTGATCGGAGATAATGTAGAATTATTCTGCAAAGCATAAAGGAATGTTTGAAAGGAGTTTTTCAAAGAAAGACCTCGGTGAAGCTGCTTACATATTGAGCATCATGATCTATAGAGATAGATCAAGACGCTTGATAAGTTTTTCAATGAGTACATACCTTGACAAGATTTTGAAGTAGTTCAAAATGGAACAGTCAAGAAGGAGTTCTTGCCTGTGTTACAAAGGTGTGAAGTCGAGTAAGACTCAAAACCCGACCATGGCAGAAGATAGAGAGAGAATGAAAGTCATTCCCTATGCCTCAGCCATAGGTTCTATAAAGTATGCCATGCTGTGTACCAGACCTATTGTATACCCTGCCCTGAATTTGGCAAGGGAGTACAATAGTGATCTAGGAGTAGATCACTGGACATTGGTCAAAATTATCCTTAGTGGAATAAGGATATGTTTCTCGATTATGGAGGTGACAAAAGGTTCGTCGTAAAGGGTTACGTCGATGCAAGTTTTGACACTGATCTAGATGACTCTAAGTCTCAATCTGGATACATATTGAAAGTGGGAGCAATTAGCTAGAGTAGCTCCATGCAAAGCATTGTTGACATAGAAATTTGCAAAATACTTACGGATCTGAATGTGGCAAACCCGTTGACTAAACTTCTCTCACAAGCAAAACATGATCACACCTCAGTACTCTTTGGGTGTTAATCACATAGCGATGTGAACTAGATTATTGACTCTAGTAAACCCTTTGGGTGTTGGTCACATGTCGATGTGAACTATGGGTGTTAATCACATGGTGATGTGAACTATTGATGTTAAATCACATGGCGATGTGAACTAGATTATTGACTCTAGTGCAAGTGGGAGACTGAAGGAAATATGCCCTAGAGGCAATAATAAAGTTATTATTTATTTTCTTATATCATGATAAATGTTTATTATTCATGCTAGAATTGTATTAACCGGAAACATAATACATGTGTGAATACATAGACAAACAGAGTGTCACTAGTATGCCTCTACTTGACTAGCTCGTTGATCAAAGATGGTTATGTTTCCTAACCATAGACATGAGTTGTCATTTGATTAACGGGATCACATCATTAGGAGAATGGTGTGATTGACTTGATCCATTCCATTAGCATAGCACTTGATCGTTTAGTTTGTTGCTATTGCTTTCTTCATGACTTATACATGTTCCTATGACTATGAGATTATGCAACTCCCGTTTACCGAAGGAACACTTTGTGTGCCACCAAACGTCACAACGTAACTAGGTGATTATAAATGTGCTCTACAGGTGTCTCCGAAGGTACTTGTTGGGTTGGCGTATTTCGAGATTAGGATTTGTCACTCCGATTGTCGGAGAGGTATCTCTGGGCCCTCTCTATAATACACATCACTCAAGCCTTGCAAGCATTGCAACTAATAAGTTAGTTGCGGGATGATGTATTACGGAACGAGTAAAGAGACTTGCTGGTAACGAGATTGAACTAGGTATTGAGATACCGACGATCGAATCTCGGTCAAGTAACATACCGATGACAAAGGGAACAACGTATGTTGTTATGCGGTCTGACCGATAAAGATCTTCATAGTATATGTAGGAGCCAATATGGGCATCCAGGTCCCGCTATTGGTTATTGACCAGAGAGGTGTCTCGGTCATGTCTACATAGTTCTCGAACCCGTAGGGTCCGCACGCTTAACATTCGTTGATGATATAGTACTATATGAGTTATGTATGTTGATGACCGAATGTTGTTCGGAGTCCAAGATGAGATCACGGACATGACGAGGAACTCCGGAATGGTCCGGAGATAAAGTTTGATATATGGGATAGTAGTGTTTGATCTTCGGAAGGGTTCCGGAATTCACCGGAAGGGGTTCTGGATGTTCCCCGAAATGTTTGGGCACGAGAACACTTTATCTGGGCCAAAGGGGAAAGCCCACGAGGCTTTTGGAAAGTGCAAAAGGAAGTTTTGCGGAGACCAGAGGCTAGACGCCAGGAACCCTGGCGTCTAGGGGGTAGACGCCGGGAACCCTGGCGTCTTGTAACACCCTCGATGCGACTATAGCTCCCACGTGTCGAGGCACGACTTAGAGATATAATCGCATTGAAGGCATATGTCGCAAGTTAGGAAATCTTCACAACATCCCATGTAATATAATAATAAAAGGGGAGAACATAGTTGGCTTACACTTGCCACGTCAATCAAGTACATAAATAACATTACATCATCCATACACTCAAGGCCCAACTACGGCGCCAAAATAAAAGAGAACCCAACATGCGACAGCGGTCCCGTTCACCCCCAACTGGGCACCACTACTGATCATCGGGAAAGGAAACATAGTATCATTGAGAGTCTTCGTCGAACTCCCACTTGAGCTCATACGCGTCTCCTGGAGCGGAATCATCAGGCCCTGCATCTGGTGTGATAGTAATCTGTGAGCCACAGGGACTCAGCAATCTCGCACCCTCGCGATCAAGACTATTTAAGCTTATAGGTAAGGCAAGGTAAAATATGAGTGGAGCTGCAGCAAGCGACTAGCAAGTATGGTGGCTAACTTATTCGCAAAAGAGAGCGAGAAGAGGAGGCAAAGCGCGAGCGAGAAACTAGAGAGCAACCTGCGCAAACATTACTCCAACACCGTAACACACTCGGTTGATTCATTTTAATTTAATTAAGGTTCAAGTTATCTACAACCGGACATTAACAAATTTCCATCTGCCCATAACCGCGGGCACGGCTTTCGAAAGTTCAAATCCCTGCAGGGGAGTCCCAACTTAGCCCATGACAAGCTCTCACGGTCAACGAAGGAATAGACCTCCTCCCAAGACGTTCCGATCAGACTCGGTATCTCGGTAACTCAAGACACTTCGACAGGTTAAAACAAGACCAGCAACACCGCCCGAATGTGCCGACAAATCCCGATAGGAGATGCACATATCTCTTTCTCAGGGCACACTCAGATAAGCAATCCGTACAACTAAAACCAGCCCTCGAGTTTCCCCGAGGTGGCGCTGCAAGGGGCTCTAGTTTGGACCAACACTCAGAGGAGCACTGGCCCGGGGGGGGGTTAAAATAAGATGACCCTGGAGTCTGCAGAACCCAAGGGAAAGAAAAAGGCTAGGTGGCAAATGATAAGACCAATGTTGGGCATTGCTGGAAAAGCTTTAATCAAGGCGAACTATCAAGGGGTTCCCATTATAACCCAACCGCGTAAGGAACACAAAATCCGGGAACATAACACCGATATGACGGAAACTAGGGCGGCAAGAGTGGAACAAAACACTAGGCGAGAGGCCGAGCCTTCCACCCTTTACCAAGTATATAGATGCATTAAGATAACATGGCAATATAATGATATCCCTATAAGTAAATAAAAGATGTTCCAACAAGGAACGGCCTCCAATCTTCACCTGCAACTAGCAACGCTATAAGAGGGGCTGAGCAAAGCGGTAACATAGCCAATCAACGGTTTGCTAGGACAAGGTGGGTTAGAGGTTTAACATGGAAATTTAGGAGGCTTTCAAGCAAGTGGTAGGCATCGTAGCAATGGCATAGCAAAAGAGCGAGCAAACTAGCATAGCAAAGATAGTAGTGATTTCGAGGGTATGGTCATCTTGCCTGCACAGTTGTCAGAGTTGACTGGATCCTCGAAAGCAAACTCAACGGGCTCCTCGTTAGTGAACTCGTCTCTCGGCTCTACTCAAACAAGACAAACAAGCAACAAGGATACAATCAACCACGTGCAAGACCAAGCAATATGATGAAATGATGATATGCTATGCGGGATGCGATGCGGGATGCAAAATGCAAGATATGACAGGAAATGCATGAACCTGGCCTCAACTTGGAATTCCAAGTGTGCCACTGGAAAGATGAGATGAAATCGCTTGAAAACGATATAAAGAACGCCGGAATCGGAGTTACGGTTTGGAAATGGCAAGCGATTCAAATATGACACCGGTCTGCGATTTACAGCAAGTAGGCATCTAAATGCAACGAAATGAACATGCTACAGCACCCAAACATGACAACAAAAAACATGGCAGGGATGCACACAAGATGCTTAACAAAAGTCTAGCACTGAGCTACGGCCAATTCATCCATTAACAGGTTCAAACAAGCATGGCAAAAACGCAAATGGTAAAACAGATCTCAGACTTAGTGAAATTAACACTTGTCTGGAATTTCAGATCATATAGCCCTCTTCGGAGCAACAAAACTACATGCTACAGGACCTGAACATGACAAAGCAAAGCATGGCATGGAGCTACTCAAAGAGCTTAACAAAAGTCCCTTAGTAACCTTGAGCCAAAAGGGATCACAAAATATACTAACAAGCACACGAACATAGCAAAAACATAATTAGTTTCCAGACTTAGTGAAAACTGGGACATGCTGAAACATAACTCACGAAGGCATGTTTACGAGCTCGATGCACTCACCACGGTGCAAGTCATGGGAAGACAAGTATACATTCTTTAAGAAGGCACAAAATACAAGCTAGACATGGCAAGAACAATGGCATAGCATGCACGGATCAACCACAATAACAGCGGCAAAATCGCAAACAAGTTGACGATCTGCCCAGATTCGCAACGAAGCAAAAGTAGAGCTCGATTGACTCAAGCTAGGGTGCTCCATAATTGCAAACAAAGACATGGATGGATAGATCACTACAATATTAACAAAACTCCCTTACTGATCATCCTCAAAAGAGGCACGGATCACTAGGAAACAACAAGAACATATGGCATCATGAGATAAACAATCCCAGGACTTAGTGAAATTACTAAGTCCCTGAAAATAGAATTAGCAAGTGCACCATTTCGTAAGCTTGCACAAGTCACCACACACATCCTAAAAATACATGGGTTGCACCTTTGGAAAGATGGCAAAACCCTTAACAAAACATATGAAGAACTCATGGGCATATCATGCACACATTAATCATGGCAAAAATGACAAAAGTGCTAAACGGACTAACAGATCTGACAATTAACTCAAGTAGCCCTCTTCTAACAGTATTTCGGGCACCAAGATGAGCTCAAATGAAAATGATGTAATGGAATGAAATGATGTACTCTCTGAGATGAACATTTTGATATGCTATATGCACAAATCGGAGCTACGGATGCAAAGTTACGGAGTCTCGAACAGGGGCATATGGATCAAGAATTTCAGGACTTCGCAAAAAAAACAACCTCGCGAAAATTAGGGTTTACTGTAGCCGTCTCGGATCCGATCTGGATCGGGGCGCGCGGAGCCCGAGGATCGCCGGCGAGCCTTGACGGCTCCGGCGAGCGAAGAAGCAGCGGGGAGGCGCGGGTCCGGTCGGTGGGGCGGCGGCTGGCGGCGCCGGGCCCGGCTCCGGTCACCGGAGTCCCGCGGCGGGGCGGCGAGCTCCGGGCGGCGGGCGTTGGTGCGGCGGCGGGGCACGGCGGGGTCTGGCCGGCGGCGAACTCCGGCCGGCGAGGCGGCGGGGAGGGGAAGAGGCGGCGCGGGCGGGCGCCTCAGGCCCGGCTCGGCGGCGGGGAGGGCCGCGCGTGGGCCTCGCGGGCCTGGCGCGGTCGGCGGCGAAGCGGTCCCCCGCGGGACAGGTGGCGCGACGCGGTTGGGCGGCGGTGGCGGCGGACGTTGTCCGGCTCCGGCCGGACACGTCCGGAGCGGCGGATCGGGGATTTTTAGGGTTAGGGGGGAGAGGATCCGCGAATTGGAATGGGAGGTGTATATATAGGCATAGAGGGAGCTAGGAGAGCCCAAAAGAGGTGCGGTTTTCGGCCACGCGATCGTGATCGAACACTCTAGGACATGGAGCAGAGTTAGGTGGGTTTTGGGCCAAATTGGAGGGGTGTTGGGCTGCAACACACACGAGACCTTTTCGGTCCCTCGGTTAACCGTTGGAGTACCAAACGAAGTCCAAATGATACGAAACTTGACAGGCGGTCTACCGGTAGTAAACCAAGGCCGCTTGGCAAGTCTCGGGCCAATCCGGAAATGTTTAATCCCCACACACGAAAGAAAGCTAGAAATGACCACCGGAGGAGAACGAAGCGCCGGAATGCAAAACGGACAACGGGGAAAATGCTCGAATGCATGAGACAAGCACGTATGCAAATGCAATGCACATGATGACATGATATGAGATGCATGACAACGACAACAACACACGGAGACAAAAATGCGAACCCGAGAAAATAAAAGAACTTAACGCCGGAAACGGCAAGAGTTGGAGTACAAATAGGGAAAGTTACATCCGGGGCGTTACACGTCTAGCCCTGGAGTCCGAGAAGGACTCTTGCCTTTCGGGTGAAACCGACTTTGAGGAGGCTTTTACTCCAAGTTTCGACCCCAGGGCTCAACATATAAATAGAGGGGTAGGACTAGCACCAAAGACACATCAAGAAACACCAAGCCGTGTGCCGGAAACCCCGCCCCCTCTAGTTTATCCTCCGTCATAGTTTTCGTAGTGCTTAGGTGAAGCCCTGCGGAGATTGTTCTTCATCAACACCGTCACCACGCCGTTGTGCTGCCGGAACTCATCTACTACTTCGCCCCTCTTGCTGGATCGAGAAGGCGAGGACGTCACTGAGCCGAACGTGTGCAGAACTCGGAGGTGCCGTGCTTTCGGTACTTGGATCGGTCGGACGTGAAGACGTACGACTACATCAACCGCGTTGATATAACGCTTCCGCGAACGGCCTACGAGGGTATGTAGACAACACTCTCCCCTCTCGTTGCTATGCATCACCATGATCTTGCGTGTGCGTAGGAATTTTTTTGAAATTACTACGTTCCCCAACACTGCGGCGCTGAGGAGAAGGGTTCGGCTGCGCTAGGGGATCGATAGGAGGCGGCGTCAGAGGAAAAGGTCGATGGAGAGATGCTCGTTAGGGTTACGGGAGGAGTGGGCTGACTGCTGCTGGGCCTGCGGCTACAGGAGGCCCAAGAGGCAAGGCTAGGCTCTCTCTCTACTAAAAGAAAAGAAAAAAACAGAGATTAAGAAAGAAAAGAAAGAGGGGTTAGGGGAAGAAGTTGGACACGCAGATAATTTTCCCAGACTCACAAAAATGTGCTTGTTCCGGGAAAATAGAAAAGGCCATGATTGAGAGATCTAAATTCAAATCCATTTGAATTTAATTCAAATGGTTTGAATAAGTTCAAGGTAATGAAGAGTCCAAAAATATTCGGATTTTTGGTGGAGCTCCGGAAAATGACGAAAGAATAAATGGCAAGGTTAGAGAGCAACTCAAAGTAGAAAAGACTCGAGAGTTTAAATTGCAAGTGTGTCACGGTAATTCCAGAAGAATGAAAATATTTATAATAGCTCCCTAATATCGGAAGGATTGAACATACAAAGGATGAAGGATAGTGCACACGACGAGCCCCCCCCCCCCCCCCCCCCCCCCCCCCCCCCCCCCCCCCCCCCCCCCCCCCCCCCCCCCCCCCCCCCCCCCCCACACACACGGACCATCAGCCCGCATCTCTGGCCGCTCGCACACCCTAGCTGTCTCTCTCCTCTGCTCCGCCGCTCCAGCCGCCTCTCCCCCGCTTCTCTTCCCTCCACTCACGAACCCTAGCGTCGGCGCCACACCCTGCGCAGCCGCTGCATCCCTCCCCGCTCTCCACTCGACCCCAACTCCGGGGGTCTCCTCTCCCTCCAGCATCGCCGCTCCACCCTCTCCCGCGACCCTCACCTTCCTTCCTCTCCAAAGGAAGGGAAGGGAAGGTCAGGGAAGGCCCCAGATCGAGCGGAGCGACGCCCAGATCCGCAGCGGCACCGGCACCAGCGCGCCGTCGTCCACCTGGTTCTCGAGGAAGGCCATGGATGGGGGCGGAACCATAGTCCCACACCCGTCCTCCTCGACGTCTGCGACGGGCTGCAGCACCTAGGCTTCAAAGGTACGCACGCACGCCCTCCATCCTCCTCCCGTCCCCTCTTCTTCTTTTGGATGACCCCTACAGTTGGGTGGTTTCTGTAGGTAGGCCATCACAATGGAAACAGAAGGATGAGCACCATGGCGGGCGTGCAGATGTAGGCCATCGTCATCGCCATGTCCCCTAGATTGACAAGCGGCCGGCCGGATTCGAGACCAAGCACCCCTGTGGGCTTCCTGTTCTGGCTCCTCAACACCACCACGGCTGCGGGATCCACGACCATGGCTGCCCGAGCGCCCAGATGCAGGGCGGTTCCGAACCCAAAGCGCAGTTTACAGGTAGTACGAGGGCAGTTAATGAATATACTTGCGCGCTTTTACTCTTAGGCAAATCACTAATCATTCAAAAGGCTTATTAGTGTTGATTTTGTAAGGTTATTGGGATACACAAGAACTAGCAATACCACATAAAAAAGAGTCTAGAACTGGGCATTTTTAAATCTGGATAGTTGTTGTAGTGCCTGATTATGACAACAACAAGAAAAAAATAGCAGAATAATTGTTTGCAGGGATACATAGGTCTTTCTTCTATCATGGTTATCAAGATAGGATTTTTTAACGTACACTATATAGTACAAAAGGTTGTTTATCATATACTGCAAATCATTAGTTTTACGTCAGTCTATTACATCAGAGTAGATGTCTCTATCTTATCTTGATTGATAGGAAGTCCACATATTGAACCTTCAAGATGGTTTGAAATGGACCTGGACAATGTGAATTGGGGCCAGTATCTAAACACTCTGTTTTGGAACCTCAACTATTGGGATTCAATCATTACGATGGCTGGAGAGGTTGAGAATCCGAAGATAACTCCTTCCTACATGTTTTTGGTGACAGTTTGCTTGATACAATAGATGGATGTTATGTTTAGATATGTTGTGCTCGATGGATCAGTCTTCTTGCTTTGTTTATTCATGCTTTTTAGGAGAATATTTAGCCATGTTGATATGTTTGTCCCCTGTATGTTTAGATATGTTGCCTCGATGGACCTGTTTATAATAATATAATTGATTTTCTATAATTGTTGTTGTGGGTTTGTCAAGCATTAATTGGGTGGATGGGAGCAGCAGCGGCGGTGTTGTGTTCTCTTTCATGAAACTGACCCCACTTTCTCGTTCTTATTACCTTGTGCGATTTGATTCCTCACTTTTCCTTTCTTCTGTTTCCTTTCCTCTTGCAGGATTGACGGGGCTGCTCTCATTTTTCGGTTTGCTACTGCTCCTTGCATTCTATGCTGCTCATTGTTGTCATAAGAACGTGATGTGTTCTTCGGTACGATGCTCCTGACGTGTTTGATGAAATGTCTATAAGCTGATATGTTACTCATTCTCTCTTTCCTTCTCAGTTGGTTCTTGGGTCCTCCATGCCGTTAGCCATCAAGGTTGGGTTCCTTCCCGCTCCCTTGCTCAATTTTTGCCTACTGAAAGCGATGTGTGCTGATGTATTGGTTTTGACAACCTCCCCGTGTGTGTGATCTTTGTTGGCATATCAAACGAGGATATTTGTTGGCATACCCGCTGGATTCTAGCAGACTAGCGCGGTGCTCGGGTGCCTAGCTTACTTCAGTTCTGAGTCAACGGCAATGAAGTAATCTGTTCCTGAATCCAGGGGTATGCCTAGCTTACTTCAGTTCTGAGTCAGCGGCAACGAAGTAATCTGTTCCTGAATCCAGCGGGTATGCCTAGCTTAGTTCAGTTCTGAGTCAGCGGCAACGAAGTAATCTATTACTGAATCTTGCATGTAACTTTGATTGCAGCGGCCCATTCCCCTGTCGTGCCTGGACTAGCTAGATCGATTTTGGAGCTTGTCTATTCTGCCTTTGACATTCCCTGGATTTCTGCTTGGATGTGTTGTGGTGATTATTTGACGGGTGGTCTACGACTCTAGGATGAGCCCATTTATTTTAGCACATGCATTACAATTTGTCTATTGTACCGTCGACTTCCTTTCCCATATTTCTACTTTTATGTGCTCTCATCAGTTATGTTTTGTCTGTTTTTGGCTGACCCAATGCATTTTAATTCACCTATATGTACTACCATTGGTTGTCTTATATACATTTTCATGTGTTTTATCTGTCTGATCAGTTCTTCCTATGTTCTTTCTGTTTGTGTTGCAGATGATGCCGCTCTTCCACCATCTTGTCGGCTCACATGCTGTTATTCTTGCTGCCAAGGTTTGTGCTTCCTCTTTCGGTTCTATTTTCTTTTGCTCATGTGAAGTATAATGATTTGTTGCAGTTAAGTTTGTCAGTTCCCGTTATGTGTTTGGGGTAACTGTCTACAGTTCAGTTTATCTGTTCTTCTGGTGCATCTTGTTCTAAACTTCTGGTAGGATGTGCTCCTATCACCTGAAGTATCAAAATCTTGTTAAGCGTTGGTCTGATGTTTTATATATATTCAGCACCAAGGGAGATGTAGAAATGTAAGAACAGAACCTTTGCGAGGTAATTCAGTCAGCTATATGCATGTATGTTTTCTGCTATAGCGAGATCATTTATTTTATTTAGAAAATAGAACATGAAGTGTGATTACAAGAATCTACTACTGTTAGCATGAACAGGCTTTGTAATGTACCTACTGAATAATAGCATAATTGAATCCTTCCTAAGCAACGTCCGTCAACCGAGACTTCACATGCTTTGTTTTACTTTACGAAGAGTAGTATGTGGTGCTCCAATATTCAACTGTGTTCTTGAATTAGGAATTATGTTTTTTATAGTTAAAGTGCTTGTCTATTGATCTGGTGTATATAAGTGAAAGAAACAAAAACAGACGGGGGATGGGAGCTTCTTACTTTTGTTTTCCTTTTGTTTCTATTTGATAATTACTCTCTACTCTGATGCTTCAGTGTTTTTTTAATATCCCGTGTTATATTTTTTTGGTGCTACTTGGGCTTTCTGAGGTCCTTTTTGTTTTCATTAAGAACAAAATAGAGTTACTTAATTTTAGATTTGAATGTTAGACACAGAGCTATGAGTCAATGTACTGGTTTGACAAGTTGTATTGTCATATTCACCTGTGCTTTGGAAATTAAAAAGAATTACTTTGTTTTAGGTTTGAATGTCAAGAAAAAAATAGAATGGGGTAAGGGAGCTCGCAATACAGATTCTAATTGTTACTTGGTGTTCTGATCCTTGTGTCTGCTCTTGTACTCCCCCTGTTCACTTTTATAAGACGTTTCAGACAGCTGAAATTGAATTGTTTTGAGTCTTGTCTTAAATGTCTAAATGGTCTTACAAAAGTGAACGGAGGGAGTAATAATCTTTTGTGGGTGCCTTCACATGTAATCTATTGCCTCTCTGTCACGTTTTGCTACAAAATTATGTCTCGACCATATGTATTTACATTACTCCTGTCAGCTTCTGATATTTAAATTATGATAGGACAATGCCTCTCTAGCTGTAACTGTGATACTCTTGATGTGCAAGTAAACACTACTAGGATAACTAAAAAAATCATGAAATGCGAGCAATTCTCGATTTAAATAGTGTGACCTTACATAATAGGAGCTAATCATTGTATCGTGTTCAAAATGGGTACTAGAAAAGATGATTGAATAGCAAGTCCTGTAGAGTTACTACCATAAAGTTTATTTCTAACTGCATGATCTGAACTGCATATTCTGAAAGTATATTGCACCCCTGCCCTTGGGAAATTAGACTGCCATAGCAATACTTTTGTAAATAAATGACATTCGAACTTGATGGTTCAGTTTAAAGCTGCAGGCAGAGGCTTGCGGTAGGGAGGAAATCGTTATGCCAGTTGAAAACCAAGCCGTTTATTTGTGGGTGCATGATCTAGACTGTGCTTCTCTGAAAGTATGCTCTTGGGAGATTTAGCTATTGTGGTTTTGCTTGGTAAACGGCTTGGTTGTTAAACAAATGACATGCTAAAATGTTGGTTGTTAGAGCCTCCCTGTTCTTCTAAAAATAGTTCGGTTGTTAGTACAGAGGTGTGACACTATTTGGTCCTCTGGTATTGATTCATGATTTGTGCTTAATACATGATGTTGGTATCTGATCACTTTATTGCTCATGCCTCACTTGATGTTGCATGGTGTACAGGCGAAGTGCCAATGGAGTGGCATATCGTACTTCGCTACTACCTACACATGCGATTCCATTTGATTTCACTTTGATTTTTTTTCTGCTGATCGTTTCTTGGTGGTTGTTGATGAATCATGTGAGGATGGTGCAGAACTCACAAGAGGGAAAAGACCGAACTGCGGTAACCAAATCAAATAGCTGATAAGGTACAGATTTCTGAAGATATATGGTCTGCCCTAAACAAGCATATACATCATAGTACAAAGGGGAATTACATCTCTATTTTATGTTATATTTTCTGCTTGCTATCTTGTTCATGGACTCTCTGTAAGTGCATCGTTCTATTAGCAACCTTAGTGCCAGTGACTCAACAGTCAGCTATCAACCAGAATAGTAGGGCATTGAGCTTGTTTAAACTGTAGAGTACACATGCATATACTGTTACTCAGACATCAAGAAAACAAGAGATAAACATGTATGATGATCTACCATGTTATTACTCGGGTGTTGATTAGCAAGTAGACATAGGTTTAGCAGAGAAGAAGTTTCAGTGATTTATCAGTTCAGGCTATGGAAGTAAACATGAGGCATTGAAGCTAATTTGAATTAGGCATGATGAACCAAACATTTTTGTAGTTGCCATTAGTGGGTCAACAGGGTAGGCATTTTCATGAGACAATATTGATTTTAATGATGGCTAATAATTACACTACTGCCTTTGTTTCAAAAGTAAAACTTTGCTATCTTTGACCTTGCCTCTAGGAAAAAATTATCAGCTCAAAACTGAAATACTCCGAATTTACTTGTTATCTTTTAGATGTAATACTGTGTTGTTTGTGAAGGTTCACTTGGAAGTGGTTGAGGTAGCCTGACCTGGTGAGGATCCAGCTAACGAACTAACCTGGTGACGCGATGTGTACATTGGAGGAATTAGATCTTGTGCGTGCGGGAGTGGATCTTGCAATTGAAGTCGTCTCTCCGATGCAGAGGAGCAGCGGCGATGCAGTGGAAACTACAGGGTGAGTGAGAGATTGGAGGAGGGATGGTCATGAAGTGAGTAAGTGGATTAACATCGCTTGGTCAAGTAACTTTGGCTGGCCCATTATTGTGAATTTGTCATTTGTCTCTTGTAAGCCCACAACACGGTTTAAATATGTATTGGGAGTTTGGGACAATTAAATCAGATAAATGAAAGAAATTATAGCGCTTATAACGGTTTATAAAATGAAGTAACAAAGTGCATATCCAAGTTTAGTACATTTTAGAATGTGGTTGTTTGTTGTTATTCATTGTTAGGCTTGGCATTTGAATCTTTGTTAGATCGGAAGTGCCTTTGATAGCATGGAATATTTGTATAACGCACTGTGGAGGCATGGTCTTTCTCAAGATGATCGGCAAGTGTTTGTTTGCCAAAGTTATGGCGGTTTGAAAGAAGTCGTTGGTGCATTGCTGTCGATCTCAAGATGGCTATGTGTTTATATTTTGCATAATCACTCTGAGGGTCATGATTTATAGTTTCTCTGAAATTTGCTCTTGAAGAATCATGTATCTATGTTAGACCCGGTGAGAAAAGGTGGCTTCCAAGCAGAGGATGCGGGAGTGTTGGCCATATTTGGTTTCAACTTGGGTGTCTAAATATTCTCACAATACTTGGCTCCCTCTCGCCTCTTGCGCCATTGGCGCAACGAGTCATCTAGTATGTTATAAAGAGAAGTCACCCTTCCCTCGGTTTAAATGGACCTAAGATCCATCCAATTTATTTAGTGAGTTTTAAAACGGGTTGCATGATGACATGATGCAATGCACATAACACGCAAGCAAATGACAAGGCAACAACAGCGAATAACTGAAAGACACCTGGCGCATCGGTCTCGGGGTGTCACAACACTCCACCATTATGAGAGGATCTCGTCCCGAGATCTAGAGTGGCACCGGAGGGAAAAACGGAAGAGAAAGAGAAGAGGTAAAACTAAGTTGCTTCTTTGACAAACGAGTGAGACCAAAGAACCTTGAGAGGTTGAACAAATTGAAAGAAAAAAAATACAACGAAGATGAACGAAGTTGAAAACAATCCGTTAGAAAAGTAACAAGGAACATTATGAGAACCTTGTAGGTTGACAGACATAAGAAAAATGGTTGCAATGGACAAGAAGTACATGCAAGCACTCCGGTAGAAACGAGATGTACAAGGAGCGATAAGGATCAATTACGACAACACTTCGGTTGGAAATGGAAGGTAAAGAATATGAACTTGACAAGATGAGAGGATGCTTGAAAAGAGGACACGACACTCCGGTTAAAAGGATAAGCACGAAAAGAACATGGTCCTGACAATCCGAGATGATGAGTGAAGAGAGCAACACCACAATGCCTACGGAAGAGATAAAAGAATGGAATCAAAAGAATGGAGGAGAAAACAACATCTTCTACCTCAAATGAGCTTGAAAAAGCACATTTAGGAGAAGGGTCGAACGGTACTGTTGAAAATCCAACAACGAAAAGAGTAATCTTGTTGTGGGCTTATGGAAAACATCTCAAAAACTTGAGGTGAAAACTTGCCACAAACAGAAACAATTGCTTGGATTGATGTCAACAAGGAGAGGAGAAGCTTATTTCACCGGGAGGATAAATGAAGAACTTGGGTCATTTATAAACACCATAATTAGCAACAATCCTTAGGGAAAGCTTTAGGTGAAATATAACCCCAGATAACTCCAATGAAGAGATTGGTGGATTTAAAATATCTCATTCTTGACAACATGTGAATCATGAAACACGAGCTCAAATTGTCAAGAATGACATAACACCACCTCACAAGATAAGAGAGAAAGAATTGCACTCCGGATTGCAAGATGAGGAAAACTTAAGCTTCTTTGAAAAGAATCTCGATGAACCCTTCGAGAAGGTATTTAAATCCTTGATGAACCACCATGTAGAGCCTCCATGAAGAACTCCGGTAACAAAAGGATGATCAAACGAAAGGAAAGAGAAGTTGAAAACACAAGGTGAAACCTTGCGATGATTTAGATGGAGCTTCGCGGCGAGATAATGCGAAAAAACTTGTAACTCCGGAAAGAAATATGAATAAAAGAAATCAAGAATTTTGATGAACCTCCGGAATAAGGAATTACTCACTTGGATGAAACAAGAATAAGAATTACATTATGCTTATTCTTTATCAATTAAATTGATGACGAGCAAACGGATTTGGCATACTACTTATTCTCGTTGAAGAGGATTAAGAGAGATATAGCATAACTTGAGAAGGTCTTCGACGAACCACCAGTAGGATTGGAAAGAATGAATAAATTGATATGATAACCAAGGAAGAGAACTCTTGAACGAATCGCCGAAAGAAATGAAAATGAACAAAGAAAAGATAAGGAAAACACCGGGAAGAATTAGCAAATGAACGAAGATGCTTGAGAGAATTTAGATACAAGTGAACAAAGAGATCATAAACTGATTAGAGAATATTTGAACGATGCACCGGTAAGATTTGGGGAAAGATAGCTGAAAGCCGAGAATGAATAAATCTTCTGAAATGATGGGCTCCGGAGAATCAAACTGAAAATACTCTTGAATAGCTCCTGATGGGTGAAAAGGATTCTCACAATTGAAAACAAATATGAGAGGATGGCAACAAGTTAGAATCACGAATCTTTGAGGGAAACGGATAAGATTTGAGAGAAAAAAAATCTTCTTTAGTCTTCAAATGTTGAGAATGATGACGAGAAACACCACCATTAATTGTTGAGATACTCCGGGATGACGAATAGAAAGGTTGAACCAACGGTAAAAAGAATTTGACAGATCTTGAAGAAATACATATGACTCATGATAATTCATTCTTACGTCAAACTTTAGAAGATTTGAGAATAGCTCCGGGAAAATTAGAAGAGTTAGGTAAGATCCTGGGAAAAGACCTGTGGGTTAGGGCCCACTCAAAAGATACACCATAGAATGATTTAAAATAGAGAATGCACCGGTTGAATTAGAAGGCTTGAATGAGATAATAATGACCCACAAGTATAGGGGATCTATCGTAGTCCTTTCAATAAGTAAGAGTGTCGAACCCAACGAGGAGCAGAAGGAAATGATAAGCGGTTTTTAGCAAGGTATTCTCTGCAAGTACTGAAATAAGTGGTAACAGATAGTTTTGTGACGGGATAAATTGCAATGAGCAACAAGTAACAAAAGTAAATAAAGTGCAGCAAGGTGGCCCAATCCTTTTATAGCAAAGGAGAAGCCGGAGCAAATTCTTATAATAGGAAAAGCGCTCCCGAGGACACATGGGAATATCGTCAAGCTAGTTTTCATCAAGTTCATATGATTCGCGTTCGATACTTTGATAATTTGATATGTGGGTGGACCGGTTCTTGGGTGCTGTTATTACTTGAACAAACATCCCATTTATGATTAACCTCTGTTGCAAGCATCCGCAACTACAACAAAAGTATTAAGGTAAACCTAACCATAGCATGAAACATATGGATCCAAATCAGCCCCTTACGAAGCAACGCATAAACTAGGGTTTAAGCTTCTGTCACTCTAGCAACCCATCATCTACTTATTACTTCCCAATGCCTTCCTCTAGGCCCAAATAATGGTGAAGTGTTATGTAGTCGACGTTCACATAACACCACTAGAGGCTAGACAACATACATCTTATCAAAATATCAAACGAATACCAAATTCACATGACTACTAATAGCAAGACTTCTCCCTTGTCCTCAGGAACGAACGTAATTACTCACAAAGCATATTCATGTTCATAATCAGAGGGGTAATAATATGCATATAGGATCTAAACATATGATCTTCCACCAATTAAACCAACTAGCATCAACTACAAGGAGTAATCAACACTACTAGCAACCTACTAGCACCAATCCCGGACTTTGAGACAAGAATTCGATGCAAGAGATGAACTAGGGTTTGGAGATGAGATGGTGCTGGTGAAGATGTTGATGAAGATTGCCCTCTCCCGATGAGAGGAGCGTTGGTGATGACGATGGTGATGATTTCCCCCTTCCGGAGGGAAGTTTCCCCGGCAGAACAGCTCTGCCGGAGCTCTAGATTGGATCTGCCAAGGTTCCGCCTCGTGGCGGCGGAGTCTCGTCCCGAAAAGTTCCTCCTTTTTTTCTCATCGAAAGACTTCATATAGGAGAATATGGGCGTCGGAGAGCCACCAGGGGGCCCATGAGGTAGGGGGCGCGCCCTAGGGGGGGGCACGCCCCCACCCTCGTGAGCAGGGTGTGGGCCCGCTGGCCTTCATCTTTGGCGAGGATTTTTCTTTATTTATTTTAAGACGTTCCGTGGAGTTTTAGGACTTTTGGAGTTGCACAGAATAGGTCTCTAATATTTGCTCCTTTTCCAGCCCAGAATTCCAGCTGCCGGCATTCTCCCTCCTTATGTAAACCTCGTAAAATAGGAGAGAATAGCCATAAGTATTGTGACATAAAGTGAAATAACAGTCCATAATGCAATAAATATCGATATAAAAGCATGATGCAAAATGGACGTATCAACTCCCCCAAGCTTAGACCTCGCTTGTCCTCAAGCGAAAAGCCGATAACAATAAATATGTCCTCATGTTTAGAGGTAGAGGCATCGATAAAAATAAAATATGGACATGAAGGCATCATGATTATTCTCATAACAGCAACATATATAGCTCTTGTCATATGATTACTTATGTTCAAGTGATGATCTATTCACAATGCAAAAGTATAAATCATAAACCTTATTGGGCTCCGACAAACTATAATCTCAATCATTGAAGCAATTGCAATTTATCATAACATCGGAAAGAGACTATGTCAAAGCTAAAAAGCAAGTCCACATACTCAACTATCATTTAGTCCTCCATAATTGCTAACACTGACACGATACTTGTGGTTACGGAGTTTTAATCGGACACAGAGAAAGATAGGGGCTTATAGTTTTGCCCCACAACCTTTTACCTCAAGGGTAATGTCAACAATAATGGTTCATGCTCCCCTACATCCAATTATATATATATATATATATCATGTTCTTTCCAACATGCTGAGTTTGCCAAAGGATAAAATGAAAAAGAAAAGGTGAAGATCACCATGACTCTTGCAGAAGGTAGAAGATAATAATAAAGGATAGGCCCTTCGCAGAGGGAAGCGGAGGTTTCCATGCGCCTTTATGGTTGGATGCACAAAATCTCAATGCGAAAGAATGTCACTTTATATTGCCCCTTGTGATATGAACCTTTATTATGCAGTCCGTCGCTTTTATTACTTCCACATCACAAGATCATATAAAGCTTATTTCTCCCACACCAATCAATCATACATATTTAGAGCAATTTTTATTGCTTTGCACCGATGACAACTTACTTGAAGGATCTTACTCAATCCATATGTAGATATGGTGGACTCTCATGGCAAAACTGGTTTAAGGGTGTTTGGAAGCACAAGTAGTATTTCTACTTGGTGCTGAGAATTTGGCTAGCATGAGGGGGAAAGGCAAGCTCAACAAGTTAGAGGATCCATGACAACATACTTTATCTCAGATATAAGAAATACATAACTCATTACGTTGTCTTCCTTATCCAACATCAACTCTTTAGCATGTCATATTTTAATGAGTGTTCCCAATCATAAAAGATGTCAATGATAATATATCTATATGTGAAAACCTCTCTTTCCTTATTACTTCCTATTAATTACAACAATGACAAAAGCTATGTTTTCCAACTCCCAACAACTTTTAATCATCATACTCTTTCTATGTGAAGTCATTACTCAATAAGATCAATATGAACTTCTTGTTTCTTTTTATTCTTTTCTCTTTTCTTTTATTCACCCAAGATCATGGAAAAATAATCAAGCCCTTGACTCAACACTAATCTTTATTATATATAGCTCATGAACTCGATTACATAGAGAGATCGTAAAGCAAAACTCAAAACTAGATCATGCCATAAACTTTATTCTACTAGATCAAGGTACTACTAATAGGATCGAACTAAGAAAAACGGTAAAGATAGGAGTTGTGATTGTGATACGATACCGGGGCACCCCCCAAGCTTGGCAGTTGCCAAGGGGAGTGCCCATACCCAAGTGATTATGTCTCCTTTGTCGGTGAAGAAGGTGGAGGTGTTGTTGATGATGCGGGCTTGTCATCCATCTTCCAAGGCATAGGTTCACCATCATAGAAGGATGATCGAGTCCCTGGAATCCTCAAATCTGTAGCCAAACTCATTCTTTTGAATCTATATTCATACTCACAGTTTTGGTTTTGTAGGTCATAGATTTGGGCTTGGAGGTGCTCGATCTTCTCATATAGCTTGAAGATGGCCTCCTCGGTGTTCTTGGTATCCGGCTTGTAGTTGTTGGTGAACTCCGCGAGCATCGTGTGGCTAGCATTGATTCCACGCTCCACCATCCCCTGGCACTTGAAAATTTGTTGCTCCATTGCTTCGAGCCTCGTCTCCACGCTTCCGGTTCCCTTTGGTCCCTCAACATCACGGATGTGCAACAAACCCATCACGCATATCAATGGTTTGAGGGTGTCGCAGCACCTCCGCGAGGTAAGGGTTGATGACCTTCTCAAAGAACTTGTCCTTGGAAGCACTTGGGGACGTCATGATAATCTAGATCTGTCAGAAAAACAGCTCGAAACAAGAACAGAGGGGGTTTGCGTGATACGGGAGTCAAAACCTTCGGGAGGTTATATAATGAATCTTTACCGACCAAAATACGTAACGTGCAAGAAAACGGAGTCCGGAAGGCACACGAGGTGCTCACGAAGTAGGGGGCGCGCCCAGGGGGTAGGGCACGCCCACCACCCTCGTGGGGCCCTCGTGTCCTTCCCGGACTGCTACTTAATTTTCTATTTTTCTAAATATTCCAAAACGGAGAAATATTGCCTTAAAAATTGTTTTGGAGTCGGTTTACTTACCGTACCACATACCTATTCCTTTTCGGAGTCTGAAACGTTCCGGAAAGTGTCTCTTATGTATTCCTCCGGGGTTACGGTTTCAATAATATTGGTTTCAACATTTATGGGATTACCTGAGATATAATGTTTGATTCTTTGACTGTTTACCACTTTCGGATTTGTGCCTTCGAAGTTGTTGATCTTTATGGCACCAGAACGATAGACCTCTTCGATAACATAGGGGCCTTCCCATTTAGAGAGAAGTTTTCCTACAAAAAATCTTAAACGAGAGTTGTATAGCAATACATAATCACCTACATTAAACTCACGCTTTTGTATCCTTTTGTCATGCCATCTTTTAACTTTTTCTTTAAACAACTTGGCATTTTCATAAGCTTGGGTTCTCCATTCATCAGGTGAGCTAATATCAAATAACCTCTTCTCACCAGCAAGTTTAAAATCATAGTTAAGCTCTTTAATAGCCCAATATGCCTTATGTTCTAGTTCGAGAGGTAAGTGACATGCTTTTCCATATACCATTTTATACAGAGACATACCCATAGGATTTTTGTATGCAGTTCTATAAGCCCATAATGCATCATCAAGTTTCTTGGACCAATTCTTTCTAGACCTATTAACAGTCTTTTGCAAAATTAATTTGAGCTCTCTATTGCTCAACTCTACTTGACCACTAGACTATGGGTGATAAGGAGATGCAATTCTATGATTAACATAATATTTAGCAAGCATTTTACGGAAGGCACCATGAATAAAGTGTGAACCACCATCAGTCATTAAATATCTAGGGACTCCAAACCTCGGGAAAATAACTTCCTTAAGCATTTTAATAGAAGTGTTATGACCAGCACTACTAGTTGGAATAGCTTCTACCCACTTAGTAACGTAATCAACAGCAACTAAAATATGTGCGTATCCATTAGAGGCAGGAAAAGGTCCCATATAATCAAAGCCCCAAACATCAAATGGTTCAATAACAAGAGAATAATTCATAGGCATTTCTTGACGTCTACTAATATTACCAATTCTTTGACATTCATCACAAGACAAGACAAACTTACGGGCATCCTTGAAGAGAGTAGGCCAATAAAAACCAGATTGCAATACTTTATGTGCAGTTCTATCTCCAGTGTGGTGTCCTCCATAAGACTCGGAATGACACTTGTGTAGGATCTGTTCCTGTTCATGCTCAGCTACACAACGTCTAATAACACCATCTACTCCTTCCTTAGAAAGATGTGGTTCATCCCAAAAGTAATGTCTTAAATCATAGAAAAACTTTTTCTTTTGCTGGTATGTGAAGCTAGGTGGTATAAACTTAGCAACAATATAATTAGCATAATCAGCATACCATGGAGTATTACAAGAAGTACTTATAACATTTAATTGTTCATCAGGAAAGCTATCATTAATAGGTAGTGGGTCATCAAGAATATTTTCTAACCTAGACAAGTTGTCTGCAACGGGGTTCTCAGCTCCCTTTCTATCAACAATATGCAAATCAAATTCTTGTAGCAAGAGAACCCATCAAATAAGTCTAGGTTTAGCATCTTTCTTTTCCATAAGATATTTCATAGCAGCATGATCAGTTTGAATAGTTACTTTAGAATCAACAATATAAGATCTGAACTTATCACAAGCTAAAAGCTCTTTTTCAATAGTAGCATAATTTCTTTGAGCATTGTCTAGATCTTACTAGCATAATGAATAACATTTGATTTCTTATCAACTCTTTGCCCTAGAACAGCACCTACATCATAATCACTAGCATCACACTTAATTTCAAAAGGGTAAATTCCAATCAGGTGGCTGAACAACAGACGCAGAGACTAATGCTTTCTTAAGTATTTCAAATGATTCTACACAATCATCATCAAAGACAAATGGTATATCTTTTTGCAATAAATTAGTCAGAGGCCGAGAAATTTTTGAGAAGTCCTTAATGAACCTCCTGTAAAATCCGGCATGACCAAGGAAACTTCTTATACCTTTGATGTCCTTGGGACATGGCATCTTTTCAATCGCATCAACCTTGGCTTTATCAACTTCAATACCTCTTTCAGAAACTTTGTGCCCCAAGACAATACCTTCATTAACCATAAAGTGGCAATTTTCCCAATTCAAGACAAGATTAGTTCCTTCACATCTCTGCAAAACTCGATCAAGATTGCTCAAGCAATCATCAAAAGAGGAACCATAGATGGAAAAGTCGTCCATGAAAACCTCACAAATCTTTTCACAAAAGTCAGAGAATATAGCCATCATGCATCTTTGAAAGGTAGCGGGTGCATTACATAAACCAAAAGGCATACATCTATAAGCAAAAGTACCAAAAGGGCATGTAAAAGTAGTATTTGATTGATCTCTAGCCGACACAGGTATTTGAGAGAAACCAGAATAACCATCTAGAAAGCAATAGTGTGTATGTTTGCATAATATTTCTAGCATTTGATCAATAAAAGGTAAGGGGTAATGATCTTTCTTAGTAGCTTTATTTAATTTGCAGAAATCAATTACCATCCTATAACCTGTGATAATTCTTTGTGGAATCAATTCATCTTTATCATTAGGAACAACAGTAATACCTCCTTTCTTAGGGACACAATGGACAGGACTTACCCACTCACTATCAGCAACGGGATAGATTATACCCGCCTCCAGAAGCTTTAGTATTTCTTTTCTTACCACTTCTTTCATTTTAGGATTCAGACGTCGTTGAGGATCACGAACTGGTTTGGCATCTTCTTCCAAATTTAGTTTATGTTGACATAGAGTGGGACTAATGCCCTTAAGATCATCAATAGTATATCCAATAGCAGCATGATGCTTCTTCAGAGTTTTCAATAATCTTTCTTCTTCATGCTCTGAAAGGTTAGCACTAATAATAACAGGATATATCTTCTTTTCATGAAGACAAGCATATTTAAGATTATCAGGCAAAGATTTAAGCTCAAACACGGGATCACCCTTGGGTGGAGGAGGATCCCCTAAGATTTCAACAGGCAAGTTGTGATGCAGAATAGGTTCCTATTTAAAGAATACTTCATCTATTTCCCTTCTTTCATTCATGAACATATCATTTTCATGGTCTAGCAAATAGTGTTCTAAAGGATCACTAGGAGGTACGGCAATAGAAGCAAGACCAATAATTTCATCGTTACTAGGTAATTCTTCCTCACGATGTTGTTTACTAAATTTAGAGAAATTAAACTCATGAACCATATCATCCAAGCCAACAATAACAACATTCTTTGTGCAATCTATGGTAGCATTAACAGTATTTAAGAAGGGTCTACCAAATATAATGGGACAAAAGTTATCTTGTGGAGAAGTAAGAACAAGAAAATCAGCAGGATATTTAGTTTTCCCACACAAGTCTTCAACATCTCTAACAATTCCAATTGGTAAAATAGTATCTCTATTGGCAAGTTTAATTGTGACATCAATATCTTCTAACTCAACAGGTGCAATTTCATTCTTAATTTCTTCGTATAAGTCAATAGGTATTACACTAGCGCTAGCACCCATATCACATAAGCCATGATAACAATGAACTCCTATTTTAACAGAAATAACAGGCACGCCTACCACAAGTCTATGTTTATCTTTATCACAAGGTTTAGCAATCCTAGCAGTTTCACCTTTGAACTGAATAACATGCCCATCAATATTATCAGACAAGAGATCTTTAACAATAGCAATATTAGGTTCTACTTTAACTTGCTCAGGAGGTGTATAAGTTCTAATATTGCTTTTATGAACAACAGTTGAAGCTTTAGCATGATCCTTTATTCTAACAGGGAAAGGTGGTTTCTCAATATAAGAAGTAGGAACAATAGGATCATTATAAGTGACAGTCTTTTCTTCAACTTTAATAGGTGCAGCTACTTTTACTTCTATGGGAGGATGATATTTAAACCACTTCTCCTTAGGGAGATCAACATAAGTAGCAAAAGATTCACAGAAAGAAGCTACTATCTCAGAGTCAAGTCCATATTTGGTGCTAAACTTGCGGAAAATATCGGTATCCATAAAAGATTTAACACAATCAAACTTAGGTGTCATACCTGACTCCTTACCTTCGTCGAGGTCCCAATCTTCAGAGTTGCGTTTAATTCTATCCAATAAATTCCATCTGAATTCAGTAGTATTTATCATAAAAGAGCCAGCACAAGAAGTATCGAGCATGGTGCGATTGTTATCAGAAAGCCGAGCATATAAATTTTGAATAATCATTTCTCTTGAGAGCTCATGATTGGGGCATGAATATAACATTGATTTAAGCCTCCCCAAGCTTGAGCGATGCTTTCTCCTTCACGAGGCTAGAAATTATATATATAATTGTGATCACGATGAACAAGATGCATAGGGTAATACTTTTGATGAAATTCCAGCTTCAATCTTTTATAGTCCCATGATCTCATATCATCACATAGCATATACCATATCAATGTGTCTCCCTTCAAATATAAAGGGAAGACCTTCTTCTTAGCAACATCATCGGGTATACCTGCAAGCTTAAATAATCCACAAACTTCATCCACATATATTAAGTGCTCATCAAGATGCTTTGTTCCATCTCCTGTAAAAGGGTTATCTAGCAGTTTTTCCATCATACCCGAAGGAAATTCAAAAGGAGTTTCATTTTCAATAGGTTCAGTAGGTTGAGGAGCAACTCTTTGCTCTACTGGACGGGGTGAAGATACCCCGAACAAGCCCTCAGAGAATTACTTTCCATAGTAACAAGTGACAGTAAATTTCAGCACACTATATAAATTTTTCCTTACCAAATTCCACCTACCAAAGGCGCTACACTCCCCGGCAACGGCGCCAGAAAATAGTCTTGATGACCCACAAGTATAGGCGATCTATCGTAGTCCTTTCGATAAGTAAGAGTGTCGAACCCAACGAGGAGCAGAAGGAAATGGTAAGTGGTTTTTAGCAAGGTATTCTCTGCAAGTACTGAAATAAGTGGTAACAGATAGTTTTGTGACGGGATAAATTGCAATGAGCAACAAGTAACAAAAGTAAATAAAGTGCAGCAAGGTGGCCCAATCCTTTTGTAGCAAAGGAGAAGCCGGAACAAACTCTTATAATAGGAAAAGCGCTCCCGAGGACACATGGGAATATCGTCAAGCTAGTTTTCATCAAGTTCATATGATTCGCGTTCGATACTTTGATAATTTGATATGTGGGTGGACCGGTGCTTGGGTGTTGTTATTACTTGAACAAACATCCCACTTATGATTAACCTCTATTGCAAGCATCCGCAACTACAACAAAAGTATTAAGGTAAACCTAACCATAGCATGAAACATATGGATCCAAATCAGCCCCTTACGAAGCAACGCATAAACTAGGGTTTAAGCTTCTGTCACTCTAGCAACCCATCATCTACTTATTACTTCCCAATGCCTTCCTCTAGGCCCAAATAATGGTGAAGTGTTATGTAGTCGACGTTCACATAACACCACTAGAGGCTAGACAACATACATCTTATCAAAATATCAAACGAATACCAAATTCACATGACTACTAATAGCAAGACTTCTCCCTTGTCCTCAGGAACGAACGTAATTACTCACAAAGCATATTCATGTTCATAATCAGAGGGGTAATAATATGCATATAGGATCTAAACATATGATCTTCCACCAATTAAACCAACTAGCATCAACTACAAGGAGTAATCAACACTACTAGCAACCTACTAGCACCAATCCCGGACTTTGAGACAAGAATTCGATGCAAGAGATGAACTAGGGTTTGGAGATGAGATGGTGCTGGTGAAGATGTTGATGAAGATTGCCCTCTCCCGATGAGAGGAGCGTTGGTGATGAGGATGGTGATGATTTCCCCCTCCCGGAGGGAAGTTTCCCCGGCAGAACAGCTCTGCCGGAGCTCTAGATTGGATCCACCAAGGTTCCGCCTCGTGGCGGCGGAGTCTCGTCCCGAAAAGTTCCTCCTTTTTTTCTCATTGAAAGACTTCATATAGGAGAAGATGGGCGTCAGAGAGCACCAGGGGGCCCACGAGGTAGGGGGCGTGCCCTAGGGGGGCGCCCCCCACCCTCGTGAGCAGGGTGTGGGCCCGCTGGCCTTCATATTTGGCGAGGATTTTTCTTTATTTATTTTAAGACGTTCCGTGGAGTTTCTGGACTTTTGGAGTTGCACAGAATAGGTTTCTAATATTTGCTCCTTTTCCGACCCAGAATTCTAGCTGCCGGCATTCTCCCTCCTTATATAAACCTTGTAAAATAGGAGAGAATAGCCATACGTATTGTGACATAAAGTGAAATAACAATCCATAATGCAATAAATATCGATATAAAAGCATGATGCAAAATGGACATATCAGATAACATCCTCGAAAGATCTTGAACTAATGCAGAGTGGAAACACGAATCTTAGAGATATCTTGAGCACTCCGGAACAATTGAATAGCGAGCAATGAATGAATATGAGGTGCACCGGCATGAGAAGGTATTTGAAACAAGGAAAAGGATATGATCAACAAAGCTTGACTTGGGTCTACCGGAGAAGAAAAAAACAAAGAATGATAAACTAGAAGCTCCGTTAGAATCTTCATGAGAATCACCGGATAAGAAACATTGACGGAAAAGGAATGAAGAGGCCTCGCACCAATAAGATGGATACTTGATTAAGATATCTGAGTCCTTGAAAAAAAAGGGGGGGGGGGGGGGAAAACAAAGGCAACTTGGAGACGGATGAAACAAACACCGTTGAGAAGAACTGATAATAGATCTTGCGAATGTTGACAAGATTGGATCCACTTGAAGAGGAGCACGCCGGTTGAAAAGGATTTACATGACAATCTCGATTATGAAGAAGGATTGGTATTCACATAGGAACATGAGAACACCGCTTAGGAAAGGTATGGAATCAACACTTGACTTCGAAGCAACTCAAATACCACAACTCAAAACAAAAACAAACGATTGGCTTGCAGAATAAGCCGGAACAAACATATGATAGAGATTTCGTCCTAAGTTTTCGCGGTGGGGCCCACACGGGCTCGATCGTACAGCACCATCATGTACAAGGCAGTGCACATGACATACGAAGCGTCCCCGAGTCGGCATAGCCAAGGACTCTTTAAGACACAAAGAGACCACAGTAAAACCAACCGTGGATAGGCAGACCACTAGACGTCGAACCCCAATTTCATATTATACATCTATCGGAAAGATATCCTAGGATCTACTTGAATTCCCACTTATAAACTCCCGAAACTTTCCAGTTATGCAATCAGGTGTTGGGGATACAGGGGAAGCATAATATCTCACCCAAAACTAGCAAATCCTACATCCAGTTGTATCCATCCTTCAACACATAACCAAGAAACCTTCGGAAATCATTTACCTCAACCTTTGAGAAGCATCCGTTATACGAGTTATGGCAATACTCCCGAACTCCCGCCCCAGTACTAGGTGGCGTCGAGGTTATCTCACCAACAACTACATAGAAGACATTTTCGATGTCGGCGAAACTCAGGTATTCCAGAATAGCAACGATAAATTGTGACGACAACACCTCAGAGCTCAACTCCCCGGGACACTGCCACAACCCCTAAATGTCAGGAGGCACCAAGAACAGTGTTCTCGTCACAAAACCATCGGAATGATTCCAAGATACCCGCGTGATCCTAAATTTTTTTAGTGAAATTTGAGAAGAGAAGAGTCAAAACTCTACGTCAGGATGCCTCACCAGAGCGACGAAGGGACTGAGGAGTAAAAAGAATCCTACTCTCCGATATATATAATGCTAAATGACTCAAAACATTTTTCTAGACTCAACAACGCCAGCGATTGATCAAGCAGGGGGCTCCTAAGTCGGGGAAGGCTCTGATTACCAACTTGTAACGCCCTCGATGCGGCTATATCTCCCACGTGTCGAAGCATGACTTAGAGGCATAACCGCAATGAAATCAATGTCGCAAGTGAGGTAATCTTCACACAACCCATGTAATACATAAGGGAAAGAGATACATAGTTGGCTTACAATGCCACGTCACACAATACATGAATAAAGCATTACATCAACCAGATAGAATCAAGGTCCAACTACGGAACCAAAATAAAAGAATACTACCCCAAAAGCTACACAGATCCCCAATCATCCCCAACTAGGCTCCACTACTGATCAACTAGAACGAAACAACACAAAGGACAAGATCTTCATCGAGCTCCTCCTTGAGCTTGGTCGCGTCACCTGCTTGGCAACATCGGCACCTGCAAACTGGTTTTGGAAGTATCTGTGAGTCACGGGGACTCAGCAATCTCACACCCTCGCGATCAAGACTATTTAAGCTTATAGGTAGGGAAAAAGGTATGTGAGGTGGAGCTGCAACAAGCGACTAGCATATATGGTGGCTAACATACACAAATGAGAGCGAGAAGAGAAGGCAAAGCATGGTCGAGAAACTATGATCAAGAAGTGATCCTAGAACAACCTATGTCAAGCATTACTCCAACACCGTGTTCACTTCCCGGACCCCGCCGAGAAGAGACCATCACGGCTACACACGCGGTTGATGCATTTTAATTAAGATAAGTTTCAGGTTTCCTACAACCGGACATTAACAAATTCCCATCTGCCCATAACCGCGGGCACGGCTTTTGAAAGTTCAAATCCCTGCAGGGGTTTCCCAACTTAGCCCATCACAAGGTCTCACGGTCAATGAAGGATATTCCTTCTCCCAGGAAGACCCGATCAGGCTCGGAATCCCGGTTACAAGACATTTCAACAATGGTAAAAACAAGACCAGCAAAGCCACCCAGATGTGCCGACAAATCCCGATAGGAGCTGCACATATCTCGTTCTCAGGGCACACCGGATGAGCAAGACGTCGGGTAGGCCAGCCCAGAGTTGCCCCTCGTAGCCCCGGACATCGCTCAGTTGGACCAACACTTAGAGAAGCACTGGCCCGGGGGGGGGGGGTTAAATAAAGATGACCCTTGAGCCGGCCGACCCAAGGGAAAGAAAAGGCTAGGTGGCAAGTGGTAAAACCAATGTTGGGCCTTGCTGGAGGAGTTTTATTCAAGGCGGACTGTCAAGGGGTTCCCATTATAACCCAACCGTGTAAGGAACGCAAAATCAAGGAACATAACACCGGTATGACGGAAACTAGGGCGGCAAGAGTGGAACAAAACACCAGGCATAAGGCCGAGCCTTCCACCCTTTACCAAGTATATAGATGCATTAATTAAATAAGCGATATTGTGATATCCCAACATATAATCGTGTTCCAACAAGGAACAAACTCAAATCTTCACCTGCAACTAACAATGCTATAAGAGGGGCTGAGCAAAGTGGTAACATAGCCAAACAACGGTTTGCTAGGACAAGGTGGGTTAGAGGCTTGGCTTAGCAACATGGGAGGCATGATATAGCAAGTGGTAGGTATCGCAGCATAGGCGTAGCAAAAGAGCGAGCATCTAGCAAGCAAAGATAGAAGTGATTTCGAGGGTATGTTCATCTTGCCTGAGATCCCGCAAGGAAGAAGAATGAGTCCATGAAGAAGACAAACGGACGTAGTCGAACGGATCCTCACAACACGACGTTATCGGAACCAACCCGAAGAAGCAACACCGGAAAGAAGCAAACAATCATGGTAAACAACCATCACATAAGCATGGCACGATGCACAATCAAGTATGATGCATGTCTGGTTTAATGAGGCATGGCATGGCAAATTGCACAAACAACCCTACAAATTAAGTGGAGCTCAATATGCAATGAGTTGCATATTGACAAAACACCACATGACTTATTTAGTTCGATCTCGTTTATGAACTCAACAATATTAAATGTTGTTAAGCATGTCAAGAGGTGAAACATAAAGGAATTATCTATCTAAACAATTTAAATGGGGCCGGATATAGCAACCAACAAATCCGGTAAATCCCCATATGCATTTATCAATTTGGTGCAACAACAATTTAAACATTTTCTTGATGCGTTTTGTTGTTTTTCCTCCTTTTAGTTTAGCTTGATTACCCCTTGTAATCCCCCTTGTACTTGTTCTTGTCTTGCCTTTTAATAAAGTTTTGATTTGCTGTGGGGGTTTTTCCCTACAGTCCCCAGTCAAAAAAAACAATTTAAACATTTTAATTGTTGTTATCATGATGCGGATGACGTGAACAAGTTTTATGCAATTATTATTAAAAGTTGACAAGAGCATTAAGAAGCATTTGTCATCGTGGCGGAAATGAAAGGGGTGCCACAATAATGACAAGGGAAATGGTGCCACGGCAACATTCCGGTTCCGATAGCTCACGAAGATACCGGTGCAAAAGGAAAAGTGACGGGAGCGTGACATGCGATAGAAGGTGGGGTGATCCCGGTAACTGGGTTCCGACGAGACGACGGCATGGCAACGGGGAACATGCAAGAAACACGTCGGGCACGGTGCAACCGCGAGCATTTCATACAACATATGCATTCATCCACGGGCGGTCGTTTCGGGGTTATACCTTCGAAGCGTGCGTTATCGGAGCGGTTCGGGTCAAGCGGTGTAGTCGTTCTCACATGCATCTAGGGTCGACGGAAGAGGTTCTCGCGATCTCGGCGACAGTAGTTGTACATGTTGGCGGTAGTCGAACTTGACTGTTCCGTTACACGGTTCTTCGGGGACGGTAGTGGTATACGGTACTTTCGGCCATGGTAGTCGTACACGCATTTGGAGAGGAACTCGGTGTTGGAAATATGCCCTAGAGGCAATAATAAAATGGTTATTATTATATTTCTTTGTTCATGATAATTGTCTATTGTTCATGCTATAATTGTGTTATCCGGAAATCGTAATACATGTGTGAATACATAGACCACAACACGTCCCTAGTGAGCCTCTAGTTGACTAGCTCGTTGATCAAAAGATAGTCATGGTTTCCTGACTATGGACATTGGATGTCATTGATAACGGGATCACATCATTAGGAGAATGATGTGATGGACAAGACCCAATCCTAAGCATAGCTCAAAGACCGTGTAGTTCGTTTGCTGTAGCTTTTCCGAATGTCAAGTATCATTTCCTTAGACCATGAGATTGTGCAACTCCCGGATACTGTAGGAGTGCTTTGGGTGTGCCAAACGTCACAACGTAACTGGGTGACTATAAAGGTACACTACAGGTATCTCCGAAAGTATCTGTTGGGTTGGCACGAATCGAGACTGGGATTTGTCACTCCGTATGATGGAGAGGTATCTCTGGGCCCACTCGGTAATGCATCATCATAATGAGCTCAATGTGACCAAGTGGTTGATCACGGGATCATGCATTACGGCACGAGTAAAGTGACTTGCCAGTAACGAGATTGAACGAGGTATTGGGATACCGACGATCGAGTCTCGGGCAAGTAACGTACCGATTGACAAAGGGAATTGTATACGGATTGATTGAATCCTCGACATCATGGTTCATCCGATGAGATCATCGTGGAGCATGTGGGAGCCAACATGGGTATCTAGATCCCGGTGTTGGTTATTGACCGGAGAGGCGTCTCGGTCATGTCTGCATGTCTCCCGAACCCGTAGGGTCTACACACTTAAGGTTCGGTGACGCTAGGGTTGTAGAGATATTAGTATGCAGTAACCCAAAAGTTGTTCAGAGTCCCGGATGAGATCCCGGACGTCACGAGGAGTTCCGTAATGGTCCGGAGGTAAATATTTGTATATAGGAAGTCCAGTTTCGGCCATCCGGAAGGTTTCGGGGGTCGCCGGTATTGTACCGGGACCACCGGAAGGGTCCCGGGGGTCCACCGGGTGGGGCCACCTATCCCGGAGGGCCCCATGGGCTGAGTTGGGAGGGGAACCAGCCCCTAGTGGGCTGGTGCACCCCCTTGGGCCTCCCCTGCGCCTAGGGTTGGGAAACCCTAGGGGTGGGGGCGCCCCCCACTTGGCTTGGGGGGGAAGCCACCCCTTGGCCGCCGCCCCTTTGGAGATCCATCTCCTAGGGCCGGCGCCCCCCCTAAGGCCCCTATATAAAGAGGGGGGAGGGAGGGCAGCCGCACCCCTTGCTCTTGGTGCCTCCCTCTCCCTCCGTAACACCTCTCCTCCCCGCTTGCGCTTGGCGAAGCCCTGCCGGGATCCTGCTGCATCCACCACCACGCCGTCGTGCTGCTGGATCTTCATCAACCTCTCCTTCCCCCTTGCTGGATCAAGAAGGAGGAGACGTCTTCCCAACCGTACGTGTGTTGAACGCGGAGGTGCCATCCGTTCGGCACTAGGTCATCGGTGATTTGGATCATGTCGAGTACGACTCCATCAACCCTATTCTCTTGAACGCTTCCGTACGCAATCTACAAGGGTATGTAGATGCACTCCTCTCTCCCTCGGTGCTAGATGACTCCATAGATTGATCTTGGTGTTGCGTAGAAAATTTTAAAATTCTGCTACGTTCCCCAACAGTGGCATCATGAGCTAGGTCTATGCATAGTTCCTATGACGAGTAGAACACAAAGCAGTTGTGGGCATCGATATTGTCAATTTGCTTGCCGTTACTAGTCTTATCTTGATTCGGCGGCATTGTGGGATGAAGCGGCCCGGACTAACCTTACACGTACGCTTACATGAGACTGGTTCCACCGACTGACATGCACTAGTTCCATAAGGTGGCTGGCGGGTGTCTGTCTCTCCCACTTTAGTCGGATCGGATTCGATGAACAGGGTCCTTATGAAGGGTAAATAGAAATTGGCAATTCACGTTGTGGTTTTGGCGTAGGTAAGAAACGTTCTTGCTAGAATCCTATAGCAGCCACGTAAAAACTTGCAACAACAATTAGAGGACGTCTAACTTGTTTTTGCAGCAAGTGTTTTGTGATGTGATATGGCCAAAGGATGTGATGAATGATATATGTGATGTATGAGATGATCATGTTCTTGTAATAGGAATCACGACTTGCATGTCGATGCGTATGACAACCGGCAGGAACCATAGGAGTTGTCTTAATTTATTTGTGACCTGCGTGTCAACATATAACATCATGTAATTACTTTACTTTATTTCTAAACCGTTAGCCATAGTAGTAGAAGTAATAGATGACGAGACAACTTCAAGAAGACACGATGATGGAGATCATGATCATGGAGATCATGGTGTCATGCCGGTGACAACGATGATCATGGAGCCCCGAAGATGGAGATCAAAAGGAGCAAATGATATTGGCCATATCATGTCACTATTTGATTGCATGTGATGTTTATCATGTTTTACATCTTATTTGCTTAGAACGACGGTAGCTTAAATAAGATGATCCCTCGTAATAATTTCAAGAAAGTGTTCCCCCTAACTGTGCACCATTGCGAAGGTTCGTTGTTTCGAAGCACCACGTGATGATCGGGTGTGATAGATTCTAACGTTCGAATACAACGGGTGTAAGCCAGATTTACACACGCAATACACTTAGGTTGACTTGACGAGCCTAGCATGTACAGACATGGCCTCGGAACACGGAAGACCGAAAGGTTGAGCATGAGTCGTATAGAAGATACGATCAACATGTAGATGTTCACCGATGTTGGCTAGTCCGTCTCACGTGATGATCGGACACGGCCTAGTTAACTCGGATCATGTTTCACTTAGATGACTGGAGGGATGTATATCTGAGTGGGAGTTCATTGAGTAATTTGATTAGATGAACTTAATTATCATGAACTTAGTCTAAAATCTTTACAATATGTCTTGTAGATCAAATGGCCCACGTTGTCCTCAACTTCAACGCGTTCCTAGAGAAAACCAAGCTGAAAGATGATGGCAGCAACTATACGGACTGGGTCCGGAACCTGAGGATCATCCTCATAGCTGCCAAGAAAGATTATGTCCTAGAAGCACTGCTAGGTGACGCACCTATCCCAGAGAACCAAGACGTTATGAACGCTTGGCAGTCACGTGCTGATGATTACTCCCTCGTTCAGTGCGGCATGCTTTACAGCTTAGAACCGGGGCTCCAAAAGCGTTTTGAGAGACATGGAACATATGAGATGTTCGAAGAGCTGAAAATGGTTTTCCAAGCTCACGCCCGGGTCGAGAGATATGAAGTCTCCGACAAGTTCTTCAGTTGTAAGATGGAGGAAAATAGTTTTGTCAGTGAGCACATACTCAAAATGTCTGGGTTGCATAACCGCTTGACTCAGCTGGGAGTTAATCTCCCGGATGACGCGGTCATTGACAGAATCCTTCAGTCGCTTCCACCGAGCTACAAGAGCTTTGTGATGAACTTCAATATGCAGGGGATGGAAAAGACCATTCCTGAGGTATATTCAATGTTGAAATCAGCAGAGGTGGAAATCAAAAAGGAACATCAAGTGTTGATGGTGAATAAAACCACTAAGTTCAAGAGCAAGGGTAAGAAGAACTTCAAGAAGGACGGCAAGGGAGTTGCCGCGCCCGGTAAGCAAGCTGCCGGGAAGAAGCCAAAGAATGGACCCAAGCCCGAGACTGAGTGTTTTTATTGCAAGGGAAGTGGTCACTGGAAGCGGAACTACCCCAAATACTTAGCGGACAAGAAGGCCGGCAACACCAAAGGTATATGTGATATACATGTAATTGATGTGGACCTTACCAGTACTCGTAGTAGCTCCTGGGTATTTGATACCGGTGCGGTTGCTCACATTTGTAACTCAAAGCAGGAGCTGCGGAATAAGCGGAGACTAGCGAAGGACGAGGTGACGATGCGCGTCGGGAATGGTTCCAAGGTCGATGTGATCGCCATCGGCACGCTACCTCTACATTTACCTACGGGATTAGTTTTAAACCTCAATAATTGTTATTTAGTGCTAGCTTTGAGCATGAACATTGTATCAGGATCTCGTTTAATTCGAGATGGCTACTCATTTAAATCTGAGAATAATGGTTGTTCTATTTATATGAGAGATATGTTTTATGGTCATGCTCCGATGGTGAATGGTTTATTCTTAATGAATCTCGAGCGTAATGCTACACATATTCATAGTGTGAATACCAAAAGATGTAAGGTTGATAATGATAGTCCCACATACTTGTGGCACTGCCGCCTTGGTTACATAGGTGTCAAACGCATGAAGAAGCTCCATGCAGATGGGCTTTTGGAGTCTCTTGATTACGAATCATTTGACACATGCGAACCATGCCTCATGGGTAAAATGACCAAGACTCCGTTCTCAGGAACAATGGAGCGAGCAACCAACTTATTGGAAATCATACATACCGATGTGTGTGGTCCAATGAGTGTTGAGGCTCGCGGTGGCTATCGTTATGTTCTCACCCTCACTGATGACTTGAGTAGATATGGGTATGCCTACTTAATGAAACACAAGTCCGAGACCTTTCAAAAGTTCAAGGAATTTCAGAGTGAGGTTGAGAATCAACGTGACAGGAAAATCAAGTTCTTGCGATCAAATCGTGGGGGAGAATACTTGAGTCATGAATTTGGCACACACTTAAGAAAATGTGGAATAGTTTCACAACTCACGCCGCCTGGAACACCTCAGCGTAATGGTGTGTCCGAACGTCGTAATCGCACTCTATTGGATATGGTGCGATCTATGATGTCTCTTACCGATTTACCGCTGTCATTTTGGGGCTATGCTTTAGAGACTGCCGCATTCACTTTAAATAGGGCTCCGTCGAAATCCGTTGAGATAGCACCGTATGAATTATGGTTTGGGAAGAAACCTAAGCTGTCGTTTCTAAAAGTTTGGGGATGCGAGGCTTATGTCAAGAAACTTCAACCTGAAAAGCTCGAACCCAAATCGGAAAAATGCGTCTTCATAGGATACCCTAAAGAAACTATTGGGTATACCTTCTACCTCAGATCCGAAGGCAAGATCTTTGTTGCCAAGAATGGGTCCTTTCTAGAGAAAGAGTTTCTCTCGAAAGAAATAAGTGGGAGGAAAGTAGAACTTGATGAAGTATTACCTCTTGAACCGGTAAGTAGCGCAGCTCAAGAAAATGTTCCTGAGGTGCCTGCACCGACTAGAGAGGAAGTTAATGATGATGATCATGAAACTTCAGATCAAGTTGGTACTGAACTTCATAGGTCCACAAGGACACATTCCGCACCAGAGTGGTACGGCAACCCTATCTTGGAAATCATGTTGTTAGACAACGGTGAACCTTCGAACTATGAAGAAGCGATGGCGGGCCCGGATTCCGACAAATGGCTGGAAGCCATGAAATCCGAGATAGGATCCATGTATGAAAATGAAGTATGGACTTTAACTGACTTTCCCGATGATTGGCGAGCCATAGAAAATAAATGGATCTTTAAGAAGAAGACAAACACGGATGGTAACGTAACCATCTATAAAGCTCGGCTTGTCGCTAAGGGTTATCGACAAGTTCAAGGGGTTGACTACGATGAGACTTTCTCACCCGTAGCGAAGCTGAAGTCCGTACGAATCATGTTAGCAATTGGCGCATTCTATGACTATGAGATATGGCAAATGGACGTCAAAACGGCGTTCCTTAATGGTTTCCTTAAGGAAGAATTGTATATGATGCAGCCGGAAGGTTTTGTCGATCCTAAGAATGCTGACAAGGTGTGCAAGCTCCAACGCTCGATTTATGGGCTAGTGCAAGCATCTCGGAGTTGGAACATTCGTTTTGATGAGATGATCAAAGCGTTTGGGTTTACGCAGACTTATGGAGAAGCCTGCATTTACAAGAAAGTGAGTGGGAGCTCTGTAGCATTTCTCATATTGTATGTGGATGACATACTGTTGATGGGAAATGATATAGAATTCTTGGAAAGCATAAAGGCCTACTTGAACAAGTGTTTTTCAATGAAGGACCTTGGAGAAGCTGCTTATATATTAGGCATCAAGATCTATAGAGATAGATCGAGACGCCTCATTGGTCTTTCACAGAGTACGTACCTTGACAAGATATTGAAGAAGTTCAAAATGGATCAGTCAAAGAAGGGGTTCTTGCCTATATTGCAAGGTACGAGATTGAGCACGGCTCAATGCCCGACCACGACAGAAGATAGAGAAAAGATGAGTGTCGTCCCCTATGCCTCGGCCATAGGGTCTATCATGTATGCTATGCTGTGTACCAGACCTGATGTAAACCTTGCCGTAATTTTGGTAGGAAGGTATCAAAGTAATCCCGGCATGGAACACTGGACATCGGTCAAGAATATCCTGAAGTACCTGAAAAGGACTAAGGATATGTTTCTCGTTTATGGAGGTGACGAAGAGCTCGTCGTAAAGGGTTACGTCGATGCTAGCTTCGACACAGATCTGGATGACTCTAAGTCACAAACCGGATACGTGTATATTTTGAATGGTGGGGCAGTAAGCTGGTGCAGTTGCAAGCAAAGCGTTGTGGTGGGATCTACATGTGAAGCGGAGTACATGGCAGCCTCAGAGGCAGCACAAGAAGCAGTCTGGGTGAAGGAGTTCATAACCGACCTAGGAGTCATACCCAATGCGTCGGGCCCGATGACTCTCTTCTGTGACAACACTGGAGCTATTGCCCTTGCCAAGGAGCCCAGGTTTCACAGGAAGACCAGGCATATCAAGCGTCGCTTCAACTCCATTTGTGAAAGTGTACAGAATGGAGACATAGCGATTTGTAAAGTACATACGGACCTGAATGTGGCAGATCCGTTGACTAAACCTCTCCCTAGAGCAAAACATGATCAACACCAGAACTGCATGGGTGTTCGATTCATCACAATGTAACTAGACTATTGACTCTAGTGCAAGTGGGAGACTATTGGAAATATGCCCTAGAGGCAATAATAAAATGGTTATTATTATATTTCTTTGTTCATGATAATTGTCTATTGTTCATGCTATAATTGTGTTATCCGGAAATCGTAATACATGTGTGAATACATATACCACAACACGTCCCTAGTGAGCCTCTAGTTGACTAGCTCGTTGCTCAAAAGATAGTCATGGTTTCCTGACTATGGACATTGGATGTCATTGATAACGGGATCACATCATTAGGAGAATGATGTGATGGACAAGACCCAATCCTAAGCATAGCTCAAAGACCGTGTAGTTCGTTTGCTGTAGCTTTTCTGAATGTCAAGTATCATTTCCTTAGACCATGAGATTGTGCAACTCCCGGATACCGTAGGAGTGCTTTGGGTGTGCCAAACGTCACAATGTAATTGGGTGACTATAAAGGTACACTACAGGTATCTCCGAAAGTATCTGTTGGGTTGGCACGAATCGAGACTGAGATTTGTCACTCCGTATGACGGAGAGGTATCTCTGGGCCCACTCGGTAATGCATCATCATAATGAGCTCAATGTGACCAAGTGGTTGATCACGGGGTCATGCATTATGGCACGAGTAAAGTGACTTGCCGGTAACGAGATTGAACGAGGTATTGGGATACCGACGATCGAGTCTCGGGCAAGTAACGTACCGATTGACAAAGGGAATTGTATATGGATTGATTGAATCCTCGACATCGTGATTCATTTGATGAGATCATCGTGGAGCATGTGGGATCCAACATGGGTATCCAGATCCCACTGTTGGTTATTGACCGGAGAGGCGTCTCGGTCATGTCTGCATGTCTCCCGAACCCGTAGGGTCTACACACTTAAGGTTCGGTGATGCTAGGGTTGTAGAGATATTAGTATGCAGTAACCCGAAAGTTTTTCGGAGTCCCGGATGAGATCCCGGACATCACGAGGAGTTTCGGAATGGTCCGGAGGTAAAGATTTATATATAGGAAGTCCAGTTTCGGCCATCGGGAAGGTTTCAGGGGTCGCCGGTATTGTACCGGGACCACCGAAAGGGTCCCGGGGTCCACCGGGTGGGGCCACCTATCCCGGAGGGCCCCATGGGCTGAGTTGGGAGGGGAACCAGCCCCTAGTGGCTGGTGCGCCCCCCCTTGGGCCTCCCCTGCACCTAGGGTTGGGAAACCCTAGGGGTGGGGGTGCCCCCCACTTGGCTTGGGGGGGGGGGAAGCCACCCCTTGGCCGTCGCCCCTTTGGAGATCCATCTCCTAGGGCCGGCGCCCCCCCAAGGCCCCTATATAAAGAGGGGGAAGGGAGGGCAGCCGCACCCCTTGCTCTTGGCGCCTCCCTCTCCCTCCGTAACACCTCTCCTCCCCGCTTGCGCTTGGCGAAGCCCTGCCGGGATCCTGCTGCATCCACCACCACGCCGTCATGCTGCTGGATCTTCATCAACCTCTCCTTCCCCTTGCTGGATCAAGAAGGAGGAGACGTCTTCCCAACCATACGTGTGTTGAACGCGGAGGTGCCGTCCGTTCGGCACTAGGTCATCGGTGACTTGGATCACGTCGAGTACGACTCCATCAACCCCGTTCTCTTGAACGCTTACGCGCGCAATCTACAAGGGTATGTAGATGCACTCCTCTCTCCCTCGGTGCTAGATGACTCCATAGATTGATCTTGGTGTTGCATAGAAAATTTTAAAATTTTGCTACGTTCCCCAACACTCGGCGTTTCGGTGCGGCGTAGGGGTACATGTAAATGGTCGTGTCGTGGTACTCGGCGTTCGTTTCAGTACTCGTTCGAGCATCTGTGTGGTCTTTTCGGTGGTGTACTTGGCGATATCTGAGACGACCTTGACGCATCCGTGTGTAGAGGTACTTGGCGGTTTCGGTAACGTAGTTGTACACGCGTCGTTGAACTTGTCGAATCCAAATGCTGGCCGCTGTGGTACTTGGCGCTAATCCATGTTCGGTGGTCGAACTTGACATCAACAGCAACAACAAGTGGAGGTACATGATGACAGTGGGGCGTCGCGGTCGTCCACTACGGCGGACAGGGCATGCAGGTCGTGGTGGTACTTCTCGAGGTAGTAGTAGGAGAAGGCCGGGTCGTGTGCTCGTCAGCAGGCAGCGAAACACGTTGTTGCTGCTCAAAGAAGGCGGCGACGCGCTTGCGGCCGAACGGAGGGAGGAAGAGGCGCGGGCGCGAGGTGACGAAGCAGCAGCTGCAAGGGCAGAGCAAGGTCGGCACTGCGGCGCAGCTCGACGGCGGCAAGGCAGCAAGGGGAACCGGGCAGGAGGAAGGAGAGGTCGGCGGCTGCGTACAAGAAGCAACCGAGGCGCGGTTTCGGTCCATGGCGACGGCGAGGCAGGTCAAGGGTGGCGGCGCTCCTGGTTCCAGCGGGAGGAAGAACATCCCAGTCGCCGCTCGGGAGGCGTGAAGCAGAGGGAGGAGAGGAGGCTCCAGCTTGGTCGTGGCCTCGTCAGCCGACGAGGTGGAGCTCCGGCAGTGGCTCGATGGACAGAGGAGCTGGGTGGCTATGCGCGGGATCCAGAGAGAGAGAGAGATGGGGGTCGCGTGGGATCGAGAGGAAAGGGGTCGAGGGGATCGGGATCGAGCCGAGGGCTCTGCGGCACTGAGGAGAAGGGTTCGGCTGCACTAGGGGATCGATAGGAGGCAGCATTAGAGGAAAAGGTCGAGGGAGAGATGCTCGTTAGGGTTACGGGAGGAGTGGGCTGACTGCTGCTGGGCCTGCGGCTACAGGAGGCCCAAGAGGCAAGGCTAGGCTCTCTCTCTCTCTACTAAAAGAAAAGAAAAAAACAGAGATTAAGAAAGAAAAGAAAGAGGGGTTAGGGGAAGAAGTTGGACACGCAGATAATTTTCCCTGACTCACAAAAATGTGCTTGTTCCGGGAAAATAGAAAAGGCCATGATTGAGAGATCTAAATTTAAATCCATTTGAATTTAATTCAAATGGTTTGAATAAGTTCAAGGTAATTAAGAGTCCAAAAATATTCGGATTTTTGGTGGAGCTCCGGAAAATGACGAAAGAATAAATGGCAAGGTTAGAGAGCAACTCGAAGCAGAAAAGACTTGAGAGTTTAAATTGCAAGTGTGTCACGGTAATTCTAGAAGAATGGAAATATTTATAATAGCTCCCTAATATCGGGAGGATATGTTATAAAGAGAAGTCACCCTTCCCTCGGTTTAAATGGACCGAAGATCCATGCAATTTATTTAGTGAGTTTTAAAACGGGTTACATGATGACATGATGCAATGCACATGAAACTCAAGCAAACGACAAGGCAACAACAGCGATAACTGGAAGACACCTGGCGCATCGGTCTCGGGGCGTCACAACATCATCCCGCAACTAACTCATTAGTTGCAATGCTTGCAAGTCTTAAGTGATGTGCATTACCGAGTGGGCCCAGAGATACCTCTCCAACAATCGGAGTGACAAATCCTAATCTTGAAATACGCCAACCCAATAAGTACCTTTGGAGACACCTGTAGAGCACCTTTATAATCACCCAGTTACGTTGTGACATTTGGTTGCACACAAAGTGTTCCTCCGGTAAATGGGAGTTGCATAATCTCATAGTCATAGGAACATGTATAAGTCATGAAGAAAGCAATAGCAACAAACTAAATGATCAAGTGCTAAGCTAACGGAGTGGGTCATGTCAATCACATCATTCTCCCAATGATGTGATCCCGTTAATCAAATGACAACTCATGTCTATGCTTAGGAAACATAACCATCTTTGATCAACGAGCTAGTCAAGTAGAGGCATACTGGTGACACTCTGTTTGTCTATGTATTCACACATGTATTGTGTTTCTGGTTAATATAATTCTAGCATGAATAATAAACATTTATCATGATATAAGGAAATAAATAATAACTTTATTATTGCCTCTAGGGCATATTTCCTTCAGTCTCCCACTTGCACTAGAGTCAGTAATCTAGTTCACATCGCCTTGTGATTTAATACCAATAGTTCACATCACCATGTGATTAACACCCATAGTTCACATCGACATGTGACCAACACCCAAAGGGTTTACTAGAGTCAATAATCTAGTTCACATCGCTATGTGATTAACACCCAAAGAGTACTGAGGTGTGATCATGTTTTGCTTGTGAGAGAAGTTTAGTCAACGGGTCTGCCACATTCAGATCCGTAAGTATTTTGCAAATTTCTATGTCAATAATGCTTTGCATGGAGCTACTCTAGCTAATTGCTCCCACTTTCAATATGTATCCAGATTGAGACTTAGAGTCATCTAGATCAGTGTCAAAACTTGCATCGACGTAACCCTTTACGATGAACCTTTTGTCACCTCCATAATCGAGAAACATATCCTTATTCCACTAAGGATAATTTTGACCAATGTCCAGTGATCTACTCCTAGATCACTATTGTACTCCCTTGCCAAATTCAGGGCAGGGTATACAATAGGTCTGGTACACAGCATGGCATACTTTATAGAAACTATGGCTGAGGCATATGGAATGACTTTCATTCTCTTTCTATCTTCTGTCGTGGTCGGGCTTTGAGTCTTACTCAATTTCACACCTTGTAACACATGTAAGAACTCTTTCTGTGACCGTTCCATTTTGAACTACTTCAAAATCTTGTCAAGGTATGTACTCATTGAAAAAACTTATCAAGCGTCTTGATCTATCTCTATAGATCTTGATGCTCAATATGTAAGTAGCTTCACCGATGTCTTTCCTTGAAAAACTCCTTTCAAACACTCCTTTATGCTTTGTAGAATAATTCTACATTATTTCCGATCAACAATATGTCATTCACATATACTTATCAGAAATGTTGTAGTGCTCCCACTCACTTTCTTGTAAATACAGGCTTTACCGCAAATCTGTATAAAACTATATGCTTTGATCAACTCATGAAAGCGTATATTCCAACTCTGAGATGCTTGCACCAGTCCATTAATGGATCACTGGAGCTTGCACATTTTGTTAGCACCTTTAGGATCGACAAAACCTTCTGGTTGCATCATATACAAATCTTCTTTAATAAATCCATTAAGGAATGTAGTTTTGACATCCATTTGCCAGATTTCATAAAATGTGGTAATTTGCTAACATGATTCGGACAGACTTAAGCATCGCTACGAGTGAGAAAATCTCATCGTAGTCAACACCTTAAACTTTGTCAAAACCTTTTTCGACAAGTCTAGCTTTGTAGATAGTAACACTTGATGGGTTTCGTAGTAATTTCAAAAAATTTCCTACGCACACGCAAGATCATGTGATGCATAGCAACGAGAGGGAGAGTGTTGTCTACGTACCCAACGCAGACCGACTGCGGAAGCGATGACACGACGTAGAGGAAGTAGTCGTACGTCTTCACGATCCAGCCGATCAAGCACCGAAACTACGGCACCTCCGAGTTCGAGCACACGTTCAGCTCGATGACGATCCCCGGACTCCGATCCAGCAAAGTGTCAGGGAAGAGTTCCGTCAGCACGACGGCGTGGTGACGATCTTGATGAACTACAGCAGCAGGGCTTCGCCTAAACTCCGCTACAGTATTATCGAGGTATATGGTGGCAGGGGGCACCGCACACGGCTAAGGATTAGATCACGTGGATCAACTTGTGTGTCTAGAGGTGTCCCCTGCCTCCGTATATAAAGGAGTAGAGGGGGGAGGCTGGCCGGCCAAGGAGGAGGCGCCAGGAGAGTCCTACTCCCTCTAGGAGTAGGATTCCCCCCAATCCTAGTTGGAATAGGATTCGCGGAGGGGGAAAAGAGGAGGAGGGGGCCGGCCACCTCTCCTAGTCCTAATAGGACTAGGGGAAGGGGGAGGCGCGCAGCCCATCTAGGGCAGCCCCTTCTCTTTTCCACTAAGGCCCACTATGGCCCATTTAGCTCCCGGGGGGTTCCGGTAACCCTCCCGGTACTCCGGTAAAATCCCGATTTCACCCGGAACACTTCTGATGTCCAAACATAGGCTTCCAATATATCAATCTTTACGTCTCGACCATTTCGAGACTCCTCGTCATGTCCGTGATCACATCCGGGACTCCGAACAACCTTCCGGTACATCAAAAATGCATAAACTCATAATATAACTGTCATCGTAACCTTAAGCGTGCGGACCCTACGGGTTCGAGAACAATGTAGACATGACCGAGACACGTCTCCGGTCAATAACCAATAGCGGGACCTGGATGCCCATATTGGCTCCTACATATTCTACGAAGATCTTTATCGGTCAGACCGCATAACAACATACGTTGTTCCCTTTGTCATCGGTATGTTACTTGCCCGAGATTCGATCGTCGGTATCCAATACCTAGTTCAATCTCGTTACCGGCAAGTCTCTTTACTCGTTCCGTAATACATCATTCCACAACTAACTCATTAGTTGCAATGCTTGCAAGGCTTAAGTGATGTGCATTACCGAGAGGGCCCAGAGATACCTCTCCGACAATCGGAGTGACTGACAAATCCTAATCTCGAAATACGCCAACCCAACATCTACCTTTGGAGACACCTGTAATGCTCCTTTATAATCACCCAGTTACGTTGTGACGTTTGGTAGCACCCAAAGTGTTCCTCCGGCAAACGGGAGTTGCATAATCTCATAGTCATAGGAACATGTATAAGTCATGAAGAAAGCAATAGCAACATACTAAACGATCGGGTGCTAAGCTAATGGAATGGGTCATGTCAATCAGATCATTCAACTAATGATGTGACCTCGTTAATCAAATAACAACTTATTGTTCATGGTCAGGAAACATAACCATCTTTGATTAACGAGCTAGTCAAGTAGAGGCATACTAGTGACACTTTGTTTGTCTATGTATTCACACATGTATTATGTTTCCGGTTAATACAATTCTAGCATGAATAATAAACATTTATCATGATTATAAGGAAATATATAATAACTTTATTATTGCCTCTAGGGCATATTTCCTTCAGTCTCCCACTTGCACTAGAGTCAATAATCTAGATTACACTGTAATGAATCTAACACCCATGGAGCCTTGGTGCTGATCATGTTTTGCTCGTGGAAGAGGCTTAGTCAACGGGTCTGCAACATTCAGATCCGTATGTATCTTGCAAATCTCTATGTCTCCCACCTGGACTAGATCCCGGATGGAGTTGAAGCGTCTCTTGATGTGTTTGGTCCTTTTGTGAAATCTGGACTCCTTTGCCAAGGCAATTGCACCAGTATTGTCACAAAAGATTTTCATTGGACCCGATGCATTAGGTATGACACCTAGATCGGATATGAACTCCTTCATCCAGACTCCTTCGTTCGCTGCTTCCGAAGCAGCTATGTACTCCGCTTCACATGTAGATCCCGCTACGACGCTTTGTTTAGAACTGCACCAACTGACAGCTCCACCGTTTAATGTAAACACGTATCCGGTTTGCGATTTAGAATCGTCCGGATCAGTGTCAAAGCTTGCATCAACGTAACCTTTTACGGTGAGCTCTTTGTCACCTCCATATACGAGAAACATATCCTTAGTCCTTTTCAGGTATCTCAGGATGTTCTTGACCGCTGTCCAGTGATCCACTCCTGGATTACTTTGGTACCTCCCTGCTAAACTTATAGCAAGGCACACATCAGGTCTGGTACACAGCATTGCATACATGATAGAGCCTATGGCTGATGCATAGGGAACATCTTTCATATTCTCTCTATCTTCTGCAGTGGTCGGGCATTGAGTCTTACTCAATTTCACACCTTGTAACACAGGCAAGAATCCTTTCTTTGCTTGATCCATTTTGAATTTCTTCAAAATCTTGTCAAGGTATGTGCTTTGTGAAAGTCCAATTAAGCGTCTTGATCTATCTCTATAGATCTTAATGCCTAATATGTAAGCAGCTTCACCGAGGTCTTTCATTGAAAAACTTTTATTCAAGTATCCCTTTATGCTATCCAGAAATTCTATATCATTTCCAATCAGCAATATGTCATCCACATATAATATCAGAAATGCTACAGAGCTCCCACTCACTTTCTTGTAAATACAGGCTTCTCCGAAAGTCTGTATAAAATCAAATGCTTTGATCACACTATCAAAGCGTTTATTCCAACTCCGAGATGCTTGCACCAGTCCATAAATGGATCACTGGAGCTTGCATACTTTGTTAGCTCCCTTTGGATCGACAAAACCTTCCGGTTGCATCATATACAACTCTTCTTCCAGAAATCCATTCAGGAATGCAGTTTTGACATCCATCTGCCAAATTTCATAATCATAAAATGCGGCAATCGCTAACATGATTCGGACAGACTTAAGCATCGCTACGGGTGAGAAAGTCTCATCGTAGTCAACCCCTTGAACTTGTCGAAAACCTTTCGCGACAAGTCGAGCTTTGTAGAAAGTAACATTACCATCAGCGTCAGTCTTCTTCTTGAAGATCCATTTATTCTCAATTGCTTGCCGATCATCGGGCAAGTCAACCAAAGTCCATACTTTGTTCTCATACATGGATCCCATCTCAGATTTCATGGCTTCAAGCCACTTTGCGGAATCTGGGCTCACCATCGCTTCTTCATAGTTCGTAGGTTCATCATGATCTAGTAGCATGACTTCCAGAACTGGATTACCGTACCACTCTGGTGCGGATCTTACTCTGGTTGATCTACGAGGTTCAGTAGTATCTTGTTCTGAAGTTTCATGATCATTATCATTAACTTCCTCACTCATTGGTGTAGGTGTCGCAGAAACAATTTTCTGTGATGTACTACTTTCCAACAAGGGAGTAGGTACAGTTACCTCGTCAAGTTCTACTTTCCTCCCACTCACTTCTTTCGAGAGAAACTCTTTCTCAAGAAAGTTTCCGAATTTAGCAACAAAATTCTTGCCTTCGGATCTGTGATAGAAGGTGTATCCAATAGTTTCCTTTGGATATCCTATGAAGACACATTTCTCCGATTTGGGTTCGAGCTTATCAGGTTGAAGCTTTTTCACATAAGCATCGCAGCCCCAAACTTTCAGAAACGACAACTTTGGTTTCTTGCCAAACCATAGTTCATAAGGCGTCGTCTCAACGGATTTTGATGGTGCCCTATTTAACGTGAATGCGGCCGTCTCTAAAGCATAACCCCAAAATGATAGCGGTAAATCAGTGAGAGACATCATAGATCGCACCATATCTAGTAAAGTACGATTACGACGTTCGGGCACACCATTACGTTGTGGTGTTCCGGGTGGCGTGAGTTGCGAAACTATTCCACAGTTTTTCAAATGTACACCAAACTCGTAACTCAAATATTCTCCTCCACGATCAGATCGTAGAAACTTTATTTTCTTGTTACGATGATTTTCAACTTCACTCTGAAATTCTTTGAACCTTTCAAATGTTTCAGATTTATGTTTCATTAAGTAGATATACCCATATCTGCTTAAATCATCTGTGAAGGTGAGAAAATAACGATATCCGCCACGAGCCTCAATATTCATCGGACCACATACATCGGTATGTATGATTTCCAACAAATCTGTTGCTCTCTCCATAGTACCGGAGAACGGTGTTTTAGTCATCTTGCCCATGAGGCACGGTTCGCAAGTACCAAGTGATTCATAATCAAGTGGTTCCAAAAGTCCATTAGTATGGAGTTTCTTCATGCGCTTTATACCGATATGACCTAAACGACAGTGCCACAAATAAGTTGCACTTTCATTATCAACTCTGCATCTTTTGGCTTCAACATTATGAATATGTGTATTACTACTATCGAGATTCAATAAGAATAGACCACTCTTCAAGGGTGCATGACCATAAAAGATATTACTCATATAAATAGAACAACCATTATTCTCTGATTTAAATGAATAACCGTCTCGCATTAAACAAGATCCAGATATAATGTTCATGCTCAACGCTGGCACCAAATAACAATTATTTAGGTCTAATATTAATCCCGAAGGTAGATGTAGAGGTAGCGTGCCGACCGCGATCACATCGACTTTGGAACCGTTTCCCACGCGCATCGTCACCTCGTCCTTAACCAATCTTCGCTTAATCCGTAGCCCCTGTTTCGAGTTGCAAATATTAGCAACAGAACCAGTATCAAATACCCAGGTGCTACTGCGAGCATTAGTAAGGTACACATCAATAACATGTATATCACATATACCTTTGTTCACTTTGCCATCCTTCTTATCCGCCAAATACTTGGGGCAGTTCCGCTTCCAGTGACCAGTCTGCTTGCAGTAGAAGCACTCAGTTTCAGGCTTAGGTCCAGACTTGGGTTTCTTCTCTTGAGCAGCAACTGGCTTGCCGTTCTTCTTGAAGTTCCCCTTCTTCTTTCCTTTGCCCTTTTTCTTGAAACTAGTGGTCTTGTTGACCATCAACACTTGATGCTCTTTCTTGATTTCTACCTCCGCAGCTTTCAGCATCGCGAAGAGCTCGGGAATAGTCTTGTTCATCCCTTGCATATTATAGTTCATCACGAAGCTCTTGTAGCTTGGTGGCAGTGATTGGAGAATTCTGTCAATGACGCAATCATCTGGAAGATTAACTCCCAATTGAATCAAGTGATTATTATACCCAGACATTTTGAGTATATGCTCACTGACAGAACTGTTCTCCTCCATCTTGCAGCTATAGAACTTATTGGAGACTTCATATCTCTCAATCCGGGCATTTGCTTGAAATATCAACTTCAACTCCTGGAACATCTCATATGCTCCATGACGTTCAAAACGTCGTTGAAGTCCCGATTCTAAGCCGTAAAGCATGGCACACTGAACTATCAATTAAGTTCATGATAATTTACTAAAGCCATCTATCTACAATCAACATAAACAAGCAAGATACTATCAGGTACTAAGTTCATGATAAATTTAAGTTCAATTAATCATATTACTTAAGAACTCCCACTTAGATAGACATCCCTCTAATCCTCTAAGTGATCACGTGATCCAAATCAACTAAACCATGTCCGATCATCACGTGAGATGGAGTAGTTTCATCGGTGAACATCATTATGTTGATCATATCTACTATATGATTCACGCTCGACCTTTCGGTCTCTGTGTTCCGAGGCCATATCTGTATATGCTTGGCTCGTCAAGTATAACCTGAGTATTCTGCGTGCGCAACTGTTTTGCACCCGTTGTAATTTGAACGTAGAGCGTATCACACCCGATCATCACGTGGTGTCTCAGCACGAAGAACTTTAGCAACGGTGCATACTCACGGAGAACATTTATACTTTGAAAATTTAGTGAGGGATCATCTTATAATGCTACCGTCAATCAAAGCAAGATAAGATGCATAAAAGGATAAACATCACATGCAATCAATATAAGTGATATGATATGGCCATCATCATCTTGTGCCTGTGATCTCCATCTCCGAAGCACCGTCATGATCACCATCGTCACCGGCACGACACCTTGATCTCCATCGTAGCATCGTTGTCGTCTCGCCAATCTTATGCTTCTACGACTATCACTACCGCTTAGTAATAAAGTAAAGCATTACATCGTGATTGCATTGCATACAATAAAGCGACAACCATATGGCTCCTGCCAGTTGCCGATAACTCGGTTACAAAATATGATCATCTCATACAATAAAATTCAGCATCATCCTTGACCATATCACATCACAACATGCCCTGCAAAAACAAGTTAGACGTCCTCTACTTTGTTGTTGCAAGTTTTACGTGGCTGCTACGGGCTTAAGTAAGAACCAATCTCACCTACGCATCAAAACCACAACGATAGTTTGTCAAATAGACTCCGTTTTAACCTTCTCAAGGACCGGGCGTAGCCATACTTGGTTCAACTAAAGTTGGAGAGACAGTCGCCCGCAAGCCATCTATGTGCAAAGCACGTCGAGGGAACCGGTCTCGCGTAAGCGTACGCGTAAGGTTGGTCCGGGTCGTCTCGTCCAACAATACCGCCGAACCAAAGTATGACATGCTGGTAGGCAGTATGACTTGTATCGTCCACAACTCACTTGTGTTCTACTCGTGCATATAACATCAACATAATAACCTAGGCTCAGATGCCACTGTTAGGGTTTCGTAGTAATTTCAAAAAATTTCCTACGCACACGCAAGATCATGTGATGCATAGCAACGAGGGGAGAGTGTTGTCTACGTACCCAACGCAGACCGACTGCGGAAGCGATGACACGACGTAGAGGAAGTAGTCGTACGTCTTCACGATCCAACCGATCAAGCACCGAAACTATGGCACCTCCGAGTTCGAGCACACGTTCAGCTCGATGACGATCCCCGGACTCCGATCCAGCAAAGTCGGGAAAGAGTTCCGTCAGCACGACGGCGTGGTTGACGATCTTGATGAACTACAAGCAGCAGGGCTTCGCCTAAACTCCGCTACAGTATTATCGAGGAATAATGGTGGCTGGGGGCACCGCACACGGCTAAGGATTAGATCACGTGGATCAACTTGTGTGTCTGGGGTGCCCTCTGCCTCCGTATATAAAGGACTAGAGGGGGAAGGCTGGCCGCCAAGGAGGGGCGCGCCAAGGAGAGTCTACTCCCTCTGGGAGTAGATTCCCCCCATTCCTAGTTTGGAATAGGATTCGCGGAGGGGTAAAAGAGAAGAGGGGCCGGCCACCTCTCCTAGTCCTAATAGGATAGGAAGGGGAGGCGCACAGCCCATGTAGGGCCCCCTCTTCTCTTTTCCACTGGCCCATCATGGCCCATTTAGCTCCCGGGGGTTCCCGGTAACCCTCCCGGTACTCCGGTAAAATCCCGATTCACCCGGAACACTTCCGATATCCAAACATAGGCTTTCCAATATATCAATATTTACGTCTCCGACCATTTCGAGACTCCTCGTCCATGTCCGTGATCACATCCGGGACTCGAACAACCTTCGGTACATCAAAATGCATAAACTCATAATATAACTGTCATCGTAACCTTAAGCGTGTGGACCCTGCGGGTTCGAGAACAATGTAGACATGACCGAGACACGTCTCCGGTCAATAACCAATAGCGGGACCTGGATGCCCATACTGGCTCCTACATATGCTACGAAGATCTTTATCGGTCAGACCGCATAACAACATACGTTGTTCCCTTTGTCATCGTATGTTTTACTTGCCTGAGATCGATCGTCGGTATTCCCAATACCTAGTTCATCTCGTTCCGGCAAGTCTCTTTACTCTTTCGTATACAATCATCTCACAACTAACATATTAGTTGTAAATGCCTTGCAAGGCCTTAATGTGATGTGCATTACGAGAGGGCCCAGAGATACCTCTCCGACAATCGGAGTGACAAATCCTAATCTCGAAATACGCCAACCCAACATCTACCTTTGGAGACACCTGTAATGCTCCTTTATAATCACCCAGTTACGTTGTGACGTTTGGTAGCACCCAAAGTGTTCCTCCGGCAAACGGGAGTTGCATAATCTCATAGTCATAGGAACATGTATAAGTCATGGAGAAAGCAATAGCAACATACTAAACGATCGGGTGCTAAGCTAATGGAATGGGTCATGTCAATCAGATCATTCAACTAATGATGTGACCTCGTTAATCAAATAACAACTCATATGTTCATGGTTAGGAAACATAACCATCTTTGATTAACGAGCTAGTCAAGTAGAGGCATACTAGTGACACTTTGTTTGTCTATGTATTCACACATGTATTATGTTTCCGGTTAATACAATTCTAGCATGAATAATAAACATTTATCATGATATAAGGAAATAAATAATAACTTTATTATTGCCTCTAGGGCATATTTCCTTCAGTCTCCCACTTGCACTAGAGTCAATAATCTAGATTACACAGTAATGATTCTAACACCCATGGAGCCTTGGTGCTGATCATGTTTTGCTCGGAAGAGGCTTAGTCAACGGTCTGCAACATTCAGATCCGTATGTATCTTGCAAATCTCTATGTCTCCCACCTGGACTAGATCCCGGATGAGTTGAAGCGTCTCTTGATGTGCTTGGTTCTTTGTGAAATCTGGATTCCGGCCAAGGCAATTGCACCAAGTATTGTCACAAAAGATTTTCATTGGACCCGATGCATTAGGTATATGACACCTAGATCGGATATGAACTCCTTCATCCAGACTCCTTCATTTGCTGCTTCCGAAGCAGCTATGTACTCCGCTTCACATGTAGATCCCGCTACGACGCTTTGTTTAGAACTGCACCAACTGACAGCTCCACCGTTTAATGTAAACACGTATCCGGTTTGCGATTTAGAATCGTCCGGATCAGTGTCAAAGCTGCATCAACGTAACCTTTTACGGTGAGCTCTTTGTCACCTCCATATACGAGAAACATATCCTTAGTCCTTTTCAGGTATTTCAGGATGTTCTTGACCGCTGTCCAGTGATCCACTCCTGGATTACTTTGGTACCTCCCTGCTAAACTTATAGCAAGGCACACATCAGGTCTGGTACACAGCATTGCATACATGATAGAGCCTATGGCTGATGCATAGGGAACATCTTTCATATTCTCTCTATCTTCTGCAGTGGTCGGGCATTGAGTCTTACTCAACTTCACACCTTGTAACACAGGCAAGAATCCTTTCTTTGCTTGATCCATTTTGAATTTCTTCAAAATCTTGTCAAGGTATGTGCTTTGTGAAAGTCCAATTAAGCGTCTTGATCTATCTCTATAGATCTTAATGCCTAATATGTAAGCAGCTTCACCGAGGTCTTTCATTGAAAAACTTTTATTCAAGTATCCCTTTATGCTATCCAGAAATTCTATATCATTTCCAATCAGCAATATGTCATCCACATATAATATCAGAAATGCTACAGAGCTCCCACTCACTTTCTTGTAAATACAGGCTTCTCCGAAAGTCTGTATAAAACCAAATGCTTTGATCACACTATCAAAGCGTTTATTCCAACTCCGAGAGGCTTGCACCAGTCCATAAATGGATCGCTGGAGCTTGCACACTTTGTTAGCTCCCTTTGGATCGACAAAACCTTCCGGTTGCATCATATACAACTCTTCTTCCAGAAATCCATTCAGGAATGCAGTTTTGACATCCATCTGCCAAATTTCATAATCATAAAATGCGGCAATCGCTAACATGATTCGGACAGACTTAAGCATCGCTACGGGTGAGAAAGTCTCATCATAGTCAATCCCTTGAACTTGTCGAAAACCTTTCGCAACAAGTCAAGCTTTATAGACAGTAACATTACCGTCAGCGTCAGTCTTCTTCTTGAAGATCCATTTATTCTCAATTGCTTGCCGATCAACGGGCAAGTCAACCAAAGTCCACACTTTGTTCTCATACATGGATCCCATCTCAGATTTCATGGCCTTAAGCATTTTTCGGAATCTGGGCTACCATCGCTTCTTCATAGTTCGTAGGTTCATCATGATCTAGTAGCATGACTTCCAGAACAGGATTACGTACCACTCGGGTGCGATCTTACTCTTCCCATGCCCCACTAGGCCATATAGCTCCCGGGGTCCGGTAACCTCCCGGTACTCCGGTAAAATCCCGATTTTACCCGGAACACTTCCGATATCCAAACATAGGCTTCCAATATATCAATATTTATGTCTCGACATTTCGAGACTCCTCGTCATGTCCGTGATCACATCCGGGACTCCGAACAACCTTCGGTACATCAAATCATAAACTCATAATATAACTGTCATCGTAACGTTAAGCGTGCGGACCCTACGGGTTCGAGAACAATGTAGACATGACCGAGACACGTCTCCGGTCAATAACCAATAGCGGGACCTGGATGCCCATATTGGCTCCTACATATTCTACGAAGATCTTTATCGGTCAGACCGCATAACAACATACGTTGTTCCCTTTGTCATCGGTATGTTACTTGCCCGAGATTCGATCGTCGGTATCCAATACCTAGTTCAATCTCGTTACCGGCAAGTCTCTTTACTCGTTCCGTAATACATCATCTCACAACTAACATATTAGTTGTAATGCTTGCAAGGCTTATGTGATGTGTATTACCGAGAGGGCCCAGAGATACCTCTTCCGACAATCGGAGTGACAGATCCTAATCTCAAAATACGCCAACCCAACATGTACCTTTGGAGACACCTGTAGAGCTCCTTTATAATCACCCAGTTACGTTGTGACGTTTGGTAGCACACAAAGTGTTCCTCCGGCAAACGGGAGTTGCATAATCTCAGTCATAGGAACATGTATAAGTCATGAAGAAAGCAATAACAACATACTAAACGATCGGGTGCTAAGCTAATGGAATGGGTCATGTCAATCACATCATTCTCCTAATGATGTGATCCCATTAATCAAATGACAACACATGTCTATGGTTAGGAAACATAACCATCTTCAATTAACGAGCTAGTCAAGTAGAGGCATACTAGTGACACTCTGTTTGTCTATGTATTCACACATGTATTATTGTTTCCGGTTAATACAATTCTAGCATGAATAATAAACATTTATCATGATTATAAGGAAATATATAATAACTTTATTATTGCCTCTAGGGCATATTTCCTTCAACACTACTATCATCATCCGTCTTCCTCTTGAAGATCCATTTATTTTCTATGTCTTGCCGATCATCGGGCAAGTCAACCAACGTCCACACTTTGTTCTCATACATGGATCCCATCTCAGATTTCATGGCCTCACGCCATTTCGTGGAATCTGGGCTCATCATCGCTTCCTCATAGTTCGTAGGTTTGTCATGGTCAATTAACATGACCTTCAGAACATGATTACCTTACCACTCTGGTGCGGATCTCAGTCTGGTTGACCTACGAGGTTCGGTAGTAACTTGATCTGAAGTTACATGATCATCATCATTAGCTTCCTCACTAATTGGTGTAGGAGTCACAGAAACAGATTTCTGTGATGAACTACTTTCCAATAAGAGAGCAGGTACAGTTACCTCATCAAGTTCTACTTTCCTCCCACTCACTTCTTTCGAGAGAAACTCCTTCTCTAGAAGGGATCCATTCTCAGCAACAAATATCTTGCCTTCGGATCTGTGATAGAAGGTGTACCCAACTGTCTCCTTTGGGTATCCTATGAAGACACATTTCTCCGATTTGGGTTTGAGCTTATCAGGATGAAACTTTTTCTTATAAGCATCGTAACCCCGAACTTTAAGAAATGACAACTTTGGTTTCTTGCCAAACCACAGTTCGTATGGTGTCGTCTCAACGGATTTAGATGGTGCCCTTTTTAACATGAATGCAACTATCTCTAATGCATAACCCCAAAACTATAGTGGTAAATCGGTAAGAAACATCATAGATTGCACTATATCCAATAATAGTACGGTTATGACGTTCGGACACACCATTATGTTGCGGTGTTCTAGGTGGCACGAATTTGTGAAACTATTCCACATTGTTTTAATTGAAGAGCAAACTCGTAACTCAAATATTTGTCTCTGCGATCAGATCGTAGAAACTTTATTTTTTTATCACGGTGATTTTCCACTTCACTCTGAAGTTCTTTGAACTTTTCAAATGTTTCAGACTTATGTTTCATCAAGTAGATATACCCATATCTGCTCAAATCATTTGTGAAGGTCAGAAAATAACGATACCCGCCACGAGCCTCAACACTCATCGGACAACATACATCAGTATGTATTATTTCCAATAATTCAGTTGCTTGCTCCATTGTTTCAGAGAACGGAGTCTTAGTCATCTTGCCCATGAGGCATGGTTCGCAAGCATCAAGTGATTCATAATCAAGTGATTTCAAAAGCCCATCAGCATGGAGTTTCTTCATGCGCTTTACACCAATATGACCTAAACGGCAGTGCCACAAATAAGTTGCACTATCATTATTAACTTTGCATCTTTTGGCTTCAATATTATGAATATGTGTATCACTACGATCGAAATCCAACAAACCATAGAAGGTTTCATTGGGTGTATGACCATAGAAGGTTTTATTCATGTAAACATAATAACAATTATTCTCTAACTTAAATGAATAACCGTATTGCAATAAACATGATCAAATCATATTCATGCTCAACGCAAACACCAAATAACACTTATTTAGGTTCAACACTAATCCCGAAAGTATAGGGAGTGTGCGATGATGATCATATCAATCTTGGAACCACTTTCAACACACATCGTCACTTACCCTCAACTAGTCTCTGTTTATTCTGCAACTCCCGTTTCAAGTTATTAATCTTAGAAACTTGAACTAGTATCAAATACCGAGGGGTTGCTATAAACACCAGTAAAGTACACATCAATAACATGTATATCAAATATACCTTTGTTCACTTTGACATCCTTCTTATCCGCCAAATACTTGGGGTAGTTCTGCTTCTAGTGACCAGTCCCTTTGCAGTAGAAGCACTTAGTCTTAGGCTTAGGTCCAGACTTGAGCTTCTTCACTTGAGTAGCAACTTGCTTGCCGTTCTTCTTGAAGTTCCCCTTCTTCCCTTTACCCTTTTCCTGAAACTAGCGGTCTTGTCAACCATCAACACTTGATGCTTTTCTTGATTTCTACCTTCGTCGATTTCAGCATCACGAAGAGCTTGGGAATCATTTCCGTTATCCCTTGCATATTATAGTTCATCACGAAGTTCTAGTAACTTGGTGATAGTGACTAGAGAACTCTGTCAATCACTATCTTATTTGGAAGATTAACTCCCACTTGATTCAAGCGATTGTAGTACTCAGACAATCTGAGCACATGCTCACTGGTTGAGCTATTCTCCTCCATCTTGTAGGCAAAGTAATGTCAGAGGTCTCATACCTCTTGACACGGGCATGAGTATGAAATATCAATTTCAACTCTTATAACATCTCATATGTTCCGTGGCATTTCAAAAACGTCTTTGAAGCCCCGATTCTAAGGCCTAAAGCATGGTGCACTAAACTATCAAGTAGTCATCATATCGAGCTTGCCAAACGTTCATAACGTCTGTATTTGCTCCTGCAATCGGTCTGTCACTTAGCGGTGCATCAAGGACATAATTCTTCTGTGCAGCAATAAGGATAATCCTCAGATCACGGATCCAATCCTATCATTGCTACTAACATCTTTCAACTTAGTTTTCTCTAGGAACATATCAAAAATAAAACAGGGGAGCTAAATGCGAGCAATTGATCTACAACATAGATATGCTAATACTACCAGGACTAAGCTCATGATAAATTAAAGTTCAATTAATCATATTACTTAAGAACTCCCACTTAAATAGACATCCCTCTAATCATCTAAGTGATCACGTGATCCAAATCAACTAAACCATAACCGATCATCACGTGAAATGGAGTAGTTTTCAATGGTGAACATCACTATGTTGATCATATCTACTATATGATTCACGCTCGACCTTTCGGTCTCAGTGTTCCGAGGCCATATCTGCATATGCTAGGCTCGTCAAGTTTAACCTGAGTATTCTGCGTGTGCAAAACTGACTTGCACCCGTTGTAGACGGACGTAGAGCTTATCACACCCGATCATCACGTGGTGTCTGGGCACGACGAACTTTGGCAACGGTGCATACTCAGGGAGAACATTTTTTCTTGAAATTTAGTGAGAGATCATCTTATAATGCTACCGTCAATCAAAGCAAAATAAGATGCATAAAAGATAAACATCACATGCAATCAATATAAGTGATATGATATGGTCATCATCATCTTGTGCTTGTGATCTCCATCTCCGAAGCACCGTCATGATCACCATCGTCACCGGCGCGACACCTTGATCTCCATCGTAGCATCGTTGTCGTCTCGCCAACTATTGCTTCTACGACTATCGCTACCGCTTAGTGATAAAGTAAAGCAATTACAGGGTGATAGCATTGCATACAATAAAGCGACAACCATATGGCTCCTGCCAGTTGCCGATAACTCGGTTACAAAACATGATCATCTCATACAATAAAATATAGCATCATGTCTTGACCATATCACATCACAACATGCCCTGCAAAAACAAGTTAGACGTCCTCTACTTTGTTGTTGCAAGTTTTACGTGGCTGCTACGGGCTGAGCAAGAACCGTTCTTACCTACGCATCAAAACCACAACGATAGTTCGTCAAGTTAGTGTTGTTTTAACCTTCTCAAGGACCGGGCGTAGCCACACTCAGTTCAACTAAAGTTGGAAAAACTGACAGTCGCCAGCCACTTGTGTGCAAAGCACGTCGATAGAACCAGTCTCGCGTAAGCGTACGCGTAATGTCGGTCCGGGCCGCTTCATCCAACAATACCGCTGAACCAAAGTATGACATGCCGGTAAGCAGTATGACTTGTATCGCCCACAACTCACTTGTGTTCTACTCGTGCATATAACATCAACGCATAAAACCTGGCTCGGATGCCACTGTTGGGGAACGTAGTAATTTCAAAATTTTCCTACGCACACGCAAGATCATGGTGATGCATAGCAATGAGAGGGGAAAGTGTTGTCCATGTACCCTCGTAGACCGAAAGCGGAAGCGTTAGCACAGCGCACTTGATGTAGTCATACGTCTTCATGATCCGACCGATCAAGTACCGAACGCACGGCACCTCCGAGTTCAGCACATGTTCAGCCCGATGACGTCCCTCGAACTCCGATCCAGCCGAGTGTTGAGGGAGAGTTTCGTCAGCATGACGGCGTGGTGACGATGATGATGTTCTACCGACGCAGGGCTTCGCCTAAGCACCGCTACAGTATTATCGAGGTGGACTATGGTGGAGGGGGCACCGCACACGGCTAAAAGATCAAACGACTAGTTGTTGTGTCTCTAGGGTGCCCCCCTTGCCCCCGTATATAAAGGAGCAAGGGGGGAGGTGTGGCCGGCCAGGAGGGCCGCGCCAGGAAGAGTCCTACTCCCATCGGGAGTAGGACTCCCTCCCTTTTCCTTGTTGGATTAGGAGTGGAGGGGGAAAGAGGAGGGAGAGAGGAAGGAAAGGGGGGGCGTCGCCCCCCTCTCCTTGTCCTATTCGGACTAGGGGGGGAGGGGCGCGCGGCCCTGCCCTGGCCGCCTCTTCTCTTCTCCACAAATGCCCACTATGGCCCATTAAGCCCGTGGGGGGTTCTGGTAACCCATCGGTACTCCGGTAAAATCCCGATTTCACCCGGAACACTTCTGATATCCAAATATAGGCTTCCAATATATCAATCTTCATGTCTCGACCATTTAGAGACTCCTCTTCATGTCCGTGATCACATCCGGGACTCGAACAACCTTCGGTACATCAAAACTCATAAACTCATAATATAACCGTCATCGAAACTTTAAGCGTGCGGACCCTACGGGTTCGAGAACTATGTAGAAATGACCGTGACGCATCTCCGGTCAATAACCAATAGAGGAACCTGGATGCTCATATTAGCTCCCACATATTCTACGAAGATCTTTATCGGTCAGACCGCATAACAGCATACGTTGTTCCCTTTGTCATCGGTATGTTACTTGCCCGAGATTCGATCATCGGTATCTCAATACCTAGTTCAATCTCGTTATCGGCAAGTCTCTTTACTCGTTCCGTAATACATCATCCCGCAACTAACTCATTAGTTGCAATGCTTGCAAGGCTTAAGTGATGTGCATTACCGAGTGGGCCCAGAGATACCTCTCCGACAATCGGAGTGACAAATCCTAATCTCGAAATACGCCAGCCCAACAAGTACCTTTGGAGACACCTGTAGAGCACCTTTATAATCACCCAGTTACGTTGTGACATTTGGTAGCACACAAAGTGTTCCTCCGGTAAACGGGAGTTGCATAATATCATAGTCATAGGAACATGTATAAGTCATGAAGAAAGCAATAGCAACAAACTAAACGATCAAGTGCTAAGCTAACGGAATGGGTCATGTCAATCACATCATTCTCCTAATGATATGATCTCATTAATCAAATGACAACTCATGTCTATGCTTAGGAAACATAACCATCTTTGATTAACGAGCTAGTCAAGTAGAGGCATACTAGTAACACTCTGTTTGTCTATGTATTCACACATGTATTATGTTTCCGGTTAATACAATTCTAGCATGAATAATAAACATTTATCATGATATAAGGAAATAAATAATAACTTTATTATTGCTCTAGGGCATATTTCCTTCAATACATCCAAAGCACAAGTATGAACATGGCTGTAATTAGTGATATCAAAAGGAAATTGTTTTGTACAATCTCGTGCATCCCCAAATACAGAAATACAAAAGTACTTTTTGATTCCGGTTTGAAGGCACAGTTGCATGGATTGTTTCCAGAACTCTAATTCCTAAATCCCCAATTGGTCACTAATTAACCACAACACAGTTACACAAAGCTACAAAAAAAAATAGAATTACGTGTCCTTCATCAACCTAGTTATCCAGAAAATAGGATTTTGGATTATATGAGAACTGCTCAAATAAATTCGGTATACAACTATACGCAGTATCGGTTGTGGCTATAGGACAACATTTTGTTTCAATTTTCTATTATAAAAAAATCAACATGACGAGAGCAAAAGCTGATGCAAATTTTCTTTTCACTCAAGAAACTATTTTATTTTGGCATTTGCAGGAGGAACAAACCATGATTAATAAGTAGAGAACTCCACATTAATCTACACACGGAAAAATAGGAACAAAGAGAAGGCAAGCAAGTTCTAACCCACATGTCGTCATTGTGGTCAATTGCAGTTTCTCTCTTGTACATTCAGTCAAGTGACTCGAGGGCATCCAGGAAGCAGCATCATTTCTTGTAGCTAGTTCAGACATCGTCCTCTTGCAATACTGGCAGCATCCATGATGAATCCACACCCCAGGAGTCTTGGGTAGTTGCAGCTGCATCCACACGTCATGAAGGTGACTCAACTCGGTGCTGCCACTCACCACAATTAAAACATTAGATTAACATTACAACATGGAGTGGAAAAGACAAAGAAGATTGTAAGTCAGTACAATTGTGAAATCCACTCCTACTCACTTGGTCATTTTGTCAAATACCTTCTGTGCACTGCATGAAACATCACTATAAAGAGGAGAGCAGTGCAAGGAGACGGACCATTGCATTGAGAGACGGGGGCATCCATGACCAGAACATAAGAGTGGACATGCGTATGTGTTTCACCTGGCCAGGGAGGTCAAGTCGTCGTCATGGGGCACTCTCTGCGGCCGCCATAGCCCAACCTCGCAGAGTGCCACGACGCACAAGTAACATGAGGAGGGAGACCACGGAGAGCGAGCAGACGGCACAGCTACGCTCGGGCAAGGTCCATGCACATGCCCAAACCGCAACAACACGTTGAACGCCCTACGGCCGTGGCAGGATCCTCGAAGGATCCATGCGGCGAAGTCGATGGATCCGCGGCGACCAGGGCCATCAGCGCCACTCCTTCACTTCCCCAGTGTACCTCGCCCTCCGCGTCACTCCTCCTCGAGACCCCAGCCGCTTCGGTGAGCCGACCTGGTTGTTGCGGTGGTCGTCATCACACGATTGCTTCGTTGAGAGAGAGAGAGAGCAGGGGTACGGGCTGAAATTATCGCCTCTAGCTACAGGCCCAATACAGTGGATGGTTCCCAGGCCCAGGCAAAACGTTTTTAAGTTTACACACTTAAAATTGTAGCGCGGGTTGATTCCCAAAAAGCACAGGGATCTTTGTAAAAACGCCGCGACGGTGAACCCGACAGACTCAATCCGTTCTTTGTTATTAGGGAAAGATATTAGCCTAGCAACAACAAAATCTTAGTCTAAGCCATGGATAAAAAAATTCTTCACTGTTCTTGAAATCTACAAAGCTCTACTAGTGACTATGATATATCTTTCTACAAAATAATCTAAACAATATTTCCTTTTTTTAAACAACACATTCTTAAAATAACAATTGTAGTTACTAAGCTCTTAAGCCGAAGCTACCAAGCGTTGAAGTTTATAGTTGTAGCAGTCATAGGGGTTAGCCTATTTGGTTTGGTTTGGTTTATTATCATAAATTGAGCTAGCCAATACTCTTTTCATTTCAAAATAGATGATCCAGTTTGGATCAGATCATTTATTTTAGAACGGAGGGAGTATTTTTTTTGAAGGGAAAAGCCTCATGGCATTTTATTCATCTCGTGGCAAGGTTACATCATGGAAAACATGCGGTAATAAGAATTTTGGGGCCTCATCGTCCCATTCATACAAAAAGACCTTGCTCATAGTAGTACCTAGCTAGAAAGTGTGCCAACTTGTTGGCTTCCCTCTTACAATGCCTAAAAAAATAGATGGAATCCCATGCGCTAACTCAAAGCAATCTGCTAGTACGGGAGCAAATGGGCTCCAAATCTCCGAATACCCATTGCAAGCGTTCACGAGCTCAAGGCAATCCGATTCCACCACCACTTTGGAGCAGTCTCTGTCAAAAAGAAGCTTGAGTCCCCGCTTCACTGCTAGCGCTTCTGCAACTTGTGCGTTCATGACATGCTGGATAATCTCTGTAGCTCCTGCAATTGCTATACCCCTCCAGTCTCGGAGTATAGCAGCTACCGCGCCAGAACGGAGGGAGTATTTGGCAATGTTAAAGGTTGTCAAAAAAATTGACAACCTTTTAAAAGGTTGCCAAGATTTTTTTGGGAGTCCTTGCCAAACATTGGTAAACCAAATTTTATTTTAATTTTACATGGTATAATCCCTTTGTACGCCCTCACTACTGTGGACACGAATCCGGCCACTACAGCACATCAGATGGCGACCACCGACCACATCTCGTCGCCGCCGCAGCCGGCGTCGCCGGGCGTTGGCGCCGTCGCCCTCTCGTCCGCCGTCGGCGAGCTACTCCGCTTCGTCCTCTCCTCCCACGTCGCCACCCCGGACCCGGCCCTCCCTCTGTCCCTCTCCTATTGCTCCCGCCTCCTCGAAGACGACCTGTGCGATAAGCTGGCCACGGAGCTTGCGGGGTGCGCCGAGGAGGGGCGGATCCCGAGACCCCCAGTGGTAGCGGGGGCGGTAGGAACTCCTGCGGAGGAGAATGATTCGCGTAAGAGGGAGGGGGAGTGGGAGGCGGTCCTGCGCGAGAAGGGCGCCGAGTTAAAGCGGGTAACTTTCTCCGATCTGCTTTCTTCCTGTTTCTCTCTTCAATCGGCTTTGCTTGAATTCCACTGAAAAAAATAATCTTCTAGCTAGGAAGTCAGAATCATGGCTGAAGCTGTTGTCAATCAATTTCGGGGTATAATTGTATTTGCGACAGTGTTTAGACTTTTATAGGAATTGTGATATGAACTATGATCATAAAGGATACTACAATTGGCACTATATGATACTTGTATATATCCAGCAGTGTCTCTTTGGGGGCAGCGTTGCTCGACAGAGTACTAAATTTAGTGAAAAGAGAGTATTGCAAAATTCCCTATTTGCTGTAATATGGATACCTTGCAGCGGAAACTACAATTGGCTCTACGGAACTACTACACCCGGGCCAATTTTTTTTTGGCATTTATTAAACAATGCATGTACAGATTGATATATTATGTGGTCAGGCGGATTCAAGAGAACCCACGCATTTTTCTTGGTTATGCAAAAACAAACTGGGTGTACAAATAGTTGCTTTGTTGAACCATCTTTCTTGTTTCTTGTGTTTTCTTGAAAGTTAGTAGTGTACTACCACATGTACATGTGTAATTTTTTTACTGACTTATTTGAAATATTAAAACACATTATCGAGTGTTATCCTTTTCCGCAATTTGTTTGACTATAGCTTATTGTTGTCATCTGTATTCACTAGATTTATGATGCAGTCGAGTTTGTGCTACATGTTCAAGAACCATACTTCACTCAACTCAGTGGTAATTCCAGAATCTTTTTCTTGTGGTTCATTTAACATCTAATTGACATTCATATTTCCTTTCCTTGTAGTTATATGTATATCAATATTGCTTTTTCTTAATATATTTGTTATTTTTCTCTGGTGTGCAATATACACCATCAAGGATCTGTATTTAATTCTTAAAATTAATAATTTCATTTGTTCAGTTTTAACGGCTCAGTATAAAGCTGAAGGGCACTAATTGATGTATTTCGAGAAAGTTTGTAACCTGCATCTTTTTTGTGCCTTTTTTGCCAACCACATTTTCTAACTTGAACCATGTACTTCTGTAGCTGGATCCAAGAACGTTGAAGGGAGGTTAGCAGCTGGTAATTACAACAGGTACACACAGCTGGTTTTAAATTTTGGAAGACTGAAATTCTAAGTTGAGATATATGGTGGAGAACATCACAGCCTTAATGTCTATCAACTAGGAACATCTATTGGAGCTACATTATGAAAATGGCAACAATTCTAGTTCTGTAGCTCATCATATTGTTCTGTTTAGGCGTTAGCGTATGTTTTATATTACGAAAATGGCAACAATTCTAGTTCTGCAGCTCATCATATTGTTCTGTTTAGGTGTTAGCGTATATTTTACATTATGAAAATGGCAACGATTATAATTCTGTAGCTCGTCATATTGTTTTTGTTTAGGTGTTAGCGTATATTCGGGTTGCTCTATTTCAGGGTCTTCCACATTCTCATTCTCAGTTCACAGTTTGAGGATACAACATAGTTGCAATAATTTATGGACTTTAAATTCTTAAATGTATCCACTACAATATGCACTCTGAAATTCGCTATAAGGATTATTCAGTAAGGTGTAGGCCTACTACTTGGAAGCCTTATATTGTTGTTTCTGTAAAAAGTTATCTCCCAAGCTTATTGACTCTGTGAGCACTTCTGCTAGGTTTCTTATGGCTACGCATTATTTTTCATACTCAACGTGCATGCTATTCATGTAATCATTTTTTTTGTCATTTTGTCGCAGGATTACACAAGGTTCTTTGTTGCTCTTCAATAAATGCCTCTTGCTTGAGGTTGAGGTAATTTTCTTTGCTATGTAACTAGCTTTTCTGGATATAATATTTATATCTTTGCACTGTTATCTTCAAATTAGTAATTTTCCTTCTTTAAGAAAAAAACCTGTATTTGTTGAAGTATATATGGATTCCCTAACCTTCTCCATCAGTTTGGACTTTTGGTTCTACTGGTTGGTGCATAAAACTTATTTGATCCCTCAAGTTATTTGATCTTTATGGATTTTCTATGAAATCACATAAAGCACCGAATAGAAAAATTGATAATGGCATGACCTCTGACGTGCCACTGATTTGGCCCGATCTTTCACCGCAAGACAATCAGATATCAAATCATGGGGTCAATCCACGCAACCTGAAGATGAGGAAATAAATCCAGCAAGCAACGTGGAGATGAACAACATGCCTCTAACCTTGGCACAATAATCCTTGATCTCACATGAACCTTCACGCAATCATCACTTTATTTGATAACCAGCAGCGCGTCCCCGGAGGGATGATTCACCACGTGAACACAATGTTCGAACTCAACCTAAAATTTGACTTCCTCTAATCTGGCGCACCCCTATGGTTATATAGGTGAGGGGATGGCCAGGGAAATAACGTAGGCATGGACCAGAATTCCAACTCTGGTCCGACTCAGACTAGATACAAACCGACCACAAAGGGGTTCGGCCCAATCTAGGCGCGCAGGCTCAAATACAACGTGTACATACTTAGACATATAAAATCTAATCATTAGCTGTCCCATATGCAACGCAGCACCACCTGGAGCTAGACATGTTTGGCCTCGCCTCCTCGGCCAAACTGAAAACAATTCTGGTGGTATTCTGAAATTGGGCTTCACATCCTCCTTCATGGGAACAGCAGGAGGTAAAGGGATGCCCTCATAAAAAAATCCACAATTGATTCTGTTTAAAATATGTGCTTATATTTTATGACTCATGATACATAACTGGGCAAATAATCCTTCTTGACCTGCACATATATACTTTTTATTCCAGAGTTGTGGTAAATCCCATTGCTTATTTATTTTCAGGCAGTTAGAAAGTACAGTTCGTTCTCTGAGATGCTGCAAACAGAGACGTTCTCAAATGTCCTTCCTGGTATTTCGTCAATTGAAGAAGGTGCTTTGTTTCTTACGATCGTACCATTGTAGTGTTGCTTGTGCGGTGTTCCATAACTGGATTAATTTTCATGAAGTCTGCACCTTTGGTCACCCATGAGTTAATCCTTTTAAGAACCTATTTCTTACTTATTATGGTGCATAGCTTATTTTGGCACTTGTCATGCCCTGGATTTCTTACAATGATTTTTTCTAAATTAATCTAGGCCGTAGTTGACAGTAATATCAGTGTAAATGTAACTTCTATATAGAGCTGCACTACCTTGGTACATATTTCTTATAAAGCTTTCTGGACCCTGACAGCTTGCTGTGAATCCATGATGCGCTGATTGTTCTTGGTTTGGCAGGCACCTTAGATAATAATTTAATTCAGCTCGAAGGGTGTTAGGCATGCTACCTCTTTAATCTTCAGACTTTATTGTACCACAAAAAACACAACTGAGCTCTTGTGATATGTTGATGGGTACACATTTCTGAAGCATCTCAAGTCCATACCCATGTTGATAACACATATGTTCTTTCTCATTAGTATTATTATTGTTTTGATATAAAAGGTTCTATATGCACCTGTAAAGGACCCCTAGACAATCGACTAAATTATCTGCATATACAGGTGTCGAAGTTTATAGAAAATTCTACACAGAGGAAAAGGAGAACTCTTATGGAGTCTTGGCAATATCTGTCTCAAAGCTGCAAATCCAACCTTACATAACCATGACCGAGCTTCTTGCTGTGAGTGGCACACTTTAACATTTCATTCCACGTTTCTTCTGTTTGTAATGTTACCAGATCATTTATAATCATATTTATAGCGACATATCTTTTATGGGGCATACAAGGCTGATATATCTAAGTGTAGTGTCAAAAAATGTCCTACCTTATGGGACAGAGGGAGTACTTTGTAAATACACATTGAATAACACTAAGTGTCACTATTTATGCACTCAAAACACCCACCTCGCTTACCCCTTTGGCCTTTGCATGTCAATTGCAAGCTTTGTAGCTTGGAGTTTTACTGAATGTTAATTAAATCTTAATGGCCAGTAATATTTGTATTAATTCATGTTCTGGTTATCATAATTCATAAATACTCCTTCCATCAACATCTAAAAGGCCACATCAAAATTTGAGCTCAACTTTGACTAAAAAATATTATACACATGGCACAAAAATTATGACATTGGATTTGTATTCAAAGGGTTTCCAATGGTATAATAATATTTGTTGTATATGACTCATATTTAATAAGTCAAATTTGTGGAGTTAAGCTCGGATTTCGAGGGGGCCTTTTATATGTGGGATGAGGGAGTTACGTTTTTAGATCCGCTAGCTGCTTTAAGTTGAATAATCATATATGGGCACTTGTAGCTGGTTCTGTGCTTTGTTAACTTATCTCTTGTTATTTTCTAGGGATTGGGCTACGATGGACTAGGTAGACTCCTTGGTTTGGCAAACACATCAGGAACAGTTCCAGATGGACTGCCTCCTCCAAAATCCATGTTGATTTCATCTTGTATGAAACTACACAAACCAACGGTAAGTTCATCTTTAGCAACTACCTCTCAGTTCTATTGATTGCTGTCCCATCCAAACTTTTTGCTGTCCTTGAATATTACCAAGAAATTTCTCTTGTAACTAAGATTGATGGTGTTGCATTGTACTGGAGGTGAAAAGTTGTTCTTTAACTGATGCTGCAAGGGCATTGGCCAAACATGTTCACAGGAGTAGGGATGGGTGGTGGGGCTGCCTCCATGGAAGTGGTAAAGATGTGTTCCTGCTTAACAATCATCAAGTTGAAGACTCGCATTATGGTATATTTAGTTGAAACTATTTATCTACAGATCCAAAGAAGAATCAAATTTCGTCCAAAGTCATTGACCGTTTGTTACGTGAGGGCTGTTGGATAAATATTCATCTGACACAGCCCAATAGGCCTGTTTTTGAAATTCGTGTGCATGAAGGTTATGGTGCCCGATGGTCTCATGATGGTTTGAAGGTACATCTATTAGTTTCTTGTTCTTTCGTTGATTGTGGTGCGCTCTAATGTAAAAAGTGATAGACCTCAACCCGCATGATAGTTCTTCTATTATTGTTTTTATCACTCGAGCAACATTGTTGGCCGCTGGCCAATCCTTGTTTTTTTTCTAAAGAAATTACTCATTGTTTGTCTTCCCTGTCTTATGTACAAATCAGATATAAGAAAACGAGCCCAAGGGAAAGCTTTCCCAAATGGCTCTTCGAGATTGGACTCGAGAAGGGCAAGGCACCTGTGACAGGGTTACAAAATATTAGGGGCTGGACCCTGCAGGGCAAGCCCAGATATGAAAATCAAAATGGTGCCAAATTTAACTTGAATTTGAAAACCATGTAAAAGTTTGGACAAAGGCACATGACACATTTGATTTTTATAATCAATTTATAGTGTAGAGTAGGCATTGTGATGTTAAATACAAATTTGGATCACAAGATGAGAAATGACGTACTCGATAGAAGACCATGAGAAGTTAAAGATTTCTAGGTCTTATTATGTGTGCTCTCCAGCTTCGCCATGTTTCTTGTTAATCGGTTACTTGACTGTTCATTGATTCCTTGGATATGATTTTGCAGTTCATTGGATTCTTGGAGCCTTACACTCCAGATGGCTTTCTCAACGGTTGGAAACACTAGAGTGCGATCTGAGTGATGTACACTAGTTCAAATGTTCTGTAGAATGGCGGAAGATATGTTGTATGTCTTATTCAAGGTCGAAGGGAATGTCTTTTGTAAGGCCTGAAGGTGTAAGTTATAACTTATAAGATGCTATAGTACTTCCAATGTTTTTTTTTCAAAATCTGGTTATGGTGTGTCTTGAATAGGCAATGTCGTTGTGTTATGGTGAACATTGTAATTCTGGTGCACATCAGCTCTGAAAGCATCAAACAGATTTCTGTGTTGTAACTTGTAAGGTGTTCATAAGATTCATGAGGCCTGACCTTTCTGTTTGTTCAAGGTTCATCAATCGCTTATTCTGTCGGCACAACAATCGGAACATGAAAGCACCCCATTAACAAGATATACACAGGAAACACAACAGATAAATAGTCCATCTTGCATGATTTATTCTTTCGTGGAAATGCAAAGCTGGAATGCTGACTTGTATCCGAGTTCTAAAATACTTCCAACTCGCTGACTAGGTGACATTACAAGGAGTGCTTGCTTCCCGTTGGTCATTTCACACATAAAGATGAAAAAGGGTAACAAGGTTCATAATCTATATAGATAGATGTGTATGACTTTCAGAATCTCAATGAGATTCCACCTGTAGGCGTAATGAACAACTTCATCGTCAAGCCGACTTTTTGCCACCGAAGAGGAGATTCCAACTGTAGGCGTTGCCTTTCTTTGCAGCGGCATCCACTCGCTTTGCACCAACCTGGGTAAAAACAAAATAACCATCAGATTATATTGACAAATGCAAGGCGGTAGTTTACAGAATAAAATAGCTGTTCAAAAATTGTTTCAATTTTTTTTTGACTGCAGTCCTCAAAATTGCACAATAGGACTACGTTTTTTACTTCAGATTTCAGTCCCCTAGACGCATCAGCTTCACCAACAAGTTTTAACCATGCCACTGAACCTACTTATTTATTTCTCAACTCTTGAACTACCATGAATGCAAAGCAAGGCACAACCCAGTCACTATATTCAACAAATAAATCTTGAAAAACTAAGGAAATTTAGAATGACAAAAATGGTGGAACACCAACAATTTAGAGAAAAAGTAAGAAAACATAGAAGAAACTGTAAGAGACAAGGAACAATTCACAAAAACCTAAAATATTATTACAAAATTTAACAAAGAGAAGTACGGGGAATTTAATTTTATAAAGTACGAAATATTCCTGTAAATTTACTAAAGAATTAGAGAATTTTAAGAAATGGTAATAACAGCAGAAACTTTGAAGGAATATCATTAGTATTCTGAACAAACAAGATAATACAGCAACTCACAAATGATTTATACACATTTGTAAGAAAACCAAAATGTTTTTTAAGTGCGTGGAAACACTCTATTTAGCCTTATTGTTGCAGTCATTGTAAGCCTGTATTTGTAAATTTATTTTCTTCAAATTCCTAATTTCCAAAAAAATAATATTTGTAGCAATTTTCCCTTATCTCTGAGTATTTCTAAAGTTGCCCCTTGCCAGAATCTTAAATTCCTTCAAAACCACTGCACATCATAAAAAAAACCTTGCTGCATCTCATGGATGAAAAAGGACCTTCCTATTCTCAAAGAAAATTCCTCGAAAAAAGGGCTTCCAGAGCTTAGGGTCAGACATCCTTAGACTTACCAGTTTGAAGGTTGAGGGGTGAAATCTAAGGTCCCACTTCAAACAAAGAAAAAATGAACTCAAATGATACAGAACAAAGGAACGGCTCCCAAAAAGCTTTCATACACATTTTGGAGGAAACCAACTATTGTTCAAAACACACGGAAAATTTCCACTTCGAAATCAAAGGAAATATTCCCCCATGTTTCCTTTCAAGTGATTCTTCCACCCACAAGTTTCCATGTTATACCTATCATATATTCCAACTGGCTTCTCTTCTCTATTCACGTGTTTTCAATCTGTACAGGGAGTGTGAGACTCTGAGCCATGCCGCTCTAATTCATGAATTTTCCACGTTTTTGCATTTTTCCTATCATTGTTCCAAATGTGACATCATGAAAGTGCTTTAAAGCTTAATACACTGATCAAGTTTGTCCACACGATTTCTACCTGTGACGAGTTTGTTCTGACTGGAGGATGCAAAGACAGTTCACCAGTAGATAAGGAAAAGAAAAACACCAAACCAGAAAAGATTACCTTGTCCATAATCCAGCATCCAATTGTTGGCATGTATTGCACCACGTACATAACAGCCAGCACAGGCTGCAAAGGAAGTCACTAAAATTCAGATTCAATATGTAACATAAATAATTATATATAGAATGAAAAATACACTATGCAGAGTGCCAGACATAAAATAGAAACTTCATGTCATAGATACTTGAACCAATAGTATTACATAGTGATACAAGCTACCAACCCGCAGGTTACTACAACATAGTGATTGTACTCGACACATTATTATATTATAGAACCTTTTATGTTAGTACATGCACTAGCTAACTGATGTTATTGCTCAGAAAAAACGTGGGCACAAATATAGAATGAAAAATACACTATGCAGAGTGCCAGACATAAAATAGAAACTTCATGTCATAGATACTTGAACCAATAGTATTACATAGTGATACAAGCTACCAACCAGCAGGTTACTACAACATAGTGATTGTACTCGACACATTATTATATTATAGAACCTTTTATGTTAGTACATGCACTAGCTAACTGATGTTATTGCTCAGAAAAAACGTGGGCACAAAGTTTCAAGGATCCATTAGGGAAAGCTTGTGTTGTGTAATGTTATGGCGCTGCTAGAAGGAGGGCGCGAGAGGGCCGGCCGGGGGCCTTTTTGCCCACGGCCGGGCAAGAGGGAAGGGATTTCCTTCTTAATTCTTGCTTGATTAGATTGATACATCTCCTCTCTTTATATAGAGAGGTTTACTTGACTCCCAAGCAAGGCTTACTTGACCCCTAAGCAAGCGACTCTTATCTCTAATTAACCCTAAGACTAACGGGCCCATTAGGCCCATTAGGTACTCTAACACTACACCCCACCTGGACATGCAGCTTGTCCTCAAGCTGCAGCCTAACCAACTTATAACCATGACTCGAGGCAACACAAACCTAACACCTAAAAACAAGCCTTTTACATCTCGGCTTGTTTTATTACTCTCAACCTGAAATGGACTGGGATGATTTATTTTGGACCTCTTAACAAAAAGTGGATACCATCCGCACGTCGGACGTGCACGTGTACAGCCACCTGGATCCCATGGACACCATCTTGACAAAAGGAGTGCATGTGTATGGCCACCTGGAAGTGGTCGCAAGAGCGACCAGCAGAGGCGCCCTTGCGGCGGCCGGCGGCGGAATGCAGTGGTGCTACGCGGTGCGCTCTTGTCGGTGACACCATGCCTTCTCCCCGCCGGACGGCTGTTGGTCGGCACCGCACATAGAAGAGTGGAGGGTTGTCGATGGACAATGGCGAGGAGGGGTGCGCCTCCCCAACCGCCGATGTCGCAGACTTTGAGGGCGTTGTCCGTGGGGAAAACAGCATGCCCAAGATCCCCGACGCAGCGGACGAGATCGAGGTCCTTTGCGCAGCGAGCGCAACTGGGAGGAGCGGCAGCTGCAGACCACGCAACTCCCGACCACGCAACTCCCGCACACGCCGACGAGCTAGGAGGCCGCGTGCAGCAGCCTGCAGCCTCACCGTCGCCGACACGTGGCAGGTAGTGGTCCAAGCTGGAAGCGGTGACGGCGACGGCGGAAGCTTGATCTGCTGGATGGGGACGCCCTGGGGAAGCGGTGATGGCGACGGCGGGAACTTGATCTGGTGGATCGGGACTTCCGTCGGCGCGGTCGATGCGGGGCCGGAGCTGACCGGTGATGGCTGCTGCAGTTGCAGCGGCTGCTGCGGCGGAGCGCCGGGCGCGGCGGAGGTCGCCAGGAGCGGTGGCTGCCACTGCAGCCAGGGCGGGGCGGTGGATGGCAGCTGCTGCAGCGGCCCGATGAGCGCGGCGGAGGCCACCTGGTGCGGCGGCTGCCACGGCAGCCAGGACGGGGCGGTGGTGGCGGTGGATGGCAGTTGCAGCGGCTGCTGCAGCAGCCCGACGAGCGCGGCGGAGGCCGCCTGGTGCGGCAGCTGCCACGACAGCCAGGACGGGGCAATGGATGGCAGCTGCAGCGGCTGCTGCAGCAGCCCGGCGAGCGCGGCGGGGGCCGCTTGGTGCGGCGGCTGCCACGGCAGCCACGGCGGCGCGGTGGCGGTGATGGGCGGCGCAGCCGGGTGCGGCCCATAGGACCCGACCAAGAACAGGTGGATCTCCTGGACCGCCTGTGTTAGGTCCCGCAGCGCCCCGGACACCTCCGGGGTGAGGACGACGGGGGCGGGCGCGACGGAGGATCCCGGCGTGGGCAGGAGCGGGGCGACGGTCGTGACCGGCAGCGGAAGAGACGGGTTGGGCGGCGGTGAAGACATGATCGAACCGAAGCTAGCTGATACCAAATTGTTATGGCACTGCTAGAAGGAGGGCGTGAGAGGGCCGGCCGGGGGCCTTTTTGCCCACGGCCGGGCAAGAGGGAAGGGATTTCCTTCTTAATTCTTGCTTGATTAGATTGATACATCTCCTCTCTTTATATAGAGAGGTTTACTTGACTCCCAAGCAAGGCTTACTTGACCCCTAAGCAAGCGACTCTTATCTCTAATTAACCCTAAGACTAACGGGCCCATTAGGCCCATTACGTACTCTAACATGTAAATGAGTCAGATATGGTGGTAGTTTCTAGCATAATATATAATATGTGAGCATAATAAATTAAGACTTCAGACTTCTTAAATGATCCAAGCAGTAATGTTCAGAATGAAATATACCTGATATGATATCCATGCTTCTTTTAGTCCATGAGTTGCGGCAACTATTGTCAGTTCAGCACATCTTTCCACTGAAACACGTTTCTGCATAGGTTAACAAGAATGAGTAAATATAAGAAATAACGATTAAAGAAGGGGACTGAGAACCAACTTTCAACAGTTAAGCAAGTACAAGATGTTAGGACGTGAGCAGAATGTGATAACGCATGTACAACAAAAAACATTAAAGCAAGTCTAGACACAAACAACATGCATTTTAGAACACTGCTGGATTATGATAACCTCGTTCGATTCAGCAGTTGCAATTATTGGGCTTGTTCAACACATGTGGGATGAAATATCTGGATAAAAGAATTTATCTAACTTTAATACTATGAAACACAAAAGATGGTAGCTAATAGAATTTTACATAGCTTCATTTTCACATAAGATTTGGAAATAAGCACTGAGGTGAAGTCTTTGTGTGACTTTGTCTAGCAAACTACTTCCGTTTGTTCAAAAAAAAATAAAGATAAGTCTAATAAACAAAGCATAACCTCGGATGAATGCCTTTGTGATGAAGAAGTTGCACCAGAAGATACTGGTGTTTCAATAGGTCCAGGACAGACAACAGTGACCTTAATGCCTTTCGTACATAACTGCAGCATGGAAGATATATAGCTTGAGCAACATAGTCGCGAAAAAACAAACAAAACATACAGGAAAACAACTAAATATCTACAGAGAACCATCTAACCACAAAATTCCATTTGAACAGAAAATACAGTCAATGCTCTTGATAACAGAAGAAAGATTGTCTATGAATACTCGTGGATAACAGAAGTGGATAATTCATATGCATATAAATTTAGCATACCCAGAATGTATTATGTTGCAAGCTTAATGAGCTAAATGTATGACATTTAATACCTCAGAGCGCAGAGAAGCAAAGTAGCCATTGAGAGCATGTTTGGAAGCAGAGTAAAGAGCCTGACCAGGTGTGGGCACCTTTCCAGCTGCACTACTCATCTGTGAATAGCGAGTTAGCTACAATAATAACCTAATAGAAATCATGTTGACAATAAGTTCCATTACAGACATACCACAACAAAATGACCCATCCCTCTATCCAACATGAAAGGTGCAAGAAGACGAGTCAAAGTAATTGTTCCAAAGACATTGACATGAAAAGTAGCCTGCGTAACAAGAAATAATTAGCAGGAAGTTACGTTGTCGATAACGATATAAAGAACAAAGTAAAAGATGGTTCACATACCTTAAGACCTTCCTCAGTTTCTTCCAGGGCCCCCCTTTTCTGCAATTTTATTGATTTATTTAGCACGCAAAAACTTGTGGTGGTTGTGTAGCTAGACTAAAAGGGATTCAGGCTGATAGAAAGTGTATGAATATTTACTGGACGCTCAAAGGCCGCATTGTGCATCATATAGTCAATGCCTGCACTGGAAAAGAGTGATTCCGCTGAATGTACAACTTCTTTCAGAGATTCTTCATCAGATGATAAATCCATGGGTAATACTTCAATTTTGCTATCTGGATGCTTGCCTTTGAAGAATAAAGAGAACAGAAAAAACATGAAATTAAAACTTGGTCCAGAACTCAGATTTCCACTACCCTACTAGATGACAACATGAGTTTTGCAAACTTACTCATGATGTTACGTTTCACTCTCTCAAGCTCCTCCTTGTTACGTGCAGATAGTATGAGCTTTGCTCCTAAACTCGCAAACTGCATCGAAAGAACCTCCCCTGGCATTACAAGAAACCATTCTGGTTATCGTGGAACAATATGCTAAATTTAGCAAACATATCATGAAATTTAGCAAAAGGATGACATGTAAATAACATATATCCAATTATCAAAACCGAAAGTGATCCATGAATAGGTTCTATGTGAATTAACCATTTAAAACTACACTGCAACAAACATAAGGCAGACACTAAACCTACAAAAAACCTTTCACTAATGAACAATGTGTAATACCTCCATCTGGCTTAAAAAATCATACAATCAGCTTTGGAGAAGTGCAATTTTGCTCGCATTAAGCGGCTTAGCAGGTCATCACAAAATCTATAATTCCCTTTCTGTATTACCGTTCACTGATTAACATATTTGCAATATCAGTTATGATGCAGACACCCCCTCTATGACCATTGACCAATGTCATTACAGATCTACAGATATGCGCACCAAAGTTCTCAAAGCACGATAGTTGTATTACAAGGTTTCTCAAATATAAGGTTCCTATCGAAACAAGCATGAGCATGGCAGATAAAACTGGAAATAAAGCCAGGTTAGGGATATAAAAAGTAATCTTCTAACCACTGTCCAATGGTAAAATCACTATCCTCATTAATAAACTAGCACAAAAACTAAGTTCTATTGATTCTTCCTCTGTCTATAACTACATAATATGCAATCTATAATGCTTAAAAAGCATATGTACCATGGCATGATCTCATCATCGGGCGCAATTCTTTATTTTGTGACCGTCACCCTAACCGAAGCAATACACCTAAAGTTTAGCACTCAGGACATGCGCTTAAAACAAAGATCAAGTTCAACAACTCCACAGTCATAAATCACAACCACAACAAAAAGGTTGACACCTAAAAAATCATATGACACCCAATTTACTACGACCAAATTCTTTTTTTTTTCTTGCGATGAAATTCACCCAATTGAAGAGACAGACAAGTAAACTCACCAATCCCACGGCTCGCCCCCGTAATCCATACAACCTGAAGGGCACCAAAGAAAGGGAAACGCAAGCATACGGAATTCAGACAACGAATCCAACGAGATGATAAGCAAGGGAGCAGCAAACAACACCAACCTTGCCTTCGACTTTGTCCCGCCGCGCCCGGCCGCACGACAAGAGGGTGAAATCGCCTGCGCCCGGCCAAGAACAAGAGCGATTAGCCCGCGGCCAGCAGAGAAGAATAGGGGGGGGGGGGGGGGGGGGGGGGGGACGAAGGACGAAGGGGGATACTTGAGTGGAATATAGGCCTAGGTTCGATCGGTGGGCGGAAGGGGGGAGAGAATGGAGACGCGGCGTTGCTTACCATCGGCGGTGGCGGACTTGAAGAGGAGGAAGGCGCCGGCGGCGGCGCCGGCGAGGAGCGCGAAGGGGAGGAGCATTCTCGGCTGTCGAGCGGTGCGTGGTCCGTGGCGGCGGCGTGTTCTCTGAATCCTCGGCGCGTTCTCTCGCTGTTTTGATGTGACTAGTAGACTTCATAATCTATAATAGAAACATTCATTTTAAATCTTATTATTATTTAGACAGTCATTGTTATTGAGCCATGTGCATATGTGTCATGCCTAGCGATCCGGATTTCTTATATCATCATCATTCAATTCTCAATCTACTAAAATAACAACTAATTTTGTTCTAAATATGCCCTGTGAAAATAAAGTCAGGTAATACGAGTTAATTTTCAAATAGTGCTACTTCATAAAATAATAAGTATTATGATATGATGCAAAATATATCTGTTCAAGAATATCGAAATATCTTCCATAAGTACTCCATGAAATTTAACATCGAGAGGCCACAAAATGACCTACATGATTTATCCTCAACAAAAAGTTCTATAAACTATCAAAACAATTATGACAGAACGTTTATTTAAACCGTTGTAATGCTGTAAAAAGATCGCACCCAGACGTTAACTTCCAATAGAAAAATTAGATAACTACTTCCTCTGTTTCATAATGTAAGATCTTAATAGAGGGAGTAATATAAACAGAACAAAACTACTTTACACACGACAATTTACAGCCGATTCTTGCACGACAACTGATCCATGCATCAAACATAAAAGAGCTGTTATGCAGACGACTTTCTTGCACGATGTTTGGACGATGCTACATATCCAATCATCCAACCATAAACTAAAACTGCAGCACACCACCGAATTGACTGTCGTGCAAGGATCGGCCACAAAAATGCGGTTGTAAAGTAGATTCGCAGACATAATGAAAGGCAGAGCTCACTCATCGTGCATTCGGTGTCGTGTGTGTAGCATCACTGTAAAAAGAATGATGAAAAAGGCCAGTGATAATAAAAAGAAAAGGAATCGATGAAGAAAAAATTGGACACGCCCCTCGCTGCCTCCTCTCAGCTCTCCACACCCACACACTTCACATACCTTATCCCTTCCACTGTCTCACCACCGCTCTCAGGGAAAAAGCCGCCGCCACCGTCCTCGGTGCTCCTGGCAGTTAGGGCGAAGGAGTCCCTAGGCATGCTGCTGCTGCGCCAACGCCTCCGGCATCCGCACCGTCGTGGGCAACGCCAAATACAACGCCGGTGCCGCATATACGCGCGCGCACCGGTTGCCGCCTCGGCCTCGGTGCGCCCGGCCGCGGAGGAGGGGGAGGAGCAGGAGCAGTGGCGCAGGAGCCGACAACGTAGACGGAGGGAGAGGAGTAGCGCGAGGGGCGCAGACGGAGGGGTCGCCGGGGACGTTTGGCGTGCCACCACACAACGGTCCCGGGCCGCCGCGGGGAGGCAGAGAGGCGACACGGGAGGTTTGTGCTGGCTGCCCTTCTTCTCCTTGTTACTGATGGATTTTCTGATGTGCAGATGGCTAGTTTGCGCCCATCACTGCTAAAAATTTGAACGAATCTTGTTCTTCGTCGGAAATCCAATTGAATTTCCATCTCGTTCTGAATTGAGTTCTGATTGTCGGGTGACAGAGGTGAGAGGATAGCCGAACAACGAGCTCGCAGTCGCAGGGTCACTATGCGAGAGCACATATCCTCGCATGGCAGGTTACATGTAGCCCTATAAAATCAAATTCAGCCCCATGTTACCTGATTTTCTGTGAATGGATTTTACTGCTTTTCAGTTTTGGACCCTGTGTAACTTGTTGTATTTCTGGAGCAGTGCAGCGAGGATGAGGCTATGAAGTACGTCCAATACTTAACCTACAGCCATCTAATATGCAAATTTAATATAGTGGAAAATGAAAAACAAAAAAAGTATAAGAAGACCCAATTCCTCTTTTATGTGCACCTTGTGTGCGTAGACACTGGACTACAATTGTAGCAACAAAGAGTATATCAATTTATCAGGTAATAGAAATAGTGCTACTTCTTTGGATGCAGTCACAAAGAGAAGACTTTTTTTTGTGATTAGAGAGGGTACTTTCTTACTTGCTGATCACTGAATGCGTGAGTGATCATTATTATGTTGGATTGGTAGATGTTGTTTGATGCCATAAAAAGGCTCTGTACCTGAATCAACTATAGAGTGCCCAAAGAAAGAAGAAATAAACACTTTGATAATTTAGCACCATTAAAAAATCGATGAACTAACCTTTTTTTTAAAGACTCTTCTGGGATATGTAGGTCGACGATTGTACTGAGTTGGGGGTTCTCAAACAGTTTGACATTTGGGTGAGTGTCATTTGTCTTGAAATTCGTTGCATCTGGTACGCATCATTTCTGTGCAACCCATTGGACTCATCATCTTCATAAATATTCTCTTTTTCGTCGAGGATGTCTGTTGAAATGCATGGAATTTGGTACTGCACCACCTGCGCATGTTATGTTCTGCAGTTGTGTGACTGCCAATTGTTCGGTAGCTGGCATGTGTGACACAATGTTACTGCCATTGAGGACGGCAACAATATGCTTATTTTGCTTGCGGGTTTGACGTTGTCGCTTTAATATTTCCTCTCTATTTTGTGCATACTACTCCATTTCCATCCGATTCTTAATCTCATTATGGTCTGAATATATGAAGAATAGATCATTATATAGTAATACAACTGGGCCGTATATCATGAAGTTGATCATCGTTACCTTGTGATACAGCCAACTGTGTGTGTACTCTGTTATTTAGGCCATTGATCTTGGCAGCGGCAATTTTTTTTTCTGTTTGTAGGCCTCACACCGTCTCTTATTAATCTCATCCCTATTTTGTGCATATTGCTCTCTATCCATCCGCCTTTTTATTTCTTTAGGGTCTGCAAATCATGACACAATTCAGCAGTTGAGCAACAATCGAGTGATTGGGTTATGATCATTACCTGTTGGGAGTGGTAGGGGCTATACGAAGTCGTTCAACCCTGTGAATGTCAAGAGTGTTATCATACAACTATCTTTGAAGGAATAGTATTACCGGAATACAGACATAGTAGAGTTTTATGTTCAACTCCCACCAACTGTTTACCTTCAGAGCTTTCTTGTGGTGCCTCTGCTTACCCAAATGAATTCAATTTGCATTAATATACTTAGTATAATGCTACAAGATGTAGTTATTTGTAATACTATTCATCTAGGTCTGTTACCCAAATGAATTCAATTTGCATTAATTTACTTTCATAATGCTACAGAATATAATAGTTTGTAATACTATTCATCTAGGTCTGCTACCCAAATGAATTCAATTTGCATTAATATACTTGGCATAATGTAACAGGATGTAGTAGTTTGTAATACTATTCATCTAGGTCTCTTTCAGAGTGTGGCCTTTTTTATGTTCATATTACTTTAACTGAGCAATGGGTGAACCATATGCAGCTTGGTGAGGCTTTTAGGTGAGGTCAGTACCATGTGCATTTGCCAAGGCTTCATGGTACGATTTCAGGTTTAGGTCGGGTACGTACAATAGGGATCATGTTAGCATATGCTCATGCCATAAGATTCATTCTTGTTTTTGATAAATTATAGAATGCCAACATGTTTTTATCATTATAATATGCAGAAAAGCAAGAGGATCAATCAAATGGATCACACTGGCCCATGTTGGCAAATAAGCATGCACCTGCGGAGCAGTTCATCGGCGTTGTGACGTCGTCGTACACGCAGTGCGGCGATGGCGCGGGACAGTCTGGGTGGTGGCGGCATGTAAAAGCCTCACGAAGTTCAGACAATCTGGGCGGCACCTTTGTTGGTGAAGAGCTCGGACGTGAATGGCGCAGGGCAGGTCAGCTCGTCGCACCCGTCGTCGGGTCCATCGTCGGCTGCGCAGGGCAGCGATGGCACAGGTCAACCTGGACGCCTGGATGGCAACAAAGTTCAGACAGTCTGGGTGGTACCTGTATTGACGAAGAGCTCGTCGTTGCGGCCGTCGTCTGGTGCCTTGCCGTCTGCGCAGGGCAGCGATGGCGCAGGTAAACCTGGACGTCTGGATGACAATAGAGTTCAGCTAGTCTGGGCGCTGCACCTGTGTCGCCGAAGAGCTTGTCGTTGCCGTCGTGGTCAGGTGCCTCTCCGGCTGCCCAGGGCAGCGATGCCACGGGTTAACCTGTACGCCTGGATGGCAACGTGGAACGGTGGAACGGCAGCGGCGGCGGGGGAAAATAAATTGGTTGCCGCTAATTTAGCAACTTTCTTTCTGTATTGTTGAACAATGCATGCGGAACGGACGTGTGGTTTCCTTTTGCGATTGTTTTTTTTTCTCTCCATATAAATTGGACGTGGGTTATTTGATTGTTTCCCTTGTGCGCGGGCGTGGATTGTTTCTCTTGTGCAAGCGTGGGCCTGGCAGAGTTTTCGTCCGTCATGTTCTCTTGTTTAATAGTAGTGTAGAAGTGTAGATGTGAGCGCGAGGGAGTGTGACCGTGTGAGTCGCTGGGTGGAGAATTTCAGGTTGTGCTTTCTTTGGCTTGCCTGCGGTGGCGTGGGTCTGTTGCGGAAGTGGTTATGGGTCGGCTTGCAGCCGCCGCTAAAGTGGCTGCAAGGATCTGACAGCGTGGACGTGACACTACTTATGGCACAACATATCAATTTGAATCTCTCTCTAAAAAAAACATAGCAATTTGAACAAGCATTCACACTGCATTATAGGCACTTTTGAGTCGAATGAAACCCTTAATTGACACCCTAGCCGAGTTGTACGAAACCCTAAATCCTGACCTAAACCTGAGTTGACACCAAAATCGAAGCCTCCAAGTCTGGATATATGCCTACATGGATCCCTAAATCAGACGGACATGAGCTTACCGTCATCGACGAAGGGGTGTGAAGAAGCCGGTGGGATAAGAGAGAGATTCTGGACTTTTAGGATAGGGTTCTGCTAGAGATGCCCTTATAAGCTCTTAAACAAAGAAAACGCGCGGCAACCCCATTGGTGAGTATAGGTATACAATCGGAGGGGTATATCCTACGAGCGTGCATGAACCAAATCCAACCAGGAGTGATATAGACAACCTCAGCAGAATCGGCTGGGCCACGACTGGATTCTTAACTTGTTTTGTAACATTGCTTGACCAAGACTAGTGGCCTTATTTATACAGATTTATTCATTGGTTTGCAACTAAATGAAGGAGGTGGTGGAGTCACCGTGGAGTGGGAGGAGGTGCACCAGCGCCAACCCTGAAGCCACATTAGTGGTGGAGGCCTCTCCCCTCTTCTTCCTTCTTGGATCCCAACGTGGATGTGTTCTTCCTTTACTCTTGGACGTAGTTGAGGTGTTCTTCAAGGTGGGGCGTGTTGGGGAACATAGCATGCAATTTAAAAAAAAATTCCTACGCTCACGCAAGATCCATCTAGGAGATGCATAGCAACAGGAAGGGGAAAGTGTGTCCACGTACCCTCGTAGACCGAAAGCGGAAGCGTTTGACAACATGGTTGATGTAGTCGAACTTCTTCTCATTTCGACCGATCAAACACCGAACGTACGGCATCTTCGAGTTCTGCACACGTTCAGCTCGATGACATCCCTCGAACTCTTGATCCAGCAAAGTGTCGAGGGAGAGTTCCGTCAGCACGACGGCGTGGTGACGATGATGGTGAAGTGATTCGTGCAGGGCTTCGCCTAAGCACTACGAAGATATGACCGGAGGTGTAATCTGTGGAGGGAGGCGCCGCACACGGCTAACAGATGTTGTTGTGTGTTCTAGGCGCCTTCCCCCTCATATATATAGGTGGGAGGGAGAGGGAGCAGCCAAGGGGGCCGCCTCAAGTAGGCTAAATCCTACTTCGGGTTCCTCCCCAATTCGCCCCCGCCTTCTTTATTCATCGAAGGGGAAAGGAAATAGCGGGGGGAGGGAAGGAAGGGGGAGGCCGAATCCTCCCCTTTCCTTCTCCCTTCCCATCTTTCCTTCTCCTCCTATTTCAGCCTACATGGGGGGCACACCAGCCCCTTAGGGGCTGACCTGTCCCCCTCTTAGCCCATTAGGCCCATATAGTTGCCGGGGGGGGGGGGGGGGGGGTGCCCGGAACCCCTTCCGGTGACCCGATATGTACCCGGTACCCCCGGAACACTTCCGGTGTCTGAATACCATCATCCTATATATATATATAATCTTTACCTCTCGATCATTTGGAGACTCCTTGTCATGTCTGTGATCTCATCCAGGACTCCGAACAACATTCGGTCACCAAATCACATAACTCATATAATCAAAATCATCATCAAACGTTAAGCGTGCGGACCCTACGGGTTCGAGAACTATGTAGAGATGACTGAGACACCTCTCCGGTCAATAACCAATAACGGAACCTGGATTCTCATATTGGTTCCTACATACTCTACGAAGATCTTTATCGGTCGTACCGTAATGACAACATACGTTATTCCCTTTGTCATCGGTATGTTACTTTCCCGAGATTCGATCGTCGGTATCTACATACCTAGTTCAATCTCGTTACCGGCAAGTCTCTTGTCTCTTTCCGTAATACATCATCCCGCAACTAACTCATTAGTCACATTGCTTGCAAGGCTTATTATGATGTGCATTACCGAGAGGGCCTAGAGATACCTCTCTGATACTCAGAGTGTCAAATCCCAATCTCGATCTATGCCAACCCAACAAACACCTTCTGAGATACCTATAGAGCATCTTTATAGTCATCCAGTTATTTTGTGACATTTGATAGCACACAAGGCATTCCTCCGGTATCCGGGAGTTGCATAATCTCATAGTCAAATGAATATGTATATGAGATCAATATGCTAAGCTAACGGATGGGTCTTGTCAATCACATCATTATTCTAATGATGTGATCCCGTTCATCAAATGACAACACATGTCTATGGTTAGGAAACTTAACCATCTTTGATTAACGAGCTAGTCTAGTAGAGGCTTACTAGGGACACAATGTTTTGTCTATGTATCCACACATGTATCAAGTTTCCGGTTAATACAATTCTAGCATGAATAATAAAAATTTATCATGATGTAAGGAAATATAAAATAACAACTTTATTATTGCCTCTAGGGCATATTTCCTTCAGTCTCCGACTTGCGCTAGAGTCAATAATCTAGATTACATTGTAATGATTCTAACACCCATGGAGTCTTGGTGCTGATCATGTTTTGCTCGTGGAAGAGGCTTAGTCACCGGGTATGCCACATTCTGATCTATATGTATTTTGCAAATCTCTATGTCTCCCTCCTTGACTTGATCACAGATGGAGTTGAAGCGTCTCTTGATGTGTTTGGTTCTTTTGTGAAATCTGGATTCCTTCGCAAAGGCAACTGCTCCGGTATTGTCACAAAAGATTTTCATTGGACCCGATGCACTAGGTATTACACCTAGATCGGATATGAACTCCTTCATCCAGACTCCTTCATTCGCTGCTTTCGAAGCAGCTATGTACTCCGCTTCACGCGTAGATCCCGCCACGACGCTTTGCTTGGAACTGCACCAACTGACAGCTCCACCATTCAATATAAAATACATATCCGGTTTGTGACTTAGAGTCATCCGGATTAGTGTCAAAGCTAGCATCGACGTAACCATTTACGACGAGCTCTTTGTCACCTCCATAAACGAGAAACATATCCTTAGTCCTTTTCAGGTACTTCAGGATGTTCTTGATCGCTGTCCAGTGATCCACTCCTGGATTACTTTGGTACCTCCCTGCTAGACTTATAGCAAGGCACACATCAGGTATGGTACACAACATTGCATACATAATAGAACCTATGACTAAGGCACAGGGAATGACTTTCATTTTCTCTCTATCTTCTCCAGTGGTCGGGCATTGAGTCTGACTCAACTTCACACCTTGTAACACATGCAAGAACCCTTTCTTTGACTGATTCATTTTGAACTTCTTCAAAACTTTACCAAGGTATGTGCTTTGTGGAAGTCCAATCAAGCGTCTTGATCTATCTCTATAGATCTTGATGCCCAATATATAATAAGCTTCACCGAGGTCTTTCATTGCAATTTTTTATTAAAGTATCCTTTTATGCTATCCAGAAATTCTATATCATTTCCAATCAACAATATGCCATCCACATATAATATTAGAAATGCTACAAAGCTCCCACTCACTTTCTTATAAAAATAGGCTTCTCCAAAAGTCTGTATAAAACCATATGCTTGGATCACCTCATCAAAGCGTATATTCCAACTCCGAGATGCTTGCACCAGTCCATAGATGGATCGTTGGAGCTTGCACACTTTGTTAGCACCTTTAGGATCGACAAAACCTTCTGGTTGCATCATATACAACTCTTCTTTAAGAAATCCATTAAGGAATGCTGTTTTGACGTCCATTTGCCAGATTTCATAATCATAAAATGCAGCAATTACTAGTATGATTCAGACAGACTTAAGCATCACTACGGGTGAGAAGGTCTCATCGTAGTCAACTCCTTGAACTTGCCGAAAACCTTTCGCGACAAGTCGAGCTTTGTAGACAGTAACATTACCATCAGCGCCAGTCTTCTTCTTGAAGATCCATTTATTCTCTATGGCTCGCCAATCATCGGGCAAGTCAACCAAAGTCCACACTTTGTTCTCATACATGGATCCAATCTCAGATTTCATGGCCTCAAGCCATTTATTGGAATCTGGGCTCATCATCGCTTCTTCATAGTTCGTAGGTTCGTCATGATCTAGTAACATGACCTCCAGAACAGGATTACCATACCACTCTGGTGCGGAACATGCTCTGGTTGACCTACGAGGTTCGGTAGTAACTTGATCTGAAGTTTCATGATCATTATCATTAGCTTCCTCTCTAGTCGGTGTATGCATCTCTGGAACGGTTTTCTGTGATGAGCTACTTTCCAATTCGAGAGAAGGTATAATTACCTCATGAAGTTTTACTTTCCTCCCACTCACTTCTTTCGAGAGAAACTCCTCTACAAAGGATCCATTCTTAGCAACAAAGATCTTGCCTTCGGATCTGTGATAGAAGGTGTACCCAACAGTTTTTTTGGGTATCCTATGAAGACGCACTTCTCCTATTTGGGTTCGAACTTATCAGGATGAAGTTTTTTCACATAAGCATCACAACCTCAAACTTTAAGAAACGACAGCTTAGGTTTCTTGCCAAACCATAGTTCATACGGTGTCATCTCAACGGATTTAGACGGTGCCCTATTTAAAGTGAATGTAGTTGTCTTTAATGCATAACCCCAAAATGACAGTGGTAAATCGGTAAGAGACATCATAGATCACACCATATCTAATAAAGTATGGTTACGATGTTCAGACACATCATTACACTATGGTGTTCCAGGTGGCGTGAGTTGTGAAACTATTCCACATTGTTTTAAATGAACGCCAAATTTGCAACTCAAATATTCGCCTCCGCGATCAGATCATAGAAACTTTATTTTCTTGTTACGATGATTCTCCACTTCACTCTGAAATACTTTAAAATTTTCAAATGTTTCAGACTTGTGTTTCATCAAGTAGATATACCCATATCTGCTCAAATCATCTATGAAGGTCAGAAAATAATGATATGCGCCGCGAGCCTCAACACTCATCGGACCGCATACATCGGTATGTATTATTTCCAATAAGTCAGTTGGTCGCTCCATTGTTCCGGAGAACGGAGTTTTAGTCATCTTGCCCATGAGGCATGGTTCACAAGCATCAAATGACTCATAATCAAGTAATTCCAAAAGCCCATCTGCATGGAGTTTCTTCATGCGTTTTACACCAATATGACCTAAATGGCAGTGCCACAAATATGTTGCACTATCATTATCAACTTTGCATCTTTTGGCATCATAATTATGAATATGTGTATCACCACAATCGAGATTCAATAAAAATAGACTACTCTTCAAGGATGCATGACCATAAAAGATATTACTCATATAAATAGAACAACCATTATTCTCTGATTTAAATGAATAACCGTCTTGCATCAAACAAGATCTAGATATAATGTTCATGCTCAACATTGACACTAAAAAATAATTATTCATGTCTAAAACTAATCCTGAAGGTAGATGTAGAGATAGCGTGCCGACGGCGATCACATTGACCTTGGAACCATCCTCGACGCTCATCGTCACCTCGTCCTTAGTCAATCTCCGTTTAATCCGTAGCCCCTGTTTTGAGTTACAAATATGAGCAACCGAACCGGTATGAAATACCCATGCGCTACTATGAGCATTAGAAAGGTACACATCAATTACATGTATATCACATATACCTTTGTTCACTTTGCCATCCTTCTTACCCGCCAAATACTTGGGGTAGTTCCGCTTCCAGTGACTAGTCCCTTTGCAGTAGAAGCACTCAGTTTCAGGCTTAGGTCCAGACTTGGGCTTCTTCCCAGGAGTGGCAATTTTCTTGCCATTCTTCTTGAAGTTCCCCTTATTTCCCTTGCCCTTTTCTTGAAACTAGTGGTATTGTTAACCATCAACACTTGATGCTCCTTCTTGATTTCTACCTCTGCAGCCATTAGCATTGCAAGAGCTCGGGAATTGTCTTATCCATCCCTTGCATATTATAGTTCATCATGAAGCCTTTGTAGCTTGGTGGCAGTGATTGAAGAACTCTGTCAATAACACTATCATCTGGAAGATTAGCTCCTAGTTGAGTCAAGTGGTTATGATAAGCAGACATTTTGAGTATGTGTTCACTGACAGAATTGTTCTCCTCCATCTTGCAGCTATAGAACTTGTTGGAGACTTCATATCTCTCAACTCGGGCATTTGCTTGAAATATTAACTTCAACTCTTGGAACATCTCATATACTCCATGATGTTCAAAACTTCTTTGAAGTCCTGACTCTAAGCCGTAAAGCATGGCACACTGAACTATCGAGTAGTCATCGGATCGAGCTTGCGAGACGTTCATAACATTAGCATCTGCTCCTGTGGCAGGCCTTTCACCTAGCGGTGCATCAAGGACATAATTCTTCTATGCAGCAATGAGGATAATCCTCAAGTTATGGACCCAGTCCGTGTAGTTGCTACCATCATCTTTCAACTTAGCTTTCTCTAGGAATGCATTAAAATTCAAGGGAACGGTAGCACGGGCCATTGATCTACAACATAGATATGCAAAAACTATCAGGACTAAGTTCATGATAAATTAAGTTCAATTAATCATATTACTTAAGAACTCCCACTTAGATAGACATCCCTCGAGTCATCTAAATGATTATGTGATTGATACGTCTCCAACGTATCTATAATTTATGAAGTATTCATGCTGTTATTTTATCATTCTTTGATGTTTTACAATCATTTTATAGCAACTTTATATCATTTTTTAGGACTAACCTATTGACCCAGTGCCCAGTGCCAGCTGCTATTTTTTGCTTGTTTTTTACATCGCAGGAAATCAATATCAAATGGAGTCCAAACACCATCAAACTTTTTGTGGATTATTTATGGACTAGAAGACATCCATTGGGCCGAAGAATCACCTGGGGGGTGCCCCGAGGGGCACAACCCACCAGGGCGCGCCTGGGGACCCAAGCACGCCCAAGTGGGTTGCACCCACCTCGGTGGCCTCCCGCACCCACTCTTTACCCTATAAATTCACAAATATTCCAAAACCCTTCGGGGTTAGCCTAGATCAGAAGTTCCGCCGCAGCAAGGCTCTGTAGCCGCCGAAAACCAATCTAGACCCCGTTTCGGCACTCCGCCGGCCATCTTCATCGTCCTGACGACCACCACGATGAGGAGGGAGTCGTCCACCCTCGGGGCTGAGGGTTTGTAGCAGTAGCTATGTGTTTAATCTCTCTCTCTCTCTCTCGTGTTCTTCAGATGTCACGATCTTGATGTATCGCGGGCTTTGTTAGTATAGTCGGATCATATGGTGTTTTTGTTGGGGAACGTAGCAATAATTCAAAATTTTCCTACGTGTCACCAAGATCAATCTATGGAGTCATCTAGCAACGAGGGAGGAGTGGATCTACATACCCTTGTAGATCGCGCACGGAAGCATTGAAGAGAACGGGGTTGATGGAGTCGTACTCGTCGTGATCCAAATCACCGATGATCCTAGCGCCGAACGGATGGCACCTCCGCGTTCAACACACGTACGGAGCAGCGAGGTCTCCTCCTTCTTGATCCAGCAAGGGGGGAGGAGAGGTTGATGGAGATCCAGCAGCACGACGGTGTGGTGGTGGAAGTAGCGGGATTCCAACAGGGCTTCGCCAAGCGCTGCGGGAGGAGGGAGATGTGTCATGGGAGGGAGAGGGAGGCGCCAGGGCTTAGGTATGGTTGCCCTCCCTTACCCCCACTATATATAGGGCCAAGGGAGAGGGGGGGCGCAGCCTTGGCCCTTCCTCCAAGGAAGGTGCGGCCAAGGGAGGAGTCCATCCTCCCCAAGGCACCTAGGAGGTGCCTTCCCCCTTTAGGACTCTTCCTTTCCCCTCTTCTCTTGGCGCATGGGCCTCTTGGGGCTGGTGCCCTTGGCCCATATAGGCCAAGGCGCACCCCCTACAGCCCATGTGCCCCCCCGGGGCAGGTGGCCCCACCTGGTGGACCCCCGGGACCCTTCCGGTGGTCCCGGTACAATACCGGTGACCCCGAAACTTGTCCCAATGGCCGAAATAGCACTTCCTATATATAATTCTTTACCTCCGGACCATTCCGGAACTCCTCGTGACATCCGGGATCTCATCTGGGACTCCGAACAACTTTCGGGTTACCGCATACTAATATTTATATAACCCTAGCGTCACCGAACCTTAAGTGTGTAGACCCTACGGGTTCGGGAGACATGCAGACATGACCGAGATGACTCTCCGGTCAATAACCATCAGCGGGATCTGGATACCCATGTTGGCTCCCACATGTTCCACGATGATCTCATCGGATGAACCACGATGTCAAGGACTTAATCAATCCCGTATACAATTCCCTTTGTCTAGCGGTACGATACTTGCCCGAGATTCGATCGTCGGTATCCCGATACCTTGTTCAATCTCGTTACCGGCAAGTCTCTTTACTCGTTTCATAACACATCATCCCATGATCAACTCCTTGATCACATTGTGCACATTACGATGATGTCCTACCGAGTGGGCCCAGAGATACCTCTCCGTTTACACGGAGTGACAAATCCCAGTCTCGATTCGTGCCAACCCAACAGACACTTTCGGAGATACCTGTAGTGTACCTTTATAGCCACCCAGTTACGTTGTGACGTTTGGCACACCCAAAGCACTCCTACGGTATCCGGGAGTTGCACAATCTCATGGTCTAAGGAAATGATACTTGACATTAGAAAAACTTTAGCATACGAACTACATGATCTTGTGCTAGGCTTAGGATTGGGTCTTGTCCATCACATCATTCTCCTAATGAGGTGATCCCGTTATCAATGACATCCAATGTCCATGGTCAGGAAACCGTAACCATCTATTGATCAACGAGCTAGTCAACTAGAGGCTTACTAGGGACATGGTGTTGTCTATGTATCCACACATGTATCTGAGTTTCCTATCAATAAAATTCTAGCATGGATAATAAACGATTATCATGAACAAGGAAATATAATAATAACTAATTTATTATTGCCTCTAGGGCATATTTCCAACAGTCTCCCACTTGCACTAGAGTCAATAATCCAGTTCACATCGATATGTGATTAACACTCAAGGTCACATCCCCATGTGACTAACACCCAAAGAGTTTACTAGAGTCAATAATCTAGTTCACATTACCATGTGATTAACACTCGATGAGTTCTGGGTTTGATCATGTTATGCTTGTGAGAGATGTTATAGTCAACGGGTTTGAATCTTTCTGATCCGTATGTACTTCGCAAATTTCTATGTCATCTTGTAGATGCAACTACTACACTACATTTGGAGCTATTCCAAATAACTGTTCTACTATACGAATCCAGTTTACTACTCAGAATAATCTGGATTAGTGTCAAAGTTTGCATCGGAGTAACCCTTTACGACGAACTCTTTTACCACCTCCATAATCGAGAAAATTCCTTAGTCCACTAGTTACTAAGGATAACTTTGACCGCTGTCCTGTGATCCATTCTTGGATCACTCTTGTACCCCTTGACTGACTCATGGCAAGGCACATTTCAGGTGCGGTACACAACATAGCATACTGTAGAGCCTATGTCTTAAGCATAGGGGATGACCTTCGTCCTTTCTCTCTATTCTGCCGTGGTCGAGCTCTAAGTCTTAACTTCATACCTTACAACTCAAGCAAGAACTCCTTCTTCGACTGATCCATCTTGAACACCTTCAAGATCATGTCAAGGTATGTGCTCATTTGAAAGTACCATTAAGCGTTTTGATCTATCCTTATAGATCTTGATGCTTAATGTTCAAGTAGCTTAATCCAGGCTTTCCATTGAAAAACACTTTCCAAATAACCCTATATGCTTTCCAGAAATTCTACGTCATTTCTGATCAACAATATGTCAACAACATATATTCATCAGAAATTCTATAGTGCTCCCACTCACTTCTTTGGAAATACAAGTTTCTCACAAACTTTGTATAAACCCAAAATCTTTGATCATATCATCAAAGCATACATTCCAACTCCGAGATGCTTACTCTAGTCCCTAGAAGGATTGCTGGAGCTTTGCATACTTATTAGCATCTTTCAGGATTGACAAAACCTTCCGGTTTGTATCACATACAACCTTTCGTCGAGGAAACAATGTTTTGACATCCTATCTGCAAGATTTCATAAATAATGCAGTAATCGCTAATATAATTCCAACAGACTCTTAGCATCGCTACGAGTGAGAAAGTCTCATCGTAGTCAACTCCTTGAACTTGTCGGAAAACATCTTAACGACAAGTCGAGCTTTCTTAATGGTGACATTTACCATCATTGTTCGTCTTCCTTTTTAAAATCCATCTGCACTCAACAGCCTTACGACCATCGAGCTGTTCTGCCAAAGTCTACACTTTGTTTCCATACATGGATCCTCTCTCGGATTTTATGGCCTCGAGCCATTTATCAGAATCCGGGCCCACCATCGCTTCTCCATAGCTCGTAGATTCATTGTTGTCTAGCAACATGACTTCCAAGACAGGATTACGTACCACTCTGCATTAGTATGCATCCTTGTCATCCCACGAGGTTTGGTAGTGACTTGATCTGAAGTTTCATGACCACTATCATAAGCTTCAACTTCAATTGGTGTAGGTGCCACAGGAACAACTCCCGTGCCCTGCCACACACTAGTTGAAGAGACGGTTCAATAACCTCATCAAGTCTCCACCATCCTCCCACTCAATTCTTTCGAGAGAAACTTTTCCTCGAGAAAGGACCCGATTCTAGAAACAATCCCTTATTGCTTTCGGATCTGAGACAGGAGGTATACCCAACTGTTTTGGGTGTCCTATGAAGATGCATTTATCCGCTTTGGGTTCGAGCTTATCAGCCTGAAACTTTTTCACATAAGCGTTGCAGCCCCAAACTTCTAAGAAATGACAGCTTAGGTTTCTCTAAACCATAGTTCATATGGTGTCATCTCATCGGAATTACGTGGTGCCCTATTAAAGTGAATGTGGTTGTCTTTAATGCCTAACCCATAAACTATCGTGGTAATTCGATAAGAGACATCATGGTATGCATCATATCCAATAGGGTGCAGTTATGATGTTCGGACACACCATCACACTATGGTGTTCCAGGCTGTATTAGTTGTGAAACAATTTCCACAATGTCTTAATTCTGTGCCAAACTCGTAATTCAGATATTCATCTCTATGATCACATCATAGATCTTTTATCCTCTTGTCACGACGATCTTTCAACTTCACCCTGAAATTACTTGAACCTTTCAATAATTCAGACTCGTGATTCATCAAGTAAATATACTCAACATCTACTCAAATCATCTGTGAAGTAAGAACATAACGATATCCACTACATGCCTCAGCACTCATTGGATTGCACACATCAAAATGTATTACTTCCGACAAGTTGCTTTCTAGTTCCATTTTACTGAAAACGAGGCTTTCAGTCATCTTGCCCATGTGGTATGATTTGCATGTCTCAAGTGATTCAAAATCAATTGAGTCCAAACGGTCCATTTGCATGGAGTTTCTTCATGCATATACACCAATAGACATGGTTCGCATGTCTCAAACCTTTCAAAAATGAGTGAGCCCAAAGATCCATCAACATGGAGCTTCTTCATGCGTTTTATACCGATATGACTTACGTGGCAGTGCCACAAGTAGGTGGTACTATCATTACTATCTTATATCTTTTGGCATGAACATGTGTATCACTACGATCGAGATTCAATAAACCATTCATTTTAGGTGCAAGACCATTGAAGGTATTATTCAAATAAACAGAGTAACCATTATTCTCCTTAAATGAATAACCGTATTGCGATAGACATAATCCAATCATATCTATGCTCAACGCAAACACCAATCTCGATGGTAGAGGGAGCGTATGATATTTGATCAACCTTGGAAATACTTCCAACACATATCGTCATCTCACCTTTAGCTAGTCTCCGTTTATTCCATAGCTTTTATTTCGAGTTACTAACACTTAGCAACCGAACCGGTATCTAATACCCTCGTGCTACTAGGAGTACTAGTAAAGTATACATTAACATAATACATCCAATATACTTCTATCGACCTTGCCAGCCTTCTCATCTACCAAGTATCTAGGGTAATTCTGCTCCAGTGGCTGTTCTCCTTATTACAGAAGCACTTAGTCTCGGGTTTGGGTTCAACTTTGGGTTTCTTCACTAGAGCAGCAGCTGATTTGCCGTTTCATGAAGTATCCCTTCTTGCCCTTGCCCTTCTTGAAACTAGTGGTTTCACCAACCATCAACAATTGATGCTCCTTCTTGATCTCTACTTTTTGTGGTGTCAAACATCGCGAATATCTCAAGGATCATCATATATGTCCCCGATACATTATAGTTCATCACGAAGCTCTAGCAGCTTGGTGGTAATGACTTCGGAGAAACATCACTATCTCATTTGGAAGATCAACTCCCACTTGATTCAAATGATTGTTGTACTCAGACAATCTGAGCACAAGCTCAACAATTGAGCTTTTCTCCTTAGTTTGTAGGCTAAGAAAATCGTCGGAGGTCTTATACCTCTTGACGTGGGCACGAGCCTGAAATCCCAATTTCAGCCCTCTAAACATCTCATATGTTTCGCGATGTTTTAACACGTCTTCGGTGCCTCAACTCTAAACCGTTTAACTGAACTATCACGTAGTTATCAAAATGTGTATGTCAGATGTTCGCAACATCCACAGACAACGTTCGAGGTTCATCACACTGAGCGGTGCATTAAGGACATAAGCCTTCTATGAAGCAATGAGAACAATCCTTAGTTTACGGACCTAGTCCGCATAATTGCTACTATCAACTTTCAACTAAATTTTCTCTAGGAACATATCTAAACAGTAGAACAGAAACGTGAGCCACGACATAATTTGCGAAGACCTTTTGACTATGTTCAGGATAATTAAGTTCATCTTATGAACTCCCACTCAGATAGACATCCCTCTAGTCATCTAAGTGATTACATGATCCGAGTCAACTAGGCCGTGTCCGATCATCACGTGAGATGGACTAGTCATCATCGGTGAACATCTTCATGTTGATCGTATCTACCATACGACTCATGCTCGACCTTTCGGTCTCTTGTGTTCCGAGGCCATGTCTGTACATGCTAGGCTCGTCAAGTCAACCTAAGTGTTTCGCATGTGTTCCGAGGCCATGTCTGTACATGCTAGGCTCGTCAACACCCGTTGTATTCGAACGTAAGAATCTATCACACCCGATCATCACGTGGTGCTTTGAAACGACGAACTTTCGCAACGGTGCACAGTTAGGGGGAAAACTTTCTTGAAATTTTAATGAGGGATAATCTTATTTACTACCGTCGTTCTAAGCAAACAAGATGCATAAACATGATAAACATCACATGCAATCAAATAGTGACATGATATGGCCATCATCACTTTGCTCCTCTTGATCTCCATCTTCGGGGCTCCATGATCATCATCGTCACCGGCATGACACCATGATCTCCATCATCGTGTCTCCATGAAGTTGCCTCGCCAACTATTACTTCTACTACTACAGCTAACGGTTAGCAATAAAGTAAAGTAATTACATGACGTTTATGTTGACACGCAGGTCATAAATAAATTAAGACAACTCCTATGGCTCCTGCCGGTTGTCATACTCATCGACATGCAAGTCGTGATTCCTATTACAAGAACGTGATCATCTCATACATCACATATATCATTCATCACATCCTTTTGGCCATATCACATCACATAGCATACCCTGCAAAAACAAGTTAGACGTCCTCTAATTGTTGTTTGCATGTTTTACGTGGCTGCTATGGGTTTCTAGCAAGAACGTTTCTTACCTACACAGAAACCACAACGTGATATGCCAATTGCTATTTACCCTTCATAAGGACCCTTTTCATCGAATCCGATCTGACTAAAGTGGGAGAGACAGACACCCGCTAGCCACCTTATGCAACTAGTGCATGTCAGTCGGTGGAACCAGTCTCACGTAAGAGTACGTGTAAGGTCGGTCCGGGCCGCTTCATCCCACAATGCCACCGAATCAAGATTGGACTAGTAACGGTAAGCATATTGAACAAAATCAATGCCCACAACTACTTTGTGTTCTACTCGTGCATAGTAACTACGCATAGACCTAGCTCATGATGCCACTGTTGGGGAACGTAGCAATAATTCAAAATTTTCCTATGTGTCACCAAGATCAATCTATGGAGTCATCTAGCAACGAGGGAGGAGTGGATCTACATACCCTTGTAGATCGCGCGCAGAAGCGTTCAAGAGAACGGGGTTGATGGAGTCGTACTCGTCGTGATCCAAATCACCGATGGTCCTAGCGCCGAACGGACGGCACCTCCGCGTTCAACACACGTACGGAGCAGCAACGTCTCCTCCTTCTTGATCCAGCAAGGGGGGAGGAGAGGTTGATGGAGATCCAGCAGCACGACGGCGTGGTGGTGGAAGTAGCGGGATTCCAACAGGGCTTCGCCAAGCGCTGCGGGAGGAGGGAGATGTGTCATGGGAGGGAGAGGGAGGCGCCAGGGCTTAGGTATGGTTTCCCTCCCTTCCCCCCACTATATATAGGGCCAAGGGAGAGGGGGGGGGGCGCAGCCTTGGCCCTTCCTCCAAGGAAGGTGCGGCCAAGGGAGGAGTCCATCCTCCCCAAGGCACCTAGGAGGTGCCTTCCCCCTTTAGGACTCTTCCTTTCCCCTCTTCTCTTGGCGCATGGGCCTCTTGGGGCTGGTGCCCTTGGCCCATATAGGCCAAGGCGCACCCCCTACAGCCCATGTGGCCCCCCGGGGCAGGTGGCCCCACCCGGTGGACCCCCGGGACCCTTCCGGTGGTCCCGGTACAATACCGGTGACCCCGAAACTTGTCCCAATGGCCGAAATAGCACTTCCTATATATAATTCTTTACCTCCGGACCATTCCGGAACTCCTCGTGACATCCGGGATCTCATCTGGGACTCCGAACAACTTTCGGGTTACCGCATACTAATATTTATATAACCCTAGCGTCACCGAACCTTAAGTGTGTAGACCCTACGGGTTCGGGAGACATGCAGACATGACCGAGATGACTCTCCGGTCAATAACCATCAGCGGGATCTGGATACCCATGTTGGCTCCCACATGGCTCCACGATGATCTCATCGGATGAACCACGATGTCGAGGATTCAATCAATCCGTATACAATTCCCTTTGTCAATCGGTACGTTACTTGCCCGAGACTCGATCGTCGGTATCCCAATACCTCGTTCAATCTCGTTACCGGCAAGTCACTTTACTCGTACCGTAATGCATGATCCCGTGATCAACCACTTGGTCACATTGAGCTCATTATGATGATGCATTACCGAGTGGGCCCAGAGATACCTCTCCATGTCCATACGGAGTGACAAATCCCAGTCTCGATTCGTGCCAACCCAACAGACACTTTCGGAGATACCTGTAGTTGTACCTTTATAGTCACCCAGTTACGTTGTGACGTTTGGCACACCCAAAGCACTCCTACGGTATCCGGGAGTTGCACAATCTCATGGTCTAAGGAAATGATACTTGACATTCAGAAAAGCTACAGCAAACGAACTACACGATCTTTGAGCTAAGCTTAGGATTGGGTCTTGTCCATCACATCATTCTCCTAATGATGTGATCCCGTTATCAATGACATCCAATGTCCATAGTCAGGAAACCATGACTATCTTTTGATCAACGAGCTAGTCAACTAGAGGCTCACTAGGGACGTGTTGTGGTCTATGTATTCACACATGTATTACGATTTCCGGATAACACAATTATAGCATGAACAATAGACAATTATCATGAACAAAGAAATATAATAATAACCATTTTATTATTGCCTCTACGGCATATTTCCAATAGTCCGCACGCTTAACGTTACGATGACAGTTTCATTATGAGTTTATATATTTTGATGTACCAAAGTTTGTTCGGAGTCCCGGATGTGATCACGGACATGACGAGGAGTCTCGAAATGGTCGAGACGTAAATATTGATATATTGGAAGCCTATGTTTGGACATCGGAAGTGTTCCGGGTGAAATCGGGATTTTACCGGAGTACCGGGAGGGTTACCGGAACCCCCCGGGAGCTAAATGGGCCATAGTGGGCCTTAGTGGAAAAGAGAAGGGGCTGCCCTAGATGGGCTGCGCGCCTCCCCCTTCCCCTAGTCCTATTAGGACTAGGAGAGGTGGCCGGCCCCCTCCTCCTCTTTTACCCCTCCGCGAATCCTATTCCAACTAGGATTGGGGGGGGGGAATCCTACTCCCAGAGGGAGTAGGACTCTCCTGGCGCCTCCTCCTTGGCCGGCCAGCCTTCCCCCTCTACTCCTTTATATACGGAGGCAGGGGACACCTCTAGACACACAAGTTGATCCACGTGATCTAATCCTTAGCCGTGTGCGGTGCCCCCTGCCACCATATACCTCGATAATACTGTAGCGGAGTTTAGGCGAAGCCCTGCTGCTGTAGTTCATCAAGATCGTCACCACGCCGTCGTGCTGACGGAACTCTTCCCCGACACTTTGCTGGATCGGAGTCCGGGGATCGTCATCGAGCTGAACGTGTGCTCGAACTCGGAGGTGCCATAGTTTCGGTGCTTGATCGGTTGGATCGTGAAGACGTACGACTACTTCCTCTACGTCGTGTCATCGCTTCCGCAGTCGGTCTGCGTTGGGTACGTAGACAACACTCTCCCTCTCGTTGCTATGCATCACATGATCTTGCGTGTGCGTAGGAATTTTTTTGAAATTACTACGAAACCCATCAGTGGCATCCGAGCCAGGTTATTTATGTTGATGTTATATGCACGAGTAGAACACAAGTGAGTTGTGGACGATACAAGTCATACTGCCTACCAGCATGTCATACTTTGGTTCGGCGGTATTGTTGGACGAGACGACCCGGACCAACCTTACGCGTACGCTTACGCGAGACCGGTTCCCTCGACGTGCTTGGCACAGAGATGGCTTGCGGGCGACTGTCTCCCCAACTTTAGTTGAACCAAGTATGGCTACGCCCGGTCCTTGAGAAGGTTAAAACGGAGTCTATTTGACAAACTATCGTTGTGGTTTTGATGCGTAGGTGATATTGGTTCTTACTTAAGCCCGTAGCAGCCACGTAAAACTTGCAACAACAAAGTAGAGGACGTCTAACTTGCTTTTGCAGGGCATGTTGTGATGTGATATGGTCAAGGCATGATGCTGAATTTTATTGTATGAGATGATCATGTTTTGTAACCGAGTTATCGGCAACTGGCAGGAGCCATATGGTTGTCGCTTTATTGTATGCAATGCAATCGCGATGTAATGCTTTACTTTATTACTAAACGGTAGTGATAGTCGTGGAAGCATAAGATTGGCGAGACGACAACGATGCTACGATGGAGATCAAGGTGTCGCGCCGGTGACGATGGTGATCATGACGGTGCTTCAGAGATGGAGATCACAAGCACAAGATGATGATGGCCATATCATATCACTTATATTGATTGCATGTGATGTTTATCTTTTTATGCATCTTATGTTGCTTTGATTGACGGTAGCATTATAAGATGATCTCTCACTAAATTATCAAGAAGTGTTTTCCCTGAGTATGCACCGTTGCGAAAGTTCTTCGTGCTGAGACACCACGTGATGATCGGGTGTGATAGGCTCTACGTTCAAATACAACGGGTGCAAAACAGTTGCGCACGCAGAATACTCAGGTTATACTTGACGAGCCAAGCATATACAGATATGGCCTCGGAACACGGAGACCGAAAGGTCGAGCGTGAATCATATAGTAGATATGATCAACATAATGATGTTCACCGATGAAACTACTCCATCTCACGTGATGATCGGACATGGTTTAGTTGATTTGGATCACGTGATCACTTAGAGGATTAGAGGGATGTCTATCTAAGTGGGAGTTCTTAAGTAATATGATTAATTGAACTTAAATTTATCATGAACTTAGTACCTGATAGTATCTTGCTTGTTTATGTTGATTGTAGATAGATGGCTCGTGCTGTTGTTCCGTTGAATTTTAATGCGTTCCTTGAGAAAGCAAAGTTGAAAGATGATGGTAGCAATTACACGGACTGGGTCCGTAACTTGAGGATTATCCTCATTTCTGCACAGAAGAATTACGTCCTGGAAGCACCGCTGGGTGCCAGGCCTGCTGCTGGAGCAACACCAGATGTTATGAACGTCTGGCAGAGCAAAG